>NC_138293.1:63097500-63570000 GCF_965601325.2 Salmo salar | reverse complement strand
AACTCTTGCCCCTTACTTGTCTGCTGTAGGGGTTGAACATACATCTATTTGGAAAATAAAATGCAAAATGACCTCCAGAAAAAAAGTGTCCAAGTCAGACCTAACCAAAAAGGAAAGAAGAATCAGAGTTCAGCTCAGTTCTCACTGTGTGTCTGTGGCCCTTCCCTTGTAGAAGGCTCTACGGAGGGGAACCTTGCGGAGATGGAAGCTTGCTACGGAGCTATAATGATGAGTCTACAGGCGTCAGTGACAGATCTGGAGAGCCGGCTGACCCAGATCAGGGCAGACACAGAGCGCAGCTCCCAGGAGTACCAGGCCCGGCTGGACATCAAGACCGCAGGCTGCTGAAGGGAGGAGACATTGGGTGAGCTGACCTCTCAACTCTAACCCCTTGACTCTCAGTACGACATCAGTCCTCCTCCTCTCTGATGAAGGCTGTCTTGAGGATATTGTGTCCTTTGAAATCTGTTATCATGAGATTTTGGTTCATTGTGCTGACATTTGGGATATTTCTAAACTTTCTCCTCCTCTTTTCTCCTCATTTTTGTTCAATGGCAGCTAACCATCAAGTTAGAAGTACCTCTATATATTGTGCCCAGTATTAGTTAGATAAATGCTCCCTAACATTCTGTTGTACAGTAGAGCAGTGTGAGTCATTACCTTGGACAGCCTCTAGGTGGCAGTCTTTGAAAGCAGATAAAGATGGCTCACAGCACTTTACAGTAATACAGAGCACTGGGATAACACAATAAATTGGTAACGTTAGTTCAGACCATGGAATGTTTTAGCAGATGAAGGTGCATTATTATCTTGCCAGTATTATGTTTAACACCAGACACAGGAGAATGTTCAGCTCTAATCAACTGCTTCTCTTCAAATCAAAGAGTAAAAGTACAGGAAATCAGCAGGGACTTTAGCTGACTACCAAATGACTGCTGTGATACTGGCTTATGTATTTGTTGTTGTGCTTTGGCTGTTGTTGTAGAAATATACTAAATGCCAAGCTTACTATTGTATGAGTCTATGCACTCACACACACACACACACACGCACACGCACACGCACACGCGCACGCACGCACGCACACGCACGCACGCACAAACGAACAGACTCACGAATGTAGTCACGCACGCACGCACCCAAAACACAATCACATACAACACAATACATGAAAGCATGCTTAAGTATATGCAGGTGTATGAGTGAATACATGTGGGAGATTGAAAGAGGGAGAATGTGAAAGGAGTGAGGGAGTTTATCCTCTTTCAAAGATGTAACAGACAAAAAGCCCTGCTTAGTGTGCCGAGTGGCCCCATCTGTTATAGGCGGCTGTGCCTGTCGCTCTTTCAATGCACCACTCAACAATGCTTCTGAGATTGAGCCTAAATAGAGTTAGTTTATGCTTCTATATTATGTAAATGCTGCAGCGGGAAGAGAAACCTTTGATCAGGGCCTCTTTGTGGCGGTAACCAGTTAACGCAGCTAAAGCAGAAGGAATCCACCGCGCGGGGGGAAACAGAGTTAGAAATGCAGAGTTGGAATTGTAAATGGATTTTCTGTTAGAAACGCAATAACATCTGTCTGGGATGTGATTTAAGAGCTTCTGCAGCGTTCTCTCCTAGAAGTACCCTCATTTTCACAAGGTTAATGATTGCGTCCCTCCAAACGTAGCAGTACTATTAGCATAATAAGTGTGTACTCCATGTGTGTAAGTTACTCCCATTGTGAGACTGGTGCAGTATTGTTGATGGTCTGAAGGCATTTCAAGAAATACCCATGCCTCTGCTTATAGGGCTAGTGTATTAGAATTAGACTGTAAGTAGAAGTGATAGTGGTTTCTTCTCTGTGTTGGTATTTAGTGAATGATAGCTGTTAGGGGGAAGAGACTTCCTATTCACTGGCTGTCATCTCTTCCGCCAGGCCCTCGAAGCAGTCGGCAGGCCTACTGTTCCTCTGAAGAGCCTTTCAAATGCTACATTTGCTTTCAATAGAGGTTTAATATTGACATGGTTGTGCTTCTCAAGGGTTACTCTAATGCAAACTGTGCATTATGCCTTGAAACATTTTAGGAAAACATTTTGTGGTGGAATAGGGTGTGCCAGGCATGGTCATTGACTCACGACAGCTCTGTGAGTCACTCATCTTGCTACAGGTACACTATAGTTTAGCTGATCACAGGTACCCTCTACAGACTAAGCCCTGTTTAAGCCGGGGCCAGGGGGGGTTCTACTAAACTACAGTATATGAGTATATATGTTTTAAGAAGGTCACACCAAGGATAATTGCCTATTTGATACAGAATTTTAACACCCCTTGAAGTATAAGAAAATATATGAAAAAAGGATTTGATGAAAAATGTAATATGGCCTTATATATAACCAGTGGTGTAAAGTAAAAAATGCTTTAAAGTACTACTTATGTAGTTTTTTGGGGTATCTGTACTTTACTTCACTATTTATATTTTTGGCAACTTTTACTTTTACTTCACTACATTCCTAAAGAAAATTATGTACTTTTTACTCCATACATTTTACCTGACACCAAAAAGTACTCATTACATTTAGACAGGGAAAATTTTCTGTGGCTTAACCAACAAGGCTCGTAATGTAAAAATTGTATTCATATTTACAGATGGCATACAAGTTTGTTATCAAGGCACATAAAAGTTCACATGTTCGAGAAGGCATTTCTGCCAAAAAACACATTTTGATTAAAAAACATGTTCTACGTTCAAACGGCTCTCCTGTGAAGTCGTGACTTGTGACATATGCCTAGTTTCCTGAATCGCTTCACAAATGGTCCAATTCACACACTTATTAAGAGAACATCCCTGGTCATCCCTACTGCTTCTGATCTGGCGGACTCACTAAACACAAATGCTTTGTTTGTAAATTATGTCTGAGTGTTGGAGCGTGCCCCTGGCTATCCGTCAATAAATAAACAAGAAAATTGTGCCATCTGGTTTGCTTAAAATAAGGAATTTGAAATGATTTATACTTTTACTTTCGATACTTAAGTACATTTTAGCAATTCCATTTACTTTTGATACTTAAGTATATTTAAAACCAAATACTTTTAGACTTTTACTCTAGTATTTTACTGGATGACTTTCACTTTTTCTTGAGTCATTTTCTATTAAGGTATCTTTATTTTTACTCCAGTATGACAATTGACTACTTTTTCCACCGCTGCACATAACCTGCATGGTATGCAATGCATAACGTTATTCAGAAGCTGAAGACTTCATATCAGTATTAGCTATCCATTAAAGGCCAGAATCATTTTCCTTCAGGGGGAGTGTTGCATAATATTTCCAGGCTCAATCAATAGAGAGAAACTCATCATACACAAATAGCTTTAGCAAAACAACAACATTTATTCCATAGACTAGTATTGCCATAAGAAGATACAGACAGAGACAGCTCCTGGCCATGTGTTGTTAAGTAAGCTATGCACCCTCGTCCTCCGGTGAGTCATTGTTTGATTTACATTTCTAGAGAAGATGCCAGTTGAAAGAGGATGCTACTGAGAGATGAACAGTGACTTCTACAGAAAAGAGCAGATATCGCTTCTGCCTGGATTCATAAACAAACTAAACTGTGATCTTAAGCAGATTTACTGAAAGGTAATGTCTTGAAATTCAGACATGTCAGCAACGAAACATACAAACAGTAGCAGTACGGCAGGATAGTAATATCTATTGGTGGATGGATTGGTTACAGAGGTACGACACAGCAGAGGTATACTGTAGTGCTGGTGGAGAGGGTGGAGGCTGGAGGTTCCCCTTAGTGCGCCTGCTGGCTGGGAGTGAACAGCTTGTCCCATACCTCCACCTTCATGATGGCCCTGCCCATGGGGGACATGGTGGCCTTGATGTCCAGGTAGTTCCCTTCATAGCTGATCCCTGAGCCATTGGCTTCTTCTCTTATGAAACCTTTCTGGTTCTTTTCGTTGTACATCTCTTTATACAGTGACACATCACAGGCTCGGCCCTTGTTGAAGATGCCCACAGCGAACCAGTTCTTGTAGACGTTGTAGTCCCAGGGCACACCGAACATGAGGGCCACCGTCTCGATGTAGTCGTTCCGGGACTTCTCAAAGAGGTCATAGGTCAGAACGCCATAGCTGCCCGTTGCCTTGGCGCTTGATTTGCTGAATGTGCAGACTTCGGTCTTTAGGGGTCGCACTGTGGGCTGGGGAGGGTTGTAGGTATCCCCACTCTCCAGGAATACCCTAGTGAGGACACACGCACAACGTTACGCTTTCAACATTACCTTAAATGTACAGTGTGACAATAACAATAGTTTGGTCAAGTGTGTACTCACTTTGGGTTTATGAGACAGTAGTTGTTTGTGAGATTGGTGATCTCAATTGTGACATTCCTCCTGCTGCTCAGGTTAGCTACCACGGCCTCTGCTGTCTCTGCCATTTTGGAGTGGTTCTGATATGTACCTCTTTATTTCTATAATACAGAGACTAGATGGGTTAAGCCTTTCAGTTAGACTGCTGTGCAGAAATACATTTGTGATTGACCCCCTGGAATACAAGAGGATCAGTATTCATATCTGATCCAATTCCATCCAAAAACGTACTGCAGTATACAGTTACTGTAAGTTTCCCTCTGAAAACCTTCACTCTTCGGTACAACATGCCCTGCTCAGTGTCGCAAGGTTTTTTCTCAGATTCAAATACAGTAGCAAACTTTTAAAATTTCAAAAGCAATTTCTTCTCCTCTGCTGGCCATTTGCCTGATGACACACGACACGCACAAGTTTTAAACAGCGAGTTTAGAATGGGAGATGTAAGAAAAGCCTGAGAGCCTGTGTGTAATAAGGAAGATTTCAAAGCAGTTCTCAACAATAACTGAATGGCTGCTCACTCTGCTCGGCTCATTAGGAAGCCTGGCTCTTTAATTCCATTACTAAGTAATCGTGCAATAACCAGTTTAGAGAGGGGAAACCTAGAGAAAATCATCTCCACTTTCATTTGCAGGGAAACGGACACAAATCAAACGGATGTCTCACATGTAAACTGTACTAATAGATTCACATATGCCCAATAATGAATCTATAAATTGTCATCATATCAATGGTTACCAGGGGAGAACCAAATGGAAATAAGATTTGTGTTAAAAATGATCATGGGAAGGGATCAAATGTAGGTGGAATACCGTCACCCTTACAATTCCTATATAACCTCTAGTTCTACTTATTCCAATAATACCCATAGTGGTCATGAAAATGAGTAATATCTTACCTGTAAAAGTAATAGGAGTAATATCTTACCTGTAAAAGTAAAAGGAGTAATATCTTACCTGTAAAAGTAAAAGGAGTAATATCTTACCTGTAAAAGTAAAAGGAGTAATATCTTACCTGTAAAAGTAATATGAGTAATATCTTACCTGTAAAAGTAAAAGGAGTAATATCTTACCTGTAAAAGTAATAGGAGTAATATCTTACCTGTAAAAGTAAAAGGAGTAATATCTTACCTGTGAAAGACTTTTCTCAGCGTGTTCTCTCAGCTCTAGAGTTTAGTTTAGTAAAAACGCACCTGAAAGGAGGGACCTTTTTTTTCAATCCAGGAAACAGTTTCACTACTCTGACAGACACGCTCAGAACCCCCCCCTTTATGTAAGCAGGAAGCAGGCACTCTACAGTATACTCTGTTTCTCATGATAGATTATGTGTGGCTGGATGCTTGACTGACTTGGAGGAATTGGGTGATTCGTTGCAATGGCATTGTGCAACAGAGGCACTGAATAAGCTGAACAAGTAAATACATGCACCCCTGAAGCTACGGTCATCTCTTATATGGTGCAGTTCTACAGGGCGTTGGACACGGCAAGAGACCAATAATCATATGAACCCTGACAGGATAATGATCAATTCTGAGCCAATAGTCACTGAATCACATTGCATTATTGTATTATGGCTAGTATAAAGTCTCTTTATGATTCATTGAAAACTGACAGTTCTTGGAAACTGAATTCAATGTATAACCATTTATTCTTAATGGTAAATATTAATGATACATGAAACTGTCCAGTAGATCGGGTGTGTAAGTACATGTTAAAGGTTATCACTAAAACATCGTACACCAATTCATTGTTAAACATTTTATTAAAACAAACATGTACAGGTGCAGAAAAAGACACAGAATCAAGTATTGTGAACAATTAGACAGTAATATCGTCCAGTTGATAAAGATTTATTCATTGGATCACATTAACCACCTAAGTTGGTTGATTCGTTCATTATTATATTTAGTACATGATTATGTATCAATATAAACTCGTTCCCTGCTGTGAGTTGGTAAAATGGCTCAGCTACCCCATTTTATCATAGAGCTCCACCTTAATGATGGACTTCCCAACATTGGACATAGTGGCCCTCAGGTCTACGTGTTGGGCCTTGTACTCCACCCCTGACCCACTGGCCTCTGATCGGGCAAACTTGCTGAAGTCCTTCTCCTTGTACATGTGGTTGTACAGTTGCTTGTCGCAGGCGCGTGCCACCTCGAAGACGCCGACCCCCAGCCAGTTCTTGTAGAAGTTGTAGTCGTAGGGCACGGAGAACATGATGGCCATGCGTTCTGAGCACACACGGCTCTGCATGTGGAAAAGGTCGTAGGTCAGGACCCCCACAGCGCCCGTGGCTGTGTCGTCATCCTTGGTGAAGGAGCACACCTCTGTCTTGGTGGTGCGGACGGTGGGCTGGGGTGGGTGGTAACAGTAACCACTGGACATATACACCCTGGGGGGTAGTAATGGGAATGGGGTGTCAATAAAGTTCTAATTAATTATCTGAACATTCATGTTGCTGATCAAATGCAAAACCTTACAACTGGACTTAAAGTTGTGTGAAAATACACTTTTTAACTTCTACGATCACTGTCGCTCTACTTTTAGTCATTTCACTATTCCTTTCTTTCTGTCCAGCCACTCTGTGCTGATGGATGGAGTGTGAGTGCTGCTATGGATTCGTAAGCAACACAGAGTGAGCCAGCGTGCAGTGTGCAATGAGCCACATTGTGTCAATTCATGATGGATAGGTGGATGTACTCAAAGCCACGTTACACATGAAAACCACCCATCCAAGAGAAGCCTGCCATAAAATATATTTACTCTGAGAAATTCCACTGAAAAGTAACAGACAAATGACAATCTGGGGATGGTCAGCTGGTTTGTTATTTGGTTAAGTCATTTAATTTCCATAGTGGTATACTGTATGAAATGTAAGGAGATTAGAGTATTGAATGCCAACATACTTGGGGTTGATGAGACAGTAACCGGTGGTGACATTGGTGAGCTCTATAGTACAGTTCCTGTTGGTGGTTAGAGTGGCTGAAACGGCCTCTGCGTTCTCTGGCATCTTGGCTGGTCTGAGCGAGTTAGAGAGGGAAAAAAAGCTGGATAGTGTTATTTAGATGTGTGGAAACAGAGTACGTCTGGAGTGTGAAGATAATGACAGCTGAAGACATAATATTTCTCTCATCAGAGTAGCTTTGCCAACACAATCAAAATAACATTCATTAAAAATCTCTTTAATCTTCCCTTCAAACTTGAACCTCAGAACGGTTTGCAGGCAGATGCATGTTTCTAAAAGTCTAGGCAAGGTAGCAAACAAACCGTTCTGATCCCAATGCATCGCTTGCTAAATATTGTAGCAGGCAGAAGATGTGAATTATGATGAAGACAATGTAAAGATATTTACCTTCTAAGTGCAGAAAAGTCCAGTTGTGTCAGGCAGAGGAGAGTAGATTCGTGTTTCCCCAGACTGGTGGAGGAGAGGAGGAATTGGCTGAAGTCACGCCTACTCCGATTATACTTTTGCGTGTCCGTGCACAAACACAGGTGTGGCACGGAACACAGAAAATGAGGCATATTTTTGAACGAGAGCAGCCGAGAAAAGAACGAAGAACAGGAAATACTGCATACCAATGTAATAGTTTTGACTTTTCCTGTATTTATTGGTGTTATGCTGGCTGCTGCCAGTTCTATTACATCAAATACTATGGAAGAACATATTTTAGATAAAAAAGTCAGGGATTTGTGCCAATGAGACTGTTGTAACAAATGCTATCCATACAGCCAGCTCTACAATACTCATAGCACATTCCGTAGTACTGTGTTTTGTGCTCTGACATGATGAGGGAGATCAAATGAAACATTGTTACTGGTATCACTGCAGGTCTGGGAAAGATGTGGGTTCGGCATCTGTGCATGTGCACGTACCGACCTGTAACAGATTCCTCACAGCCAGGTACCACCCTATCACAGCAATGCATTGCGACACAGCCTTTGACACACCCCAGCTTCACAAACCTCTCCCTCACTCACACTTGTCAATAGAAAAATAGACACACCCTTCTTTTAATGTAAAAACTGAGCGGGGCAATAATTACTCAGCATCAATTGAGAAACCCAGTGGATACTGGATGTCCAAAACATCTGCTGGTTATTGGTGGCTGGGAATGACAACTGAATGAACAAGAGCTACAAATGTGTGCTTTGGAAACCCATGTAATTATCTAAGGTTGCATCCCAAATGGCAGCCTATTCCCTATATAGTTTAAAAAAAAATGATTTCACCTTTATTTAACCAGGTAGGCTAGTTGAGAACACGTTCTCATTTACAACTGCGACCTGGCCAAGATAAAGCAAAGCAGTGCGACACAAACAACACAGAGTTACACATGGAATAAACAAACATACAGTCAATAATACAATAGAACAAGTCTATATACAGTGTGTGCAAATGAGGTAGGATAAGGTAGGCATGGGAAGAAATAGGCCATAGTGAAGAGATAATTACAATATAGCAATTAAACACTGGAGTGATAGATGTGCAGAAGATGAGTGTGCAAGTAGAGATACTGGGGTGCAAAGAGTCAAAATAAATAAAATAAATATCAGTATGGGATGAGGTAGTTGGATGGGCTATTTACAGATGGGCTATGTACAGGTGCAGTGATCTGTGAGCTGCTCTGACAGCTGGTGCTTAAAGTTAGTAAGGGAGATATGAGTCTCCAGCTTCAGTGATTTTTGCAGTTCGTTCCAGTCATTGGCAGCAGAGAACTGGAAGGAAAGATGGCCTAAGGAGGAACTGGCTTTGGAGGTGACCAGTGAAATATACCTGCTGGAGCGCGTGCTACGGGTGGGTGCTGCAATGGTGACCAGTGAGCTGAGATAAGCTGGGGCTTTACCTAGCAAAGACTTATAGATGACCTGGAGCCAGTGGGTTTGGCGACGAATATGAAGCGAGGGCCAGCCAACGAGAGCATACAGGTCGCAGTGATGGGTAGTATATGGGGCTTTGGTGACAAAACGGATGGCACTGTGATAGACTGCATCCAGTTTGCAGAGTAGAGTGTTGGAGGCTATTTTGTAAATGACATCGCCGAAGTCGAGGATCGGTAGGATAGTCAGTTTTACGAGGGTATGTTTGACAGCATGAGTGAAGGATGCTTTGTTGCGAAATAGGAAGCCGATTCTAGATTTAATTTTGGATTGGAGATGCTTAATGTGAGTCTGGAAGGAGAGTTTACAGTCTAACCAGACACCTAGGTATCTGTAGTTGTTCACATATTCTAAGTCAGAACCGTCCAGAGTAGTGATGCTGGACGGGTGGGCAGGTGTGGGCAGCGATCGGTTGAAGAGCATGCATTTAGTTTTACTTGCATTTAAGAGCAGTTGGAGGCCACGGAAGGAGAGTCGTATGGCATTGAAGCTCGTCTGGAGGTTAGTTAACACAGTGTCCAAAGAAGGGCCAGATGTATACATGCTGGTGTTGTCTGTGTAGAGGTGGATCAGAGAATCACCAGCAGCAAGAGCGACATCATTGATATATACAGAGAAAAGAGTCGGCCCGAGAATTGAACCCTGTGGCACCCCCATAGAGACTGCCAGAGGTCCGGACAACAGGCCCTCCGATTTGACATACTGAACTCTGTCTGAGAAGTAGTTGGTGAAGCAGGCGAGGCAGTCATTTGAGAAACCAAGGCTGTTGAGTCTGCCGATAAGAATGTGGTGATTGACAGAGTCGAAAGCCTTGGCCCGGTCGATGAATACAGCCGCACAATATTGTCTCTTATCGATGGCAGTTATGATATCGTTCAGGACTTTGAGCGTGGCTGAGGTGCACCCATGACCAGCTGGGAAACCAGATTGCATTGCGGAGAAGGAACGGTGGGATTCGAAATGGTCGGTGATCTGTTTGTTAACTTTCGAAGACCTTAGAAAGGCAGGGTAGGATAGATATAAGTTTGTAGCAGTTTGGGTCTAGAGTGTCTCCCCCTTTGAAAAGGGGGATGACCGCGGCAGCTTTCCAATCTTTGGGGATCTCAGATGATACGAAAGAGAGGTTGAACAGGCTAGTAATTGGGGTGGCAACAATTTCGGCCGATAATTTTAGAAAGAGGGGGTCCAGATTGTCTAGTCCGGCTGATTTGTAGGGGTCCAGATTTTGCAGCTCTTTCAGAACATCAGCTATCTGGATTTGGGTGAAGGAGAAATGGAGGAGGCTTGGGCAAGTTGCTGTGGGGGGTGCAGGGCTGTTGACCGGGGTAGGGGTGGCCAGGTGGAAAGCATAGCCAGCTGTAGAAAAATGCTTATTGAAATTCTCAATTATAGCGGTTTTAGTGATCCCTATGGGCCCTGGTCAAAAGTAGGACACTATAAATGGAATAAAGTGCCATTTGGGACACACTAAATGCTGTGAGATGTGGTGGTGTAATTGGACCGTTGCTGACTGCTGTAATAGTGCTGCCAGATTTCAGACTTCACCAGATGGCGCCAAACATGCACTTACATTTTCAATGGTCAGCCTTATGGACAAATAGAACTTGCTTTACGAAGGTCACAATGCTTTCAGAAATGCACTGCTGCTTCTGTGTTGTAATTTGACAATAAACGACACCTACCCCTTTGACCTTTCAATATCAGAAATTAACATTTATTCCTGCACAGATTTTATACAGTACTGTGAAAATTTCCTCTGAATTTCATGTTATGGTCAATAACAATAACTGTGAATCACAGGAGGTTGGTGGCACCTTAATTGGGGAGGACGGGCTCGTGGTAAAGGCTGAAGCGGAATTGGTGGAATGTTATCCAATACATCAAACACATGGTTTCCATGTGTTTAATGCCATTCCATTTGCTCCATTCCAGCCATTATTACTATCCGTCCTCCACTGCTGTGAACACAGGACACACAGCAACCTTCAGCCATAAGGACTAGAATCATTTATTCTTTCTGTATGAATGAGTCAGAATATTAAATGCATCTTGGTAATTGTGTTTGTGTAAGTGGGATATGTTAATTAAAAAAAATCGAAACCTAATCATATTAGTCATACTATTTACATTCAAAGTCCTCTTTAAACTTACACACCCAAAACTAAAAACCACAACCGGATAAGAGCTGAAGACACAATAAACATTCGACAAGATGCAGTGAAAATCCAATAGTCGGTCACAGTAATTGTTATAGTTTATGCCTTGATTGTCTTTTGTCTCTGTCGATGGGGTTTATCCGTGACTGAAGAACTGCATATTAAACTATTATTACTCATGCATAGAGATCAAAGTTTCTGAAATATCATTGTTCCGTATATAGAACCATTTCTTATTAACCTAACACACCTACTGTATATCAATCTTTGATGTGCTCTGCTTGGTTGATGGCAAATTGCTATGGAATGTTCTACACATTGCACATTACACATGTTGGCAATAAAATATAGACTGAGTTTGAGAGAGAGAGAAAGACAGTGAGAGAGAAGGAGAGAGAGAGAGAGAGAGAGAGAGGGAGAGAGAGAGAGAGAGAGAGCGAGAGAGATCAAATCACATTTTATTTGTCACATGCACTGAACACAACTGGTGTAGACTTTACTGTGAAATACTTACTTATAAGCCTTTCCCAACTATGCAGAGTTGAAAAATAAAATAGTAACAGAAAATGAATAATATAAAGTACACAAAAGTAGAGCTATATGCAGGGAGTACCAGTACCAGATCAATGTGGAGCTATATACAGGGAGTACCAGTACCAGATCAATGTGGAGCTATATACAGGGAGTACCAGTATCAGATCAATGTGGAGCTATATACAGGGAGTACCAGTACCAGATCAATGTGGAGCTATATGCAGGGAGTACCAGTACCATATCAATGTGGAGCTATATACAGGGAGTACCAGTCCCAGATCAATGTGGAGCTATATGCAGGGAGTACCAGTCCCAGATCAATGTGCAGGGGTAAGAGGTATTTGAGGTAGATATCTACTAGAAGGTAGGATAAAGTAACTAGGCATCAGGATAGATAATAATAAGAGTGAAATAAAGAACAAAGAGAGAGAAAGAGGGAGACAGATAGAGAGGGAGACAGAGAGAGTGACAGAGGCACTCAGACTACTGACTGTCTGCTGGCTTCCAGACTGTCTATGCCAAACTTGTATCTTGCCCCATCCCTGATGCACCATATCCAAGACTGATACCAGCAGTTACATCCATCTATAGTATTTCTGGAATGTCAGATTAGTTTGTCAGGCGTTTCCTTTTTCTATAATCTGTCCTGGTCTGAGTCCAAATTTGAACATTTTGGTTCCAACCACCGTGTCTTTGTGAGACACAGAGTAGGTGAACGGATGATCCCCGCATGTGTGGTTCCCACCGTGAAGCATGGAGGAGGAGGTGTGATGGTGTGGGGGTGCTTTGATGGTCACACAGTCAGTGATTTATTTAGAATTCAAGGCACACTTAACTAGCATGGCTCCCACAGCATTCTGTAGCGATACGCCATCCCATCTGGTTTGAGCTTAGTGGGACTTTCATTTGTTTTTCAACAGGACATGTATTTGGAATTTTGGAATTTTGTTCAAGCAATACGGTGCATTAAAACTAAAATACCCTCGGAACCTCAAGAGTTAACCAATCCTGTGAATGGGTTAGGCAACTCAAGTGTTTATACTTCAACAGCAAAGTTAGATAAGATGGAAGTTTATGATGTAGGGCCCACAAAAAGGGAGTAATATAGAGATCTATGGGTCTTAAGCGAAGTCCAGACAACCTTTTGATACAGGATGCAGTGATGAGTATCAAAACAGTCACCTGTAACAAAACGAAGGGCACTTTGGTGGTGAGAAACCAAAGGTTTAAGACTATTAGCAGCTACACTTTGATAAACAACATCACATAATCAAGAACAGATAAAAAGGTTGACTGAATAATCTGCTTCTACTGCTTAGAGAAAGGCACAATATGTTTCTGTAGAAAAAGCCAACTTTAAATCTTAGCTTCTTAACTGGCTCATCTGTATGTTTTTTAAACGTCAAATCCATATCAATCCAAATGCCTAAGTATTCATTTGCGGGAACATGTTTTGTTGGAGAACGATGTAATGAGTGAACATGTAGTTCAATGTGAAACAAGAGTTTAAAAACAACATGTATTTTGTTTTGTCTGTGAACTTCAACTTAGTGCGAACAGTTTCAGTCAGCCTGCCTTTACCTGGCACTTACCAATGACTAAGCATTCAATTTTCAGGAAATGTTCAATCTTTCCTGTGTCTAAACCCTATCTATCTATACTACCCTTTAATGTAACTTTCTAGTCAGTCAGTGGGCCTACATGTTTAATGGTCCGCCAGTTACACATTGAATGCTTCATTCCAGTATAGAAGAAATGCTAAATTGTCTAATCAACAAGGATTGTGACACTATGATTGTATGCAAATTCTCTATTTACATATCATATTATGGCTGTGCAGAAGTCGTATAAATGCATAGGTCTCTGTGAATGAATTATTTTTGATGAATCCTTCAAGCCATTGGAATAGTCTGTAAAAGGTAAAGGTTCTCAAACATGGGGTAATGGGTGGAGGAGGAGGCGGGAGGAGAGGGGGATTATGTAAACTTCAGCGTTTGATTAATTTTGGCCTGAGACCTATCTCTGGTGATGGCGGTAAAGCGGGGAGAGGAGAGAGTGGAGAGAGGAGCATGCTGATTGATTGCCGCAGGGGGAAGCAAGGTTCTGCACGTTACCTTTTTGATGAATAGGCTGTCAGGGCCCGCGAACAACCAAATATGGCCCCGTAAATGAATGTTTAAGCGGTTATGCTATAAGTATAAATATTAAATGTCCATTAAGGGGGATTACACTTGGTGCCACTTTGAAAAGGGATAATAAAAGGACGAGGGGGAAGGGGGGAGGAAAATAACCCTGAACAGTCCAGGTGCATGGCTGCCTGTGTGTTTGTAATTCTCTTCTAACAAATGTTAGAATTCTCAGCAGAGGGGAAAAGTCCTTGACATTAATCTCATTTATTCTGTGTGTGTGTGTGTGTGTTTGCAGACCTGCGTGTGTTTTCAAGAGGGCGAGAAGAGGAGGACTAAAGATAGGGAGGCTTTAACTTGACAGAGCATGCCAGTGCATCCCCCTTCTCAAATTACGGAGCGATTATAAGCATCCACGGTGGTGCACTTGGAGTGAGAGTGTGAATAAATTCCTGGTTTAAAGATTATTTGTGCTCAGCATGGAATAATTCCCCCTCCAAAGAGAAATCAATAGCGCTGTGCTGTATGAATACATTTGTGTCACTGCCTGCCGAGGGGACAAGGAGAGGAAACCTTGCTCAGGAAATGGGTTTAGACAACACACATCAAAATGACTAAAACCCACAAATTCCAAACGATCAGTGCTAATCCAGGGAGGAAAGCCTGGGCAAGTAAGAAGGCATTGGGAGCAAAACCAGTTCAATATGGAATTTAAAATCATAGGCCCAACTGTCTTCAGTCCATTTAGTGACAGGCATAACAAGACATAACGTAATCCAAATTGAATGTTAACAGCTCTATTTCACGTCCACATCTCTCCCAGTGTGATTTCAATCTGTTAGAACTCAGTAAGAGAAAATTCAAATTGGCAGTTCAGGAATCAGTAACTTTTGAAGCTCCTGCATTTGATTTGTCTAAATATGCAAATATATTCAACAAGCATTTTTTCTGGTAAGCATATTCCATCTAATGTTTGGCAAACATCCCCTTTATTTCTCACCCCCCTCCCATATGCCCCTCCCATAGGTGTTTTTCACCCTCATTTGAGTAATGGCTAATCTTTTTCAATTGGGCACAGATATTTTCTGCTTAATTATTATGCCAACTATGCCAAAACTAAAACAAAAATGCCCACACACACACAAACACTCTCTTTGTCTCTCCCTCTCCCTCTCTCTCTCTTTCTCTCTCTCTCTCAAATATACTGTACACTCTGGCTCTGCTGGGAGTATCTTTGTTTTTCCATAGTCCATGTAAAAGGACTCAACATCTCTCTCTCTGGCTCTCCGCTCCTCTTCCTTGTTGCAAGACCAATACACGACATTACACACTTAGTAATTAGTGGCTTGCGTAGGCCATTCACTGAATTACCTTTAAACATTGACACACGATCTGCATGTAAGTGAAATGGTTCTATTGAATAGTTGTCGTGTATTTCCACATCTTCAGACTTTGCTCTCTCGTCCTCACATTGGCTAAATGATGAACGCCAGCTCTCTGTCTGGGACTGATCCTCTGACAGCGAGACAGACAGGAGATCAATACACACCACTGCCCATCCCATCTCTGTTCTGTGCATTGGCTTTTCCTTCTCTTCTCTTCTCTTAAACCCCCCAACCCAACCCAACCCAACCCATGCCCTGCCACTCCGTCCCCTCTACAAACACATGCCGTCCCCTCCCCTCCTCCCAACCCCTCCACCTCTACTTCGCTCAGTCCTCCATCCTGCTTTATAAAAAATATGATCCCATTGACCCAAAAGCCGATGGGAAGCGTTGCTCTATAAACAGACTGATGCTCAATAGGAGGCGCTGAGCACCCCAGGAAGGAAACGACCGCTGTAGTGGATAGGTGTGTTTCTGATGGAGGTAGTGGATGGGGGTGGGAGAAGTGTGGGTGGGGGGACATCTAACATCTGAGTAGTTTGGCATCATTTATCAGTTTTATTGCTTTACTGTCTTGTTGCTATCTGCCACCATCCCTGGCCAACCCCCACTGCCCTTCCTGCATCCGTGACCCTGTTCCTACGCCACGTTCCCTTCGATCACTCCAGGTTCCTCCTGTGCAATTAAGCGGCGGCAGAGGGCGGGTAGATGAAAGGTGTGACATTTTGCTTTTGACTGCAGATGAATTCGGAGCAACGGAACGGACGGATGTGTCCAGGCGTAAATATGGATTTATTTTCCCTGCGTTCCCACACTACTCCACTTTCCTCACTCCCGCTCTCTGAAGTGATGGGATCTGGCTTTAAGAAAGGGCGACATGTGCCTCAGACTCATCCTAAATCATGAGTTGACAGTTTAAAAGGGCACGATGCAATGGATGTTTTTTTTTTCTGTCTCCATGGTTATATATTCCCACTCAATAAGCTGGGCGATGTGTTTTGCACCTGTTTGTTTATTTGGTGGAGAGCGTATGTATTACTTTTTCTCAAAAGGGTGTGTTTGTTGTTGTTGAGTGTCTCTCTCCTCCTTGAATCACTCCTAGTTACGGTTCCTTCTGTCTTTATAGTGTCAGTCATAGAGTGCGTGTGATAGCTGTACTGATGGACGGATGCCATTGGCTGAGATGGAGCAGGGCAGCATGAAGGCTATGGGCCCTAAAAAGAGTCCACCCAACCCAAGTCCAATTGTGTCACCCAAACGCTAACAAGCACTTTAATCATCTAATAATTAATGTTTGCTCACAGTCGGTCTCAACCCTCTCCTTCGGTCCCCTTAATCTTAAGGATCCGCCCTTTTTTTAAAAATTTTGCCTAAAATGACATACCCAAATCTAACTGCCTGTAGCTCAGGACCTGAAGCAAGGATATGCATATTCTTGACACCATTTGAAAGGAAACACTTTGACGTTTGTGGAAAAGGTAAATTAATGTAGGAGAATTTAACACATTTGATCTGGTAAAAGATAATACAAAGATTTTATTTGTTCCATCTTCTTGGAAATGCAAGAGAAAGGCCATAATGTATTAATCCAGCCCAGGCGCAATTTTGATTTTGACCACTAGAAGGCAGCAGTGTTTGTACAAAGTGTTAGACTGATCCAATGAACCATTGCATTTCAAAATTTTGTATCAACATTACCCAAATGTGCCTAATTGCTTTTATTAATACATTTTCAAGTTCATAACTGTGCAGTCTCCTCAAACAATAGCAGGCTATTCTTTCACTGTAATAGCTACTGTAAATTGGACAGTGCAGTTAGATTAACAAGAATTTAAGCTTTCTGCCCATATCTGATATGTCTACGTCCTGGGCATTTGTTTTGTTACTTACAACCTCATGCTAATCACATTAGCCTACGTTAGCTCAACCATCCCGCGGGGGACCCACCAATCCTGTAGAGGGTTACCTAAAATCCAGAAACTCCTAAGTGATTCCATACATTGAAACTAGTTCAGTGGAGTTTCCCCTCTCTCCCTCTCGCTCTTTCTCTGGAGTGCAGAACTGAGACAGCTGCAAAATTTTGTCACGTGACTCGTGACGTTACTGGATGCAGGCCTCACTCAGTCAGTAATTGTAGGACTCACACATCCGCAAACTGTGGACAAATTCATTGTTTTATTGAAAGTGTACAGCTGAATTAGCTATCAGTTTTGAGTCAGGAAATGTATACTTTTCAACCTAAAATATTAGCGCTTATTTTATATCATTATTTTATGTAGCAGATTGCCACAGCAGCGGAGATGGGTAACAACTGCACATGAGTGCCCTCATGGGGGACACCCTGCTACTTAGAAACGTCACGATAATATGCCCTTATATGGAGGTTGGTGTCACATGTTTTTGGGGAGGTAGAACTAGTGAGGATATTGAAAGATGCAGTATGTAACTGTTGGGGCGACCCCCCCCCCCCCCCCCCAAATAAAGAGGGTTCTAGATCTGTCATTCTCATTGAAAGCAAGTCTAAAAAGCGGTAGATCGTGCACTATTTCTACGCTTTCCGTTTCACCTGGAAGACAGTACAGTGGCATTATAGTTCTCTTAAGAAAAACAACCAAGAACATGTCTGACGACGTGAGGAGGAAGAGTAGCCTACTAGAGGGACGTTGACGTTGTCGAACATTGAGCCAGAGTAGCCTATTCTGACCAAAAAAATGTAGGCAAATTGAACTTCAGATGGCAACCACCGTTTTAGAAACCCTTCCCCAGGATCAACACAGTCTGGTGGTTGAATGCACAAGACAAGAGATTTAAGTGCCTTTGAACGGGGTATGATACGGTGTAATGGTAATAACACAATAAGAACACCTCAAACGTCAAGGATCAGGCTACATACACCCAAACGCTTGCTTTCTCTTCTCAAACACACCTTAGTATTTTGGCACTGTGCCAGATCCAGTCGATGGAAATACAGTAGAAACAGCTGTATCTTTTAGTATCCTTCAGTTTTCTGCCCCCATCATTTCAGATTGCACATCTCGTTCATTTTCATCGTCGCTGAAGTGCTTGCTACACACACACACAGCGATGTAAAGTTGGCTGCAGAAGTTTGTACATCGTATTTACTACTTCTAATTGCTGCTAACCATCTTCTGCATCTCGATGTATCTTTTACCGGAAAACTGTGACATTTTGTGTCTTCTTCCCTCTATTTCCTGTATAAAGTGCAGCCAGGGAGCAAACACCAGCCTGCTCTTGCTACCATCAATTTTCGACTTTGCATAACTAACTTTACTTGTCATAGGGCTAACTCCATGAACATTCGCACCAGCTCCTTCTCCCACCAAGTAGAATTGTGACATCAAGCTCCATATAAGGGCATATCGTGAGCAGGGTGTCCCCCAGGAGGGGGCACATAGTTGTCACCCATCTCCACTGCTGTGGCAATCTGCTACATAAAATGAGTATATAAAATTATCATAAATGTTTTAGGTGGGAAAGTGCACGTTTTACTTTTGACACAAATAGCTATTTTGGCCGCTTTCAATAAAATAATGAATTTGTCAAGTTTGCAGATTTGTGAATCATGCATTCAGTAACAACGGAGAAGAGCGAGGCCTGGATCCAACAATGTCAGTATCATATGACCCGTTTCTGTAGCTGTCTCAGTTCTGCAATCCAGGGAGCGAGAAGGGGAGAGGGCAAACGCCACTGAACTAGTTTCAATTCATGGAATCACTTGGGAGTTTCTTGATTTTGGGTAAACTTCTCCTTTAAACTTTGCTTCACACTGAAGTAGAAATGGTCCTCAACTCTCAAGACCTGCTTTTGAATCACCAGAAGGAGAGGTTAATGGCATAATTATTCTAACAAACGTTTCAATGATATTTAAATGTCATACTTTGGAATATGTTCACAGATACATGCCGTATGTGCCTATGCACATTCAAATGGCAAACCTTTAAGGCATGTTGAAATTCTAGGCACATTCATGAATAAATCTGTCAAATCGAATTTAATAGAGCACAGTAACAATCATGGGGCTATGCAAACTGCTATCATTTGATATAAATGTGATTTTCATGTAATTGGGACTGGCGAGTGGCGATCATTCCGTCAATGTGATTTTTGTCTTCTTCAGTCCTCTTCAGTCCTTGGTTACCCGTCAGTAAGGGGAAAATAATCCCACTTTTCTAATACAGTATAATAACTAATTCACTTGCCTAATTATCATTTATCAAGGTAAATGAACATTTGTTTTAAGACACCGCTCTCCATAGTTTCCACAGTATGTCTTTTCTTGTTTATAACTTATAGTAATTGCAAAAGTATCAGTTGCGTGAAATTGTAGACATGATTGAGATGGTAAGAGAAACGTACCAGAGTATATCTGAAGACAGGGACATTGAATCCTTCTCTACCACAACCACTAACACTGTCACGTCCTGACCCTAGTAAGTTGTCATTTTCTATAGTAGAGTAGGTCAGGGCGTGACAGGGGGTGTTTTGTGTTTTTCTATATTTTCTATTTCTATGTTTAAGTTCTAGTTTTTCTATTTCTATGTTGGGATTGTTTGGGTTGATCTCCAATTGGAGGCAGCTGGTCCTCTTTACCTCTGATTGGAGATCATATTTAAGTAGGGTTTTTTTCTTCCTGTTTTTGTGGGTTATTATCTTTTGAGTAGTGTTTGTTCCTCTCTGTGTCACGGTTTGTTTTTTCGTATTCAGTTATTTGTGTATTGCAAAGTTTCACTGATTTAATAAAATGTGGAACTACAACCACGCTGCACTTTGGTCGGCTCCTTTCGACAGCCGTGACAAACACCCTCTATTGTTTATTGATTGCTGATGACCTGGCATCCACAGAGGCTGAAGGTTAAAGTCCCTGCCTTCTCCTTCTCGCCAACGACCCCTTAAACTTGAGAAATCCATCATCAATATTGACACAGCTGCTCAGCTTCAGTGAAGACTGCTCCCCCAAAAAAACATAAACAATGCCAGATGCACCAGGTGCATATTTCTAGAAAGAAAAAAAATCTCTCCACTCAAGAACACTTGAGCAAAGAGGGTTGAGTATGATCCCACTCCAACAGAAACACGCTCATTTGAGGCAGCCTGTGAACATTGTAGTATGGGTGCTAAACGTTTGCAGAGCTGCCTGCCATGATTGCCATCCATGGCGATGGAGATACTTGGAGAGGACACTTGAGTACCTGATTCATTAAGGTGGGTTTTATACAACAAATGGAGACAGCGATAAATGAAAAATAATTCTGTTCTCCCGTGTTTTGACCATAATACAGCTCTCTCTCTATCTCTCCATTGGAGGAGGAGGAGGAGGTAGAACCAAATTAGTGGGTGTAAACATCAGAGCCAAACAGAGACACAGAGGCAGGCAGGTGCACTGAGCTCATCTGTCTCTCTGTGGCTCCCTAGCTCAGCTTGCCAGTTCACAGAATGTCAAGCGTGCTCCAAACATGCTGCGTTTATAGAGCGCAATGACACTCAACCTGCTCAGAGACACAGAGAGGCCCTTGAGTGCTTCTTTCATGTGTGTTTATGCAAGGAGCGAATTAATTCCATTGTTTATTTCCTCTTTCAAGCATTTGTAGGTTAGATACTGGCTCTATCCCTGGTGAAGCGTCTCAATATGTAGCTAGTGGTGACTCAATAAAGTCTGGG
Source organism: Salmo salar (assembly GCF_965601325.2). Taxonomy (NCBI): domain Eukaryota; kingdom Metazoa; phylum Chordata; class Actinopteri; order Salmoniformes; family Salmonidae; genus Salmo; species Salmo salar. The sequence continues at coordinate 63,548,882 of NC_138293.1, read as the reverse complement.
GTTTGTCTGAGTCATTTGTCTGTCTGAGTGACATTGTGATGTGGCCACACTGGCATACCGTACTAAAATCAAATGTCATTTTATTCATTCGTCACATGCTTCGTAAACAACAGGAGCAGACTAACAGTGAAACTCTTCCTTGTAGGCCCTTGCCAACAATGCAGAGAGAAAGAAAATAGAGAAATAATAGAAAAGTAAAACACGTAATAATCAAAGTAATAATAAATACACAATGAGTAACGATAACTTGGCTATGTACATAGGGTACCAGTACCGAGTCGATGTGCAGGAGTACAAGATAATTGAGGTAGATAAAGGAATAAAGTGACAGATAATAACAGTAGCAGCAGTGTATGTGATGAGTCAAAAAAAGTTAGTGCAAAAAGGGATGATGCAGATAATCCGGGTAGCTACAGTATTTGGTTAACTATTCAACTACTAACTATTTAGCAGTTTTATGGCTTAGGGGTAGAAGCTGTTCAGATGCCTGTTAGTTCCAGACTTGGTCCACTGGTACCGCTTGCCGTGCGGTAGCAGAGAGAACAGTCTATGACTTGGGTGGCTGAAGTCTGACAATTTGTAGGGCCTTCCTCTGACACTGCCTGGCATAGAGATCGTGGATGGCAGGGAGCTCGGCCCTAGTGATGTACAATATTAGGCTGTACGTACTACCCTCTGTCGCGCCTTGCCAAGCAGTTGCCATACCAAGTGGTGATGCAGCCAGTCAAGATGCTCTCAGTGGTGCATCTGAGGACTTTCTGAGGATCTGAGGACCCAAATCTTTTCAACCTCTTGAGGGGGAAGAGGCGTTGTTGTGCCCTCTTCACGGCTGCATTAGTGTGTGTGGACCATGGTAGATCCTTAGTGATGTGGACACAGAGGAACCTGAAGCTCTAGCATGTATATGAATGTTAGATTACATGAACACTCAATGTTGGACAACATCGGTTTCCCTTCTTTATTGGCTTGCTCGACCAGTCGCGGGGGGACAAAGCATCCATCAGACAACGACAGGACCAATCAGGAGCATTGATCCACTAAGGCTCCCAATCAGCAATAATCAGCCCGCTCTTTAGCCCAGAGGATACCAGACTATTGATCCTAACATATTCTCTTAACTCCACAAGCATTCTTTTTTCATTAGTACTGTGACCTAACAGCACACAGAGACAGTGAAAGAATTGCTCTTGAGAGGGAGAGAGAAAGACAGAGTAACTGAGTGAGAGAGAGACAGAGAGAGACAAAGAAAGAGAGAGAGTGCAAGAGAAAGAGAGAGAGAGAGAAGCAGTGAATAAGTAGCCAGCAATTAAGAGACAGATGACAGTTGTCTTTCAAGGGAATTCTCTAAAAAAGGGAAGGCGTTGGGAAGTTAAAGGCCAATTAACCTCTTTCTGATAACTGAGCTTCAAGAGAAGAAGAGAAAGGGTGTGAAAAAATGACAGTTTGTTAAGGAGATCCTTCATAATTTCCATGCAGCAAACAGAAAAATGTTAGGATATGTGGATCGCGGATGCTTGTTCTTTCCAGAGAGAAAGAGAGATGGAGGGAGATTGTGAGGATGAGATATGGATGGTGGGAGACACAGAGACCACTAAGGCTTTGTCGTTAGTGATGGGTCAGCTGAGGATAATAGTAGATCTGTCTGGATCTATCTACACACAAAAGCAGTTTGATGACCCAGCCAAAGTCACATTCAGTCTGGCTTTGAGAAAATAGCTGTGACTGTACTGGAAGGCCAAGAGAGGGATGATTGTTTCATTCTGTTGAAGCGGTCATCACCACTGAGCTAAAAACATCCCAAGCAGCCCAATGTTATATCACCCAAACCATAAGGATACAGTTACTGTTGTGTCTAAATGAGATGATTGATTGATCCAGCCATATTAAGTAGCATCAAAGGAATCTCTTGACATTCTGGAGAGAAACAAGAACATTTAGCAATATAAAATTGATTGAAATGGGAACATGGAAAGTGGGAAGTTGGAGGAAGTTGGAAAGTTATATTTGAGTGTCATTGAGTGTCATTGAGTGTTCATTCCAATCTCCTTTGCATTAGCGTAGCCTCTCCTGTAGCCTGTCAACCATGTGTCTGCCTATCCCTGTTCTCTCCTCTCTGCACAGGCCACACAAACGCTTCACACCGCGTGGCCGCTGCCACTCTAACCTGGTGGTCCCAGCGCGCACGACCCACATGGAGTTCCAGGTCTCCGGCAGCCTCTGGAACTGCCGGTCTGCGGCCAACAAGGCAGAGTTCATCTCAGCCTATGCTACCCTCCAGTCCCTCGACTTCTTGGCGCTGACGGAAACATGGATTACCACAGAAAACACTGCTCCTACTGCTCTCTCCTCGTCTGACCACGTGTTCTCGCATACCCCGAGAGCATCTGGTCAGCGGGGTGGTGGCACTGGAATCCTCATCTCTCCCAAGTGGACATTCTCTCTTTCTCCCCTGACCCATCTGTCTATCTCCTCATTTGAATTCCATGCTGTCACAGTCACTAGCCCATTCAAGCTTAACATTCTTATCATTTATCGCCCTCCAGGTTCCCTTGGAGAGTTCATCAATGAGCTTGACGCCTTGATAAGTTCCTTTCCTGAGGATGGCTCACCCCTCACAGTTCTGGGTGACTTTAACCTCCCTACGTCTACCTTTGACTCATTTCTCTCTGCCTCCTTCTTTCCACTCCTCTCCTCTTTTGAACTCACCCTCTCACCGTTCCCCCCTACTCACAAGGCAGGCAATACGCTTGACCTCATCTTTACTAGATGCTGTTCTTCTACTAATCTCACTGCAACTCCCCTCCAAATCTCCGACCACTACCTTGTATCCTTTTCCCTCTTGCTCTCCTCCAACACTACTCACTCTGCCCCTACTCAGATGGTATTGCGCCGTCGCAACCTTCACTCTCTCTCTCTCTCTCCTGCTACTCTCTCCTCTTCCATCCTATCATCTCTTCCCTCTGCTCAATCCTTCTCCAACCAATCTCCTGATTCTGCCTCCTCAACCCTCCTCTCCTCCCTTTCTGCATCCTTTGACTCTCTCTGTCCCCTATCCTCCCGGCCGGCTCGGTCCTCCCCTCCTGCTCCGTGGCTTGACGACTCATTGCGAGCTCACAGAACAGGGCTCCGGGCAGCCGAGCGGAAATGGAGGAAAACTAGCCTCCCTGCGGACCTGGCATCTTTTCACTCCCTCCTCTCTACATTTTCTTCCTCTGTTTCTGCTGCTAAAGCCACTTTCTACCACTCTAAATTCCAAGCATCTGCCTCTAACCCTAGGAAGCTCTTTGCCACCTTCTCCTCCCTCTCGAATCCTCCTCCCCCTCACCCCTCCTCCCTCTCTTTGGATGACTTCATCAACCATTTTGAAAAGAAGGTTGACGACATTCGATCCTCGTTTGTTAAGTCAAACGACACCGCTGGTCCTGCTCACGTTGCCCTACCCTATGCTTTGATCTCTTTCTCCCCTCTCTCTCCAGATGAAATCTTGTGACTTGTGATGGCCAGCCGCCCAACAACCTGCCCGCTTGACCCTATCCCCTCCTCTCTTCTCCAGACCATTACCGGAGACCTTCTCACCTCGCTCATCAACTCATCCTTGACCGCTGGCTACGTCCCTTCCGTCTTCAAGAGAGCGAGAGTTGCACCCCTTCTCAAAAAACCTACACTCGATCCCTCCGATGTCAACAACTACAGACCAGTATCACTTCTTTCTTTTCTCTCCAAAACTCTTGAGCGTGTCGTCCTTGGCCAGCTCTCTTGCTATCTCTCTCAGAATGACCTTCTTGATCCAAATCAGTCATGTTTCAAGACTGGCCATCAACTGAGACCGCTCTTCTCTGTGTCACGGAGGCTCTCCGCACTGCTAAAGCTAACTCTCTCTCCTCTGCTCTCATCCTTCTAGACCTATCTGCTGCCTTTGATACTGTGAACCATCAGATCCTCCTCTCCACCCTCTCCGAATTGGGCATCTCCGGCGCGGCTCACTCTTGGATTGCGTCCTACCTGACAGGTCGCTCCTACCAGGTGGCGTGGCGAGAATCCGTCTCCGCACCACGTGCTCTCACCACTGGTGTCCCCCAGGGCTCAGTTCTAGGCCCTCTCCTATTCTCGCTATACACCAAGTCACTTGGCTCTGTCATATCCTCACATGGTCTCTCCTATCATTGCTACGCAGACGACACACAATTAATCTTCTCCTTTCCCCCTTCTGATAACCAGGTGGCGAATTGCATCTCTGCATGTCTGGCAGACATATCAGTGTGGATGACGGACCACCACCTCAAGCTGAACCTCGGCAAGACGGAGCTGCTCTTCCTCCCGGGTAAGGACTGCCCGTTCCATGATCTCGCCATCACGGTTGACAAATCCATTGTGTCCTCCTCCCAGAGTGCTAAGAGCCTTGGTGTGACCCTGGACAACACCCTGTCGTTCTCAGCTAACATCAAGGCGGTGTCCCGATCCTGTAGGTTCATGCTCTACAACATTCGCAGAGTACAACCCTGCCTTACACAGGAAGCGGCGCAGGTCCTAATCCAGGCACTTGTCATCTCCCGTCTGGATTACTGCAACTCGCTGCTGGCGGGGCTCCCTGCCTGTGCCATTAAACCCTTACAACTCATCCAGAACGCCGCAGCCCGTCTGGTGTTCAACCTTCTCAAGTTCTCGCACGTCACCCCGCTCCTCTGCACACTCCACTGGCTTCCAGTTGAAGCTCGCATCTGCTACAAGACCATGGTGCTTGCCTACGGAGCTGTGAGGGGAACGGCACCTCCGTACCTTCAGGCTCTGATCAGTCCCTACACCCAAAGAAGGGCACTGCGTTCATCCACCTCTGGCCTGATCGCCTCCCTACCTCTGCGGAAGCACAGTTCCCACTCAGCCCAGTCAAAACTGTTCGCTGCTCTGGCACCCCAATGGTGGAACAAGCTCCCTCACAACGCCAGGACAGCGGAGTCAATCACCACCTTCCGGAGACACCTGAAACCCCACCTCTTTAAGGAATACCTGGGATAGGATATAGTAATCCTTCTAACCCCCCCCCCCCCCCCCCCCAAAAAAAGATATAGATGTACAATTGTAAAGTGGTTGTTCCACTGGATATCATAGGGTGAATGCACCAATTTGTAAGTCGCTCTGGATAAGAGCGTCTGCTAAATGACGTAAATGTAAAAAAAAATGTAAAAAGGATACCTATAATGCCTTTGATTGGGCAAGTGAGGGTACTTTAGATTTGTCTTTTCTGAATAAGAAAAACCGAGTCACTGCCTGTAGCTGGAAAAGAAACACTACATTTGATTTACTTATTTCCCCGATTAGCTTAAATCTCTGCCGAACTTCCCCAAAGGCCCTCTGCTTTAACTGAATGACTTTGGCTTTGCAATTGTTTCGGTCACGTTGGGGGGGAAAAAATCAGTAAGTGGGCTGTCTTGGGCTGTCTTGCCAGTGAGAGGAACCTGGGGAATAATCAGATTGATCTGGAGACAGAGGAACTTACAGCCTGTTTCTGTGTTGGCACAGAAACAAGAGCAACAACAGTGGGTCCCTGATTAAGGCCTCACAGCAACACCCCAGAAGAGAGAGAGAGAGAGAGAGAGAGAGAGACAGAGAGAGACAGAGAGAGACAGAGGGAGGGAGGGAAAGAGAGGGAGAGAAAGAGAGGGAGAGAGAGAGAGAGAGAGAGAGAGAGAGAGAGCGCGAGAGAGAGAGAGAGAGAGAGAGAGAGGGAAAAATCGACAGAGACAGACAGAGACAGAGACAGAGACATAGAGACAGAGAGACAGAGACATAGAGACAGAGACATCGAGACAGAGAGACAGAGACATAGAGACAGAGACATCGAGACATAGAGACAGAGAGACAGAGACAGAGACATAGAGACATCGAGACAGAGACATAGAGACAGAGACATCGAGACATAGAGAGACAGAGACAGAGACATAGAGACAGAGAGACATAGAGACATAGAGACAGAGACATAGAGACAGAGACATCGAGACAGAGAGACAGAGACATAGAGACAGAGACATCGAGACATAGACAGAGACATAGAGACAGAGAGACATAGAGACATAGAGACATAGAGACAGAGACATAGAGACAGAGACATAGAGACAGAGAGATTATGTGTTACTTGGCACCTAGATTCTGACAGCTTGACATTGTCGGAGCCCTTCGGTATTGACTGTGTTATTGTCTCCCTACAAAATAGTCATATTAGTCAAAACAAAATATGACTTTGCCATTAATAGTTCAGTAATGGGCATTGCACATTAGGCAGTAATGAACCAATGCCAAAGCAAAAAAAAGATGAGAATGCACTTCAATCATCATCATTGCCAGCACCATGACCAGTATAGAGAAAGCCCATGCTCTTAAACCAGCTGAGGGATGGGGCTGAAGAAATGTAACCACTCTCAAATTCAAAGACAGAGCTCTGGATGCAAGGACTGACCATCATTGGTATTAAAATTACAGTTTGAACCATGTTTTGAGGCTATACAGTATTTGTTTACATTTACATTGTTTAAAAACAGTGGAATAAAACAAGCTTATATTTTGGGTTCTGATGGCGTACAACAGTTGAACTAAGCTCATAAGGCATTTTTCTGATATTTTTTTCAAGAATCAGTGGGTATAATGTATGCCATTAATTTAAAAGTCAAAAAATGGAAATCGCAGAATGCCCCTTTAAGTCTTCTAGTGAGTCTGTATGTGAAATAGGGTGAGATAGGGAGTCAGAGCTGCATTGCCCATTCCATTCACTCTCCTTCAAATAATGGGCTGCCAGGTGAGAGTTGTGGGGCCTCTCCTCTGCTCTGCCGTGGCTGACTGGAGAAGGATGCACTCTCTGTGAATTGTCTTCAGGTGTCACCTCCAGACGGGCTACCTGGCTGCAACCCCATCTCCTCTATTCAGGCCTAATAGGCAATCCATCCATCCCCACTATCTCCAGCTCTTGTGATGGGCAGCTAATTAATCACAATTGTGTGAGTTTTTATTAAATGATTTGGTCTCTCTTGGTCTTGTAACCCCCTTCTCCCTCAGAACAGTGTTGTCTCCTTTCCTCTATATACCCTAACAAGCAGTGGTTGGAACCACAGTCTTTTCTAATCGTTTCATTCTGAACAGAACCTTTTTTTCGTTCCAACCAGCAAAATAAAGTTCAATCCCCAAAAAGTAACAGCTTATATTGTTCCTTTCTGTTCCTTTTGAAACCTCCGATGAAATGTATTTAAAGTTATTTAAATGAAATGGACAGTGTAGGGCGCGAGATGGGACTGAAATTTTGCTGGTGGGGAGAGAGTGAGAGAGGGTGTAGGAGGAGGCTTGGTTTGAAGCACTGGGCATCTTGTTATGACATACATTATCTGAATCAGGCTCACAGGAGGAGTGGCTTCTATGAAGGGACATTGAATGTCTTTGAACGTCAGAGAGTTGGTATAATGTTGGACCAGCTAACAAGCTTGTGTGTGCAGAGTGGCACCAGAATTAAAATAAAAACACCTGTTTTTGTGGTTAATAAATCCATCTGTACACAGATCCCTCGCAAGCGTACATACTGCACCGTACCCAAATACATCCTATGTAAACATACCCATACAATGTCATGACAGCACTTGCATGTACACTGTATACCTGTATACTGTATGTTGCACATGTCAACATTGTTTTGGTATAACTAAGCATGTGCGTGTGTGTGTGTGTGTGTGTGTGTGTGTGTGTGTGTGTGTGTGTGTGTGTGTGTGTGTGTGTGTGTGTGTGTGTGTGTGCGTGTGCGTGTGTGTGTGTGTGTGTGTGTGCGTGTGCGTGTGTTTGCACATCCACAGAGATAATGATGTTTTGGTCATTGAACCCATGTCAGTCATGTGTTATTGTCTGAAGAAGCCTGAACCAAGAATCAATAACCTGACGTTTGTGATTAAATGGGAGTGACACAAAGGGAGAGAGAGAGAGAAAGAGAGAAGAGAGTGAGAGCGTGCGAGTGAAAGGAAGGGATGGGCAGAAGGAATTACACCTCCAGCTCTGTTAGCTTTAGTATCCACAGTGTAGCAACGTGGTCCCATATCATAGCCCTAGAGTTCATAAAGAATTAATAAACCTTAAATATCAAAGTTACTTTGTCTTCCTCAACACCTCATATTGCAGGAGCACTCCTGAGCCTATCCTTGACAGCCCTTTGATTAATTTCCTTTGGCCTGAAAGACAGGAAATGAATAGAAAGCTTGGATATTGTCAGGCGCTAAATGGAAAAGTGCTTCTTCTCCGCCTCGCTCTGGAGCCCGACGCTGCTGCTCTGGCAGGATCAATGCAGCGAGAGCTGCTTCTCAGTCCCCCTTGGCTGCTGCTCTCCTCTCCTCTCTCACACGACCCTGAGTGGAAACGGCTTCCAGAGTGTGTATAATTCATACAATGCCATGATCTGTCTCCGGGCCGCATGGGCATCATCTGAGGAGTGACGTACTCCCTGCAGTCTGTCACTCCTCAGGTCTCTGTGGTGTCACATATATACACACACACACACACACACACACACACACACACACACACACACACACACACACACACACACACACACACACACACACACACACACACACACACACACACACACACACACACACACATCCACACATCCACACACATCCACATCCACACATCTATGTGTTAATATACTTGTGAGGACTTTTTGGGACCAACAATTGATTCCCATTGAAAATCCTAACCCTAACCCTTACTCTAACCCTAAACCAAACTCTTAAAAAGCCTTTTAACAAGTGAGGATCAGCAAAATTTCCTTACTTCTCTGAACTTCAGTTAGTTTACTATTCTTGTGAGGACTTCTGGTACTCACAAGTATAGTAAAACGTGCACGCACGCACGCACGCACACACACACACACACACACACACACACACACACACACACACACACACACACACACACACACACACACACACACACACACACACACACACACACACACACACACACACACACACACACATAACTTGTCAGAGGTCCTCTATTATAAGCCGGCCATAGTCTAATGTGTCAGAAGCCATAGTACAGTATGAAACTAGAGTTCTCTCAGAGATATAGAGAAACAATATAGAATGGATAGGAATGGTTGATAAAGAAGGGACTTAGGTTCATAGAAGGGGTAACTCAAAGCCTCCTTGCCCAGGGAAAGTGTCTGACTCACCGGGTACAAACACAATGCTCATTTCCTTGTGGGGCTGAGATCCATAGAGATGCCTCTGGAAAGGAACAAAGGACCAAGAGGAGAACAAACACTTCAGGCTTATCCAGAGAAACTCTACAGGATTATAAAAGCGTCTGAACACAATTATGAACGGTACTTGGCCTTATGGACACACAGTAAATACAGATTTAATGTGACCTTAATGTATTCTTCTTCAGGGAGACTGCGATGTTATGAAATGACTGAAGGGGTCCATCAGAATACGTAAGAGTAACTGACTTTGGCTGGGTCATAAGAATATCTCTGCTGGACATTACTTCTTGGTCAATGCCTCGTGGTCATTGTGTTTAGCGTGGTCAGTGAACCCTGCATGGTCAGCTGGCTGCTCCGGCAGCATGGTGCTCCACAGGGGTCACTGTTTCGTGTCTGCTGGTGTAGGTCTTGGCCCAGAAACACAGGGCCAGAGACAGCATGTGGCTGGGCTTCCTGCCAGAGCTTGGATCCAGCTGGGGTTTGGACCCTGGATTGGGTCACTACCACACACACCCTGCAGGAGAGCAAGGGGAACGTGCGGTCAGCTGAGTTAGCCCAACCTAGTTAATGCTGTACTATAGTTAACCATTAGGAAAGTATATTACTGTACACAAAACAAGTGTAAAAACTAGTTTTTGAATACTAGTTGTACCTGCCAAAACCAGCACTTTATCTTGACGCACTGCTCTACACAGGGTTTCTCTTTTTTCTTAACATTACACTAGAAATTGGGCATTCCAAGTTACTGGTGCTCATCACTTCCCACTTCCTGGTTGGATTTTTCTCAGGTTTTTGCCTGCCATATGAGTTCTGTTATACTCACAGACATCATTCAAACAGTTTTAGAAACTTCAGAGTGTTTTCTATCCAGATCTACTAATTATATGCAAATATTTGACTCTGGGTCCGAGTAGCAGGCAGTTTACTCTGGGCACGCTTTTCATCCGAACGTGAAAATACTGCCCCCTATCCCTAACATGTTTTAAAAAATCTAACATTTTCAATATCCACTACTCTGTCCCAAAAATATGTTATTTTGCTTCAGCCTTGGTAGGTTTGGTCAACCTACTGTCGATATAAAATCATGAAAAGATGACTGTCTATGCCATTGTACTGGTCACACCATACTCTACAGGTCATCATACTATCAACAAACTATCTGTTGACAACAAATACCTGCTAAGGTTACGGTTAGGGTTAGGTTCAGAATAAGAATTAAGGTAAGGGTTAAGATCAGGGTTAGGATAAAGGTTAGGGTTAGAGCTAGGGTTAGTAGATAGTTAGTTGAAATTGTACTGATAGTCTGTAGATAGTCTACAGAGCATCTACAGATGGACTATCCAAGTAAAGTGATAACCAATACTGTAGTTCAACTTCTTTCAGTAATATTATTATTGTCGCTCAAGGTTGCAAAAGCGGAATTCCATTTTTTTAAACACCCAGCAATTCAAACCTCTGCACATCCTTCCCTGACAAAAGACAGAGTGCGTGTGGGAAGGATTCTTAGAACGCACACAGTGGGGACTGTATAGTACTTGCATGACTCAAGCCATGCCTATCTACAATGGCCTGAGCTGTGAACTGAATAGGCTGGTTAAATGTTTGCTGATTGTGATGAAGACCAAGGGGAAGGAAGAAAGAAGGAAAATAAAACTAGTTGACTGCTGTATTGAAATGTTGGATTGGTCGGGTTCGAGGAAGACGGCCGAGGTGATTCGGTGCAGCAATAGCGTTTTGTTTTCCAAGCGCTTGACCTAGACAATAGCCTCCGAGATGGAGCCCAGAGAGTGAGAGGGTCCTGGGAATGGATGCGGGAAGCATGACAAAGCTTTGCGTAATGATGTCGCTTTCAATTACTAACCTCTGTCAACCCTGTGCACATCGGAGGGCAACTAAGTTCCACCCAGAACAAAGAGAGCTGAGCTTCCCCACCTCCTCCAAGGAATCAATTGAGACAGAGATCAGAATGCCGACTGAGGCAAGGGAAGTGCTCAACTGAATCCAGAATCAAGATTCACTATGCTGTGGCCAGATGATGTGTTCCCGACCATCAGGAACTATTGTGTGTGTGAGTGTGGGAGTGTGTCTGCATGCGTAACTTTCTATGCCCTATATGTCTGTTTGTGTTTGAGATTGTTTGTGTGTGTGTGTGTGTGTGTGTGTGTGTACTGTATGTGAGAGTATGTGTGTATATATCTTACTGTGGGGATATAAGACAGTTGGCTGTGCCAATGCCTGCTCTTCTGGAGCGGGCCTGACACCAGACTAGAAAGATTTCGTGCCCGGGATGCTGCTTTAAACATTGCATGTGTGCGGCTGTCAATCTGTGTCCGTTCAAAAAGTCCAAGAGTGTGTAATGAGTCATGCGGAGTCGCTCGCTCTTGGTCCTGACACACTGCGCACACACAAGCCCAGTGCCGGGGTCAACGCGTGTGGACACAGCGTCCCGTATGGAGGAAGGACGACCAAGACCCCGGGCGTGTCCAGAGGCCAGAAACACAGCTCGTATTGCATCTGAGACCAACGACTTTCTCAGTAAAACTAATCATCACTGCTCTCACACAATCACCCCACCTGTCAGTTGTTGTGCTATAACACTTACAAGGAGATGTGAGACAGAATTTATAATGGAGACACACAGTGAGTTGAATTGATGTTAGGGGGTTCAGTCTAGAGTATGTGTGGATGTCAAATCTGTGAATAGATAAAGTAAAGGTCTGTGCCCCTTCGTGCCCCAGAGTCAGAGGAGTCAAGGGCCCCCCTGCTGTTGATGAGCCATATGGCCCTGGAAGATGGAGGTGTGTGCCCGTGAGGCAGCTAGAGCCATGCCATCCCTGTGCTGATTTCTCGTTATCGCAGTATAAATAGAAAGAGAAGACGGAAGAAGCGGTGCATCGTGTCACAGTTGTTTTTGACTTCGGTGTGAGACAGATGGTGCAAATTAATGACCAAGTCTGAAAAAAGACAGACATTAACAACTGCGGCGCCGGCAACCAAAGTGAACAACTCACTTGTTATTAACAAAGTGGCACTGTCTATCTGACAGCTTTTGTGGGAGCATTAGCTCAACTCACCTCGATCACGTGTCACCCATTTGACTTTTGCCTGACCTTTTGTCACTTCCAACACGTGACTGGTTGACTCTATACTCTTTGGCTTTTACTTTATTGGCTGCGTGAGCAGAGTGTGTGCTTGTGGCGGTGGCGGGTGGCGTGGGTGGGAGGAAGCATCGAGGAATTGCCGAGCGGAGCGGCAGATGCCTGTTGTCCTCTGAGGGGGCTGGCAGGCAGGCGAGGTGAGGCGGACAAGGAAGAGGCATGGGGGCTAACTGTAAATATAGCTCGGCACTGAAGCTCCCCTCAGCTCCTGGACAGGCGATTCCATTAAATAGCCATGTATTTCCCAGCTCCTGGCTTTATTGCGGTGTTGCTCAGGGATTGAGAGCCCAGGAGGCTCTTCAACATTATTAGCAGCTCGCAGTACATAATCCCAGGGCAGATACTCGTCTATCAGCAGCCCAGACATAGGGCGAGTCAGAGAGAAGGAGACAGTTGTGAGAAGAGCGAGGGAGAAAGACAGACAGACAGACAGACGGACGGACGGACGGACGGACGGACGGACGGACAGATGGAGGGACAGACAGACATTTTTTAAATTAAAATTTTGCATTCACAAAATGAAAAGTTGACCATTTACAGTGTGTCAGCAAATCCATACCAAACCAGCAGTAAATGTTATTTCAACACTGTTATTTTACGATAGACGAACAGACCGTTACATGGTAGATGGACATCATATGGTACCCTGTCTTTCCAAAGGTCCTTTGTGTATCAATAAGCCCCTGCACAGGAGAACAGTGCCACCACACAGACAGACTCTGTTAGCCTTTGCCTGGTTCTAGAAACTTCTACTGGGTAGTTCCAGGTATTGATGGGTTGGTTCCACAGTACCTGGATGTACATAAAGACAGGCAGAGGTTAGCAGTTGGCTGAAATGTGCATGTCTAGGTTCACGACCTGTGGATCCGGGCCTGGATTTAATCAGATCAGCGCTAACCCTGGTTAGCTGACAAACGCATTGCTTTTCATTGATTTAGTTTAGGCGGGTTGGAGGTATAACTGAGCTAGAGCTGTCAAATCGGTGAGTGGGGGCTCTTTTGGCCACGAAACCACACCCGTCCTTATATCCTAACTGCGTTAGAGATTCAGAAAGAGAAAGGCTATATAAAAACAATGACACTCAAATTCAAAATCATTTAACTAAATAACAAGGATTCCTATCAGCCTAATCAAGGTGTAGATTACATTCCACATTCCAGTGTTAGGACGTGTAACACGGCAGCAATGGATTTCTACTAATGCGACTCGGTACATGTGACTTGGTGATGTCTGTAACAGGTACAGCGACGGGAGCCGCTTGTGGATTAGACAGCTCCAATGCAGTTAGACCTCCGAAAACTCCTAAACAAAAGCAATGACAAGATATGCGTTTGTCAGTTACTGTGGATTACCGCGGATATGATTAAACCCTGAACCTGGTGTCAAGAGGGTTAGCTAAGAGGTGGCACAGTTCGACCTACATTGACTCATTTCAGTGTTGATTTTTTAGCTATTTTTTTTTCCTGTCATCTGTTTACAAAATGGGGTTGTTGACATCACAGCCCCAGACATTTATCACATTGGCGCTATAAACTGATTGAGTGAGTTGCTTTTGTTTGTCAAATGTTTAATAACTAGCTTACTGGAATTCCAGCCATTTGTAGCATTATCTTTAGACTACTGTTGATTTTCATTCCGTTGTGTCTTGTCTCTACTAGCCAATGGACATTCAGATCTCTGCAAGATGCATTGACGTGTGTAGTCATTTCTGTTGTTGCCATGGTATAAGGGATCTAACTCGGACATGCAGAGCCTACTTGACAATCTATAGTTAATGGATCTTAAGTCGACAGTGTAACGGTTGCATTCTAAACTCTGTGTAACTGTTACATTCTAAACTCTGTTTAACTGTTACATTCTAAACTCTGTGTAACGGTTGCATTCTAAACTCTGTGTAACTGTTACATTCTAAACTCTGAGTAACTGTTACATTCTAAACTCTGTGTAACGGTTGCATTCTAAACTCTGTGTAACGGTTGCATTCTAAACTCTGTGTAACGGTTGCATTCTAAACTCTGTGTAACGGTTGCATTCTAAATTCTGTGTAACTGTTACATTCTAAACTCTGTGTAACTGTTACATTCTAAACTCTGTGTAAATGTTACATTCTAAACTCTGTGTAACTGTTGCATTCTAAACTCTGTGTAACTGTTACATTCTAAACTCTGTGTAACTGTTACATTCTAAACTCTGTGTAACTGTTGCATTCTAAACTCTGTGTAACGGTTGCACCCTAAACTCTGTGTAACTGTTACATTCTAAACTCTGTGTAACTGTTACATTCTAAACTCTGTGTAACTGTTACGTTCTAAACTCTGTGTAACTGTTACATTCTAAACTCTGTGTAACGGTTGCATTCTAAACTCTGTGTAACTGTTACATTCTAAACTCTGTAACTGTTACATTCTAAACTCTGTGTAACGGTTGCATTCTAAACTCTGTGTAACGGTTGCATTCTAAATTCTGTGTAACTGTTACATTCTAAACTCTGTGTAACTGTTACATTCTAAACTCTGTGTAAATGTTACATTCTAAACTCTGTGTAACTGTTGCATTCTAAACTCTGTATAACGGTTGCATTCTAAACTCTGTGTAACTGTTACATTCTAAACTCTGTGTAACTGTTACGTTCTAAACTCTGTATAACTGTTACGTTCTAAACTCTGTGTAACTGTTACGTTCTAAACTCTGTGTAACTGTTACGTTCTAAACTCTGTTTAACTGTTACATTCTAAACTCTGTGTAACTGATACATTCTAAACTCTGTGTAACTGTTACATTCTAAACTCTGTGTAACTGTTACATTCTAAACTCTATGTAACTGTTACATTCTAAACTCTGTGTAACTGTTACATTCTAAACTCTGTGTAACTGTTACGTTCTAAACTCTGTGTAACTGTTACGTTCTAAACTCTGTTTAACTGTTACATTCTAAACTCTGTTTAACTGTTACATTCTAAACTCTGTGTAACTGTTACATTCTAAACTCTGTCTAACTGTTACATTCTAAACTCTGTGTAACTGTTACATTCTAAACTCTGTGTAACTGTTACGTTCTAAACTCTGTGTAACTGTTACGTTCTAAACTCTGTGTAACTGTTACGTTCTAAACTCTGTGTAACTGTTATGTTCTAAACTCTGTGTAACTGTTACGTTCTAAACTCTGTGTAACTCTTTCGTTCTAAACTCTGTGTAACTGTTACATTCTAAACTCTGTGTAACGGTTACGTTCTAAACTCTGTGTAACTGTTACATTCTAAACTCTGTGTAACGGTTACATTCTAAACTCTGTGTAACTGTTATGTTCTAAACTCTGTGTAACTGTTATGTTCTAAACTCTGTGTAACTGTTACATTCTAAACTCTGTGTAACGGTTACGTTCTAAACTCTGTGTAACTGTTACATTCTAAACTCTGTGTAACTGTTATGTTCTAAACTCTGTTTAACTGTTACATTCTAAACTCTGTGTAACGGTTACATTCTAAACTCTGTGTAACTGTTACATTCTAAACTCTGTGTAACTGTTATGTTCTAAACTCTGTGTAACTGTTATGTTCTAAAGTGCATTTTGACAACTGTGTATCCGTTTTACACTTTCAAAATATCACCTTCCCTTTTACTGTGGTATTTTCGTACTGGCAGGTTGCCACCTCAGACGACCCTATATCGTCTCTGTCTGGCCCTCCATTTCAAAGCTAACACTCGAAGTGTTTTTGGTTCTACCTTAGCATTAATGTAAAAATGCTCCTCTCTGTTAGGGTAATGATGTAGTGACTACAGAGTTCAGGTGCAGCTTGGAGAAGTGTGTCTGTAGTCCTTTATAGACTAATCTTGACATACTAAACGTTCTGCAGTAAGAGCACTGTTGAAAATGTTCTCTAATTGTAATAATTTCCAAGATATTTGTTAGCCCTACCAACCAGGTTTGGTGTGTGTCAGCTGCATGACTAGTGGGTAAGGGAGGGGGTGTATGAGCTGAGGTCACTATACTTTATGTGTATTTGCATGTGCTCTCCACCATGTGTCCCTAGACCCTGCAGGCTACCCCTCCAGCACCCTGGCACTGCCAACTCTGTGAACTCTGCCAGCCGCACTGCTTGGCTTTGGTTGATCACCCCCACTGCAGAGAGATATTGGCTTCTATAAGCTCCTGCTCCACCACACTCCCATCAGCCAATCATCCCTCTCTCTCTCACTCTCTCTCGCTCTCATCATCTCTATCTCCTGGCTGTGACATTTGCCATTTAGAAAATGGAAGGAGGGTGGACCCTTATCCAAAAAACTCTGACATTTCCTCCCTCCATCCCTCTCTCCTTCATTACAGACATGTCTGGAGACAACACAGTATAACTGACATTGCGTAAAAATGAACCCAGCTCGGATGATGTCATCAATATGCACTTCACCACGTCATGCTAGTTGTTCTGAATGGGAGCTATTGTTCCTACTCGTGTGTTTGTTTTTCAAATACCCTTTCTCAGTATCCTCACTGCAGAGGAAAATAAACGCCTGCCTTGTAATTTAGAGGTAACTGCTGCTTCACTTCCTGTGATCGGGAGTAAAGGTTAATGCATGTTAATGAATGCTTGCTGAATGTCATGAGGAATGTGTTGCTGCTTCTGTGGGTATTGTACTGTAGTACCAGTATGTGCCATTCATACTGATGCTCTAGATCATGTCTGCTGAGACCACTTAATGTTAGAGCATCTCTATCCCCATCTCCTTTATTCATTCATTTATTCATCTATAACACACCTCCCCTCTTACAGTCAAGGTCTGCACACAATGGCATACTTTCACACTACTTTTGAATAGGTTCCACAAAGGCTATGGTCAAAATTAGTGCAATATGTAAGAAAATAGTGTCATAGTGCATTACTTTTGTGAAGAAGAAAAAACATTTCAGGGGGTGCTGCAGCACCCTCAGCACCCCTACTTCCTGTGGCTACGAACAGGGTGCCATTTGGGATGCAGACAGGCATTTGTAATAACCAAATAAGTCTGCACACACACCCTGTCAGATCCTTCTGCCCTCCCACCCCTTTCCCTCTCCACCAATAACAGCAGGGTGGTGGTGACACATATGGCCAATTAAAGGTGGAAGTGGAGACGATGATCTGAGTTGAAAGCTTCTTCACACGTGGCGGGTGGCCAGACAGCCAGAGGGAGGAGGTGGAGTGGGGAGAAGGGGTGGGTGGTGGTGGCAGGGCCGGCTCCAGGCATAAGTGAAATAAGCTGTCGCTTAGGGCCCCATGCCGCTAGCAGGCCCTCAACCCCAAACAATGTTTCATTCGTTTTTTTTAGGTACTCAGTCAGGGTCTCAACTTACTGTTTACATTTTAAATGGTAATTATTTTGCCACTATGGCCTATTTATTGCCTTACCTCCCTAATCTTACTACATCTGCACACGCTGTATATATATTTTTCTATTGTGTTATTGACTGTACATTTGTTTATCCAATGTGTAACTCAGTGTTGTTTTTGTCGCACTGCTTTGCTTTATCTTGGCCAGGTCGCAATTGTAAATGAGAACTTGTTCTCAACTGGCCTACCTGGTTAAATAAAGGTGAAATAAAAAATAAAATTTGAGTTTGAATAGTAGAATACACAAGGTTAAAGTTCAACATTTGGTTGCGCATCAGCAATTTCTCTTGTTATGTCAGTCACTCAATTAGCCATGTCAGCGAACAATTTTTAGATTGGTAAATTAGTCTAGCCAGCTATCATGGCCTAATACTGACCGGTTATGCAATACAGGGGAACGTGCCCAGGGGCCCTGACCTCCAGGGGACCACCACTGATTTGTTAGTCACTCTCACTTTAATATCATTAACATGGCATAAGTCAAGGCAAAATGTGTATAGCAAGAAATGCACTTTAAAATGTGCATTTCTCTCCACTGTCAAGAGGGTCACTAAAATGTTTGCCTGCTTAGGGCCCCCAAAAGGCTAGACACGGCCCTGGGTGGTGGTTAGGTGGGGAGGATGGAGAGAAACTCACCAGTAGCCCTCCTCTCTCCCAGGCAAATCAAAGACAATTTTTTCTTGATCAATACCGTCCCTTAACTTCCCTTTATTGCTCTACCTAGGGGAATGGGAGGTGGGCCTAAAGGAGGGGGAAGCAATGTTCACTTCATAAATCATGCAGAAAAAAATGTCAGGGGGGTAATTGTGGTTTTCTAGCACCCTTTAAAGGGAGGCAGATTTTATAAGTGGGTTAACATCACCAGTCGACCCTAATTTCTTCTCATTACACACACAGAGGTATCATCAAGCCTGAAATGTTGCATGGCTACCCTAGGAACCCTGGCCTAATTTCCCACAAACACACACTTACAGAACATGCCCAAACTCCTACACACAGCACAACACCAGGCCCAAACTCCTACACACAGCACAACACCAGGCCCAAACTCCTACACACAGCACAACACCAGGCCCAAACTCAGACACACAGTGCATCACCAGGCCCAAACTCCTACACACAGCGCAACACCAGGCCCAAACTCCTACACACAGCACAACACCAGGCCCAAACTCCTACACACAGCACAACACCAGGCCCAAACTCCTACACACAGCACAACACCAGGCCCAAACTCAGACACACAGCACAACACCAGGTCCAAACTCCTACACACAGCACAACACCAGGCCCAAACTCAGACACACAGCACAACACCAGGCCCAAACTCAGACACACAGCACAACACCAGGCCCAAACTCAGACACACAGCACAACACCAGGCCCAAACTCAGACACACAGCACAACACCAGGCCCAAACTCCTACACACAGCACAACACCAGGCCCACACTCCTACACACAGCACAACACCAGGCCCAAACTCCTACACACAGTGCAACACCAGGCCCAAACTCCTACACACAGCGCAACACCAGGCCCAAACTCCTACACACAGCACAACACCAGGCCCAAACTCCTACACACAGCGCAACACCAGGCCCAAACTCCTACACACAGCACAACACCAGGCCCAAACTCCTACACACAGCGCAACACCAAAGGCACATACTGTTAAACATTTTTTTTTTTTTTACTTTACATTCTGAAACACCTATAACTGTTAAATGTTCATACATAAACACGTTTTAGTAGAGCGTTTCAGACTCAATTTAGTTCAGACTCAATTTAAAAAACGAATATTCTTCAATCATTGGCTCATTTGCTGTAATGAATTGTGCAGGAAGTGGCTTGTTAATATGTGCAGTCTCATCACACACAACTAACCTCTAATAATCTGCACAACTCCAGTGTTCTCCTCAGTACATCCAAACCCCAGTGATTTCCCAAATAGATGGCACAGATTATTGGAACCATTTAGCGGCAGAATGTCATTTTCTTTGCAGTTTTTCCCGTCATTTGTAATTTTTATAAATTTGTATTTAACTCTTATTTTACAAGGTAAGTTGACTGAGAACACATTCTCATTTACAGCAACGACCCGGGGAATAGCTACAGGGGAGAGGAGGGGGAATGAATAACAGTGTAATAATATAAACCCTGCTTAGACCCCAGGAAAAGTAGCTGCTGCCTTGGCAACAACTAAATGGGGATCCTAATAAATACTAAATATGAAATACAAAAATTCATGAATTGTGTATTTATGTGGAAGAACGTGATATTCCATGAAAATAATGTTTTAAAAACTCTTTAATTGGCATTCTCATTCTCTTCATCTCTCTCTTGCTCTCTCCCTCTTTCCTCTCATGCATTTCAATTTCCCAATAAGAATCTCCCAGCGTTTCCCTCTCTTACGGTGTTTTGTCAGTGCTCTCTCTTTGATTGATTTCTGCTCTCTCTGGGATGATTAATCCCACAGTGGCTATACAAAGAGCCTGACAGAATCCCCCTGTAATGGATTCACAGTGAGACCCCACCATTTATACAGCTAATGAGATGTGGTTATAGAGCAGAGGCGAGTGGGACAGTGCTACTATACTGTATGTGGGGGGTAACTCACGTCCATCAGGATCAGAGCGCTTAGCTGCTAAATATCTGTTTAATGATAATGGGAGAGACAGAGAGATGATTAGAGTAAGAGAGGCAAGGCAGTATAGCTGTATGTGGGATTTATCTAATCTGAAGAGGGCCCTCAGGAGCTTTGGTGTAGATGGCTGATTAAGGGTATTCTCTCTTGCCATAACATCCAACCTTGTATAGTATCCCAGTGTGCACCTCACCTCGTCTCACACCCATGAGTCATTGCTCGTGCCATGACAACCCCTCCCAAAATCCTTGGATCTGTCATTGAACTAAGACCCCTTTAGGCTGTTGACAGTATTTCAGCTGGTGATGATGCCTGTCCATTTAGCATGTATCCCTTTACATGTCCAATTGACTTTGTCAGGAGGCATATCAGCAAAAATGTTGGTTGTGGGCACAATACTATGAGGGATAGATAGAGAGTGACAGCTGAACTTTACTGGGTCTGAGACGTGGCAGCAGCTGCAGACATGTCAGTGTCCCACATACATTACAGTGCTCTGGCTGGTTTTGGCAGGTCTGGAGGAACGGGGTTGGAGGAGGCCGGAGGAGAGGACTGCAGGGGAGCTTCTCTCTCGCTGCAGCTGGGCGTGGGAAGGGGGACTGGGGACTGGGAACTGTGGATGGTATGGTCCAGTGGAGTGTACTCCCTGCACACTGCTCTGTCCATCTGTGTCACACCCCACAGCGTACAACCTCTATCATCTTCTGTCAGAAGTCAACAGGACTGACATGTCTGCAGCTCCCAGTCACAGGGGGAGGGGGAGAGATGGGGGAGGAGAGGGGAGAGAGAAAGGTGGAAGAGGGTGGGGGAGGGATTGGGGAGGAGAAGGGAGGACAGAGAGGAGTGAGGAGAAGGGAAGCGAGGAAAGAGGAGAGGGGAGGAGGATGGGGGAGAAGAGAAGGGAGGAGAATAGAGGAGGATGGCGGGGGAGAGAGGGACGGAGAACATAGTCCAGTCCTGTGTAAAAACACATGTAGGACCCGCAGGGGGATCAGAGGCCCCAATCACAGCTGGCAGTCAGACATATGTGTTGGGGGGAATGGGAGCCCAGGCTTGCTGCAGTGGGTTACCCCAGGTCACTGCATAAGTGATAGCCCCTTTTCATCAAAGAGTGAACAGTTTAAAGGCCTAGAGAGTAGAACAGATTATAGAGTGCATACACCATCCCCCCATAATGGTCCCTTGTCCATGGCATCACATTAGCTCGCTCACAGGAAGTCAAATGTATGTGTGAAAGTGTGAGCCTTTCCTGTGCTTGTGTGTGTTTGTGTGAGTCCACGTGTGTGAGAGAGACAGAGAGTCAGTGAGAGAAAGAGAGTGGTAATGAGAGTATGCATGTTTTCTAGCATAGTGGACTCAGTAGAATATTAACAAACTGATAGTGACAGGTCACGAGAGGGCTGGGAAGAAGCAGAGGGGGGCCAGAGGTGCCATCTCTCATCCCTCAGCGCTGGGCCTCACTGGCATAAAACAGAGAACAGCAGAGAGCAGAGAGAACAAGCCTTCTGGTGCCAATAAGGGCATACAGTTTGTCTGTCCCTAGCCCACCCTCCTTTACAATAGGCCGAGGCTGCGGATCTGTAGGCAACCGCCCAGTCCCGCCGCTGTCCCGCCTCCTTGATCCCGCTGGAAAGATCCGTGTCATGTTCCGCACGTGTTTCTTTGCCGCTACCTAACGCACAGATTTTTGGTGCCACCCTCCCTTCACATTTCTCACTGTCAATCGTGAATTATGTCCATGCAGCATCTGCATCTGCATGCCAACCAAGGGGGGTTTGACCCAGGGAACCATACAAGCTAGAACCGTCACTGACTGTGAGCGAATTTCAGAGCAGATGGTGTTAACAAACTATAGCACAACTGTGTTTTGTTTCAATCAAATACATATTTTGCTTAGTGGGGTGTGCTGTTGTGTTGTGGCCACGTGAGAGAAACATTTGAGCATTTGCACAAGCATCCTAAAATCTATTAAGAAATGAGGTGGTGTGTTTTTGTTACAGTAATGTTTATAATATGCTATTATATGTAACACAATTCAGGGGAGTCGCAAGTCACGACTTCACAGGAGGGCGAATTAGAACGTAAAAAATATATTTTTTAATCAAAATGCGTAAGTAAAACTATGTGGTTCTGTACAATACAGTGTTCATTTTGGCAGCTATTTTCAATATAGTTTTAGTCATTTCTTCCTTGTTAGTTTTAGTGATTATCAGTTGACTAAAACTCTGGACCATTTTAGTTTAGTTTTAGTCACAGTCATTTTAGTCCCATTTTAATGAGTGCATTTGTTTTCTACTATTCCCCCCAAACTGTGGATTTTCAGTATTTTTACTAACCTAATATCCCTGCAGTCAATGCCTATAGTTAGTAAACGTTATCAGTGCTGGTGGTGATAACAACAGTGGAAGTTGATTTGGGGTGAGAAGGTTCAGGTTTCTTAAAGATCAGGGTTTGTAAAGCTCACAGCTGCTGCAGTATATTTTTGGAATAACACCATTGCTGTGCTTCTGCATGACGGTTCAAGGTTAAGTTCTGTGTCTCAGACGTCAACGGTGAAAGCTGAGGTGGAGTTGAAGAAGATAATTATGGACCATCACTTTGGGGGATGTTTGCCTCTGGAGGAAGTGCAAACCTGGCAGGGGAGTTGTGTTTCTGCTGACTCTTACAACTGCGGCCTGTCAGTGGATATTACGGTACGTGTGTTTCTGTGAGAGTGTGAATGTTTATGCAATAACGTGTGTTTGTGTGTGTGTGTGTGTGTGTGTGTGTGTGTGTGTGTGTGTGTGTGTGTGTGTGTGTGTGTGGTGTGTGTGTGTGTGTGTGTGTGTGTGTGTGTGTGTGTGTGTGTGTACAAGTAGTGTACATTTAGCTAATAGCACCACCCTATATTTCTTTGCAGTGCGAAGTGTCTCCAGGTACAGAGGTGAGAGAGAAAGAGAGAGAGTTTTCCCCTCAGTGCAGGAACCATTAGTCAGAATGCAGGTGATTTATTGGTTGTCTCCTTGCAGAATTTAAATTAACTGTGCTGCTGTACAGGGGAGGCAGGGACACAGGGGGGAGACAGGGTGAGGGAAGTAGGGGGAGGGAGCAACACAGTGCTTTTCAGTTGTTCCCATTTTTGCTCTATCGCTCACTCAATCTGACTCTCTCTCTCTCTCTCGCTCTCTCTCATGGGAGAATTAGGACCACTTTCTGGCTCCAGGAGTGCCAGTCAGTTGTTCATCTCTCATGAGTCTTTCAGATGACTAAGCAGTAGAAATGTACAGTGAGATTGGACTGATTCTCTTTTAGAGACAAAAAGGAGCCAAAAACAAATAGCAAATCAGACAGTACAATAATAAGCCAAGTCTGCAGTAAAAGGCCTTAGACGAAGTACTGAGGCCACCATTACATTGCAGATTATTGATCACAACACACTTCCCCTTTAAGTTCAAAGTTGTTTAAGTGTGCTAAAGACGAAAGGAATGGGAGAGCAGTTCAGGACAGACAGTAAGGGTTAAGTAGTTAAAAGTGTTCTGAGAATCAGAACTTAATGTTTACTGAGTATCTCAGTTAATGGTTTTCTGAGTATCAGCACCATACACTTGCCACTAATACTGTATGATCAAGCATAAACATCAACATATTACATAGTCCTATAAGTATAAATAATAAACGTGCCTCTGCTTGCTGTACCAGTGTATAGGACATAGTGACTGTGATAGTAATCATAGCACCTCTCATCATATCAAGCTGTGTCTTTTCCCCCCTCTCAGATCCATATTAATGATGTTCTGTAGCATACACTCCTCCCTGACAGCTAGATGATGTATAATTGAGAGAGGAGACGTCCATGCCTGGAGTGGAACTCAGATCGCTGATGATGAGTGTGACTCACAGCCATGCACTCCAAGTTCATCAGAATTCTTTCCACATTGCTCATGATTAATCTAGACCACTTCATTACCATAAATACTTAAGGAGACAAAGCTTGTGGGTTCTCCCTTCTCCGGCTGGGTAGTCTTTGGTGATTGGCTGGGCCAGAGTCCCAAGGTGCAACACTGCGTGAGAGAGGAGGCTAAGGCTCACTCTAGGTGACATGGGGCGTCTGCCTCACAGCCTACTGAGGAACTGCTCTTCAAAAACACTATAATGATATGAATATACTATGCATAGGCAGTCCAAGACGTGTATAATTATTTGAGTGAGTGTGTGTGTGCTAGTTTGTGTTATTATTGTGTCTGTGTGTTACCGTGGCGTGTGCCTTTGTGCATGTTTATTGGTGTGTGTGTTTTGCTCTGATATTAGCTGAGAGCTTTCTAGCTGGAGATGTGCTTTTTCAGCACATACAATTATCTCAAAGTCTTCCCCCTACTTCCTCCCTCAGCTCCTCAGGCCAAACTGTATGTAGTCATTACGCATCTATTTCCCCTGTGAGTGTCCTCGTCCTTTTGTGTACTTATGAGCTTACTGCTAAACAGTAATAAGGAGCCACGCATTATATAATACTTCACTGATATCAATATTTACATTGCCACAAAGCACTTCATGCTGTTGAATATTTTGGACAAATTTTAGATTCATGCTGTTAAGGTACTTAAGGACAGTGGAGGGCACTTGAGTGCTCAGACTCAGACTGTTGGAGATCTGAAGTCTGGAAGTAAACAGAGCTTGGACTTGCCTCAGTGAAATACACAGCAATAAGTCGTTCTCAACATTCAAGTAAAGAAATCTACAGGTCTAACATCTATGGTAAGAAATCTATGGTTTGCTGGACTTAACTATTTAGGTTGAGACGGCCCTGACAAAATTAACGCACTTCTAAAATACAGTGATAACCCCCAGGCCATGAGCTAAAACATAAGCTTACTGTATATTCATGTCTTTATGGGGTTTTCTCAATTCAATTCATATTCACAAGGGAACACCAAGCTACAGAACATGTTAAAAAGGTAATAAATGACAAACGTTCGGTGAGCTGAAAGGATGGAGGTAACCTTTTCCCCTCCTCTTCTACCATCCATCCATCCATCCTGTCTCTAGAGAAGCACCACTTCACACCAGACCACAATTCCTCCATGGTTCTTCCAAAACACTCTAGCGATGCTGCGAGCGAAGCCAGGTCACAGTGCACCCAGGCTGCGCTCCTGCTGAGGCTTTGACAGGCCCCTGTCTCCAACGCATGGAGGATGGGAACCACTCTGGGATTTCTCCCTTGGGTCACATAAAAGAGAGGAAAACAGACAACTCCAAAGTCTCCCATTTATTTATATATTTTGTCAGTACAAATAGGTTTTTGAGAGCACTCAAAAACTCAACAAAATAATATAGTTATTTTTTACCAAAAACTTTGAAAGACATTTCAGTCAATGGATACTACACAATAAAGACAAAAAAAAGCCCCATTTATATCTGGTTCTAACATGGATAATTCGTTCGACGCTTGTCCACATTCTGGTTGTGCCCACATTTTCAGAAAGGTGTAAACGATTAAAAGATGTACCGTGATCTGATCTTCCTGGCCACCTCCAGAGGTAGTCAGGCACACATTGTATCTGTATATCTTACAAGTGTAGACAGATCTGGACAGTGAAACCGTTAAAATCGTCACTATCCCGTCCTCTAAAATCATTGACAGGTGGCACTACTGACTTAGCCCTCATTATACCGACTGGGGTCCAAAGGTGGTTCATTCAATTCTTGAAAATGTTCATTACTTTTTCAATCAACTTGTTTTTAATAAATCTAAATCATTGTTTAGTGTTTCTGTATCATAACAAACATGCGCTGGCGCACACCCAGAAACATTATTTTGTGTGGAGGTGCTGACTAACGGCAAATAAACTATAAACTCGCACATTCCATATTTAAAATCCCAGTAATTTATTGGGTAATTACTGAGAGTTTAAATATGGAGTGTGCAACTCTCTTTATTTTTTTATAGTTTATAGTGTTTCTGTATCAACATAGACTTAAAAAAATGTGAAGTCCTTTGGGGTCATTTTGACCCCAGCCAAAAACACCTACAGTTATTCTATAGTAATGTAAAACTGTAGATAGGACCTTTATTTTCTCAGGAGACAGAAGTTATCCATACCACCAGAGGGTGGAGGAGGACCTGCATTAGTGATTTTGACTCCCCATGTACTCGCCTAAGATTGTACTTTTCTATACCACGTATTGTCTGACTGTGTACAAAACCAAAATTACCTTATTTTTGCCAATGGTATAAATACTTAATGCAACTGCAATACAGAACTCAGATACAGTCTGAATCTACACAGAGCGATGTATTGGTGTGTATTGTTCGAAAAGTAGTTATTCTACGGCAAATCAATAAATACATTTCTTTGACTCCAGGTTTCTCTGGAGATATAATATTAAGTTATACATATCCTCGCAGGGTGGAGGGGGACCTGTTGAAGTGATTTTGACCAGATAGACAGATCACATACAGAAATGAAGCACCTTATATACTCGCCTATGGTTATAACAGGTTATAACTAGGTATGACCATGTACAAAAACAAAATGACCTAACATATATGCTTAGTTGCAGTCAGAACAGATCATAAAAGTCTGTCAGGGGTATAATTACTTGGTAGAAATGGAATACAGAAACCATCTACCCACTAAATGTACATATAGTGCTGTATTGGTGTGTATTCTTCAAAAAAATCGATTGACGCACCGGTGCTTGAATCTAAGTAGCACAATGAAGAAAATCCCCATCAAAATCCTTCAGTTAAAGTTTTTGCATTGGATGCATCTCAATCCACCGCATCCGCACTTCCTTCCGCATCTGCGGTGACAGGTGGCAGATCTAGAGTGATGTTTGTCAGACCATGAGACATCCCAAAAATTGGTCTTCTCACGAAAACATCTGTAGCTTCCGAACGGTTTGACCTAGAAACTATTATGACCACTCTATGGAAAGGGGAGACTCTCATGAACACGGACTCGTCTGAAGATAACCGGTACTGGTAAAAACAAAATGGAAGTATGAAGGTAGTTTTGTGCCTACCCAAAAAAGGGGTTAAATACGTGTAAAAAAAACTAACATTTTTTTTTCTTTCTTATATCTTCTAGATATAGGACAAACACTTCTAAACCTTGTATCTTATAATTAATTTTAAAAATATTTTTTGTCATTAATGAATGTGTTATTCAATGCGCTTCTCTGGGCTATAGTAGTAAAGGTCAAATTCCAAATCCAATAAAATATATATACAGTGCAATCGGAAAGTATTCAGATCCCTTCCCTTTTTCCACATTTTGTTACGTTACAGCCTTATTTTAAAATATATTTTTTTGTTGTATCATCAATCTATGCACAATACCTCATAATGACAAAGCGAAAACAGGTTTTTAGACATTTTTGAAAATGTATTTAAACTAAAATACATTAACTTATTTACATAAGTATTCAGACCCTTCGCTAAGAGACTCGAAATTGAGCTCAGGTTCATCCTATTTCCATCGATCATTCTTGAGATGTTTCAACAACTTGATGATAAATTGATTGAACATGATTTGGAAAGGCACACACCTGTCTATATAAGGTCCCACAGTTGACAGTGCATGTTAGAGCATAAACCAAGCCACGAGGTCGAAGGAATTGTCCATAGAGGTGTGAGACAGGATTGTGTCGAGAAACAGATCTGGGGAAGGGTATCAAAACGTTTCTGCAACATTGAAGGTCCCCTCTTCAGTAAAACAGCCCGCTTAGAGTTTGCCAAAAGGCGCCTAAAGGACTCAGACCAAAAGGACTCTCAGAAACAAGATTCTCTGGTCTGATGAAACCAAGATTGAACTCTTTGGCCTGAATGCCAAGTGTCATGTCTGGAGGAAACGTTGCACTATCCCTACGGTGAAGCATGGTGGTGGCAGCAATATGCTGTGGGGATGTTTTTCAGCGGCAGGGACTGGGAGGCTAGTCAGGATCAAGAGAAAGATGAACGGAGCAAAGCACAGAGAGATCCTTGATAAAAACCTGCTCCAGAGCGTTCAGGTCCTCAGACTGCTGCGAAAGTTTACCTTCCAAATGGATAACGACCATAAGCACACAACCAAGACAATTTAAATCTATTTTAGAATAAGGCTGTAACGTAACAAAATGTGGAAAAAGTGAAGGTGTCTGAAACCTTTTTTATACCTAAAGGGGTCCTAAAATTCCAAATCAAACAGCTAAATGATACATAGTATGATCATTTTAAAACAATTCCATATGTCAGCTTAGAACCCCCCCCCCCCCCCCCCCCCCCCCCCAGAATTGCTATAACATCCTTTATTATAAACTGGGTGGTTCGAGCCCTGAATGCTGATTGTCAGTTTATAATAGCAATAAGGCACCTCAGGTGTTTGTGGTATATGGCCAATATACCACGGCTAAGGGCTGTATCTAGGCATGCGTTTCGTAGTGGCCATATACCACAAAATCTTATTGCTTAATTATACCATAGCATTGTTGAATACTTTTTGACTGGCGTGAAGGACATTCTAGAGTATGCATTATTTCCCTATAAAACACGGTATATTTGCACAGTAGAATTAATAGCTATAGTTCATTATTTGATGTTCTATGTTTGAGCTGCTTTTGAAAGCTAAAGTTGAATTGAAAACATTATTGGCATTGTTGAATTGGACTGATGGTTTGGTTAGCTAAGCTAGGAAGACAGTTTGGTCAACGCGGCAACTACTGTTGCTATCTAGTAAACTTACAAGCTACTTCAGTGGATGTTGAACATATTTCTCCTGGCAAATTAACACATTTCTAGTGGCAAATGTGTTAAATTATAGCCATTGTATGTAAGGGATAATCAACTTGGGGCTCTATGTGTTCCATTATTTTCCAGAGAATGCATAGCCCCTCGTGGATGATCTATTACATATTCTATATGTGAAACTTGTTATGGCATTTAGGTTGCTATAACATTTGGTTTGAAGTGACTGAAAATTTTGGTATGCATTTTGAAGCATCCTGCCATTGGCCCTACCACTCCCATTGTTTCACTAGCAGCGATGCTAATGCTGGCTGTGGGGTAGGTAAATAAAGAAAACTAAGCCATATTTTTGGTCATTGTCTCTCAGGATAAATGGATGATTCACTTTTTGTCAATAAAATTAAGTAAATTTAAAATGTGGGTGTGCCGCCTCTCGTTTTACCACATAAATATGAGTAAATGTGTATTTACTTAAAACTTCTAAAAACAAATGATACTAAAATCAAATTATGGTAAATTGGCTTTTTAGTACGTACAGTGCCTTCAGCAATTATTCATGTGACAAATATAATTAAATTAAATTTTTGCAAATGTATTGCCAATTAAATACAGAAATATCTCATTTACATAAGTATTCACACTCCTGATTCAATGCATGTTAGAAACCCATTTTTTGGCAGCTTTTACAGCTGTGAGTCTTTCTGGGTAAGTCTCCAAGTGTATTGCACACCTGGATTGTACAATATTTGGACATTATTCTTCTTTTAAATTCTTCAAGCTCTGTCAAGTTGGTTGTTGATCATTGCTAGATAGCCATTTTCAAGTCTTGCCATAGATTGTCAAGCCGATTTAAGTCAAAACTGTAACTAGGCAACTCAAGAACAATCAATGTTGTCTTGGTAAGCAACTCTCCAGTGTATATTTGGCCTTGTGTTTTAGGTTATTGTCCAACTGAAAGGTGAATTTGTTTCCCAGTGTCTGTTGGAAAGTAGACTGAAGCAGGCTTTCCTCCAGGATTTTGCCTGTGCTTAACTCTATTCCATTTATTTTTTATCCTAAAAGACTCTCTAGTCCTTGCCAATGACAAGCATACTCATAACATGATGCAGTCACCACCATGCTTGAACATATGAAGTGGTACTCAGTGAAGTGTTGTGTTGGATTTGCCCCAAACATAACACTTTGTATTCAGGACATTGTTTGCAGTTTTACTTTAGTGCCTTATTGCAAACAGGATGCATGTTTTGGAATATTCTTTTCCTTCTGTTATTTAGGTTAGTATTGTGGAGTAACTACAATGTTTTTGATCCATCCTCAGTTTTCTCCTATCACAGCCATTAAACTCAGTAACTGTTTTAATGTCGCCATTGGGCTCATGGTGAAATCTCTGAGCGGTTTCCCTCCTCTCCAGCAACTGAGTTAGGAAGGTCGCCTGCATCTTTGTAGTGACTGGGTGTATTGATACACCATCCAAAGTGTAATGAATAACTTCACCATGCTCAAAGGGATATTCAATGTCTGCTTTTTTTATTTTGACCCATCTACCAATAGGTGCCCTTCTTTGCGAGGCATTGGAAAACCTCCCTGGTCTTTGTGGTTGAATCTGTGTTTGACTGAGGGACCGTACAGATAATTGTATGTGTGGGATAAAGAGATGAGGTAGTCATTAAAAAATAATGTTAAACACTATTATGGCACAAAGAGTGAGTCCATGCAACCTTTCGTGTGACTTGTTAAGCATAGTTTTACTACTGAACTTATTTAGGTTTGCCATGACAAAGGGGTTGAACACTGATTGACTCAAGACATTTCAGCTGTCCATTTTTTATTAATTTGAAAAAATTTCTAAAAACATAATTCCACTTTGATATTATGTATGTAGGCCAATGACACAATCTCAATTTAATACATTTTAAATTCAGGCTTTAACACCACAAAATGTGGAAAAAATCAAGGGGTGTGAATACTTTCTGAAGTCACTGTACATGGAATGTACTTTGGAAGAAAAAAATTAAGAGACAAATGTCCGTTCTACATAATATGGAAATTCAATGTAATTTAGCAATTTCGCAGTCTGTTTTGGTCTCTTTTTATTTTATTTCCGATAACATAAATACTATTTTGAAAGAATATCTTACAAATAATTTGCATACGATGGGTGAATTTGCATACACAATGCAGTCACAGTGGACGGATAACAGACACAATTTAATACCATGTGAAGAAACATTTCTGAAGACGTGGTCACAATAAGAATGTGGATAAGATCAAGACACATGATGCATGATAGTTCCAGGTATAAACAAGGCTAAACTGGGGATATTGTCTGCTCAAAGAGTGGGGGTATTGATCAACACCTTGGGTGTATTTCCTTTCCCTCTCCCATCTTCAGAATGGTTTCCTTCACTGAAATTTGTTGTGGGAAGGGAAGTGGTGTATAATGTCACAGGCAGACAAATCAAGCAATCACCTTCACAAGATGCTTCACTGTACCAGGTCCACAATGCCTTCCATGGCTCTGATCAAATCTATTGGTCAGCTGCCATTCCCCTCAAAGCCTAATTCCCATACTTTACCCCAACTCACAATCCAATTCCATTTTCCCTGCCACTATCCCACATTTGCTGGGTATTTGCCATTATAGCCACTAGACTTTGGAACAGTCTGCCACTGGGGCCAGGCTTGCAGATTCAGTGCCTCTTTTTAAATCCCTGCTGAAGGCACTTTTATAAAGATGCTTTGGTAGAACCTTATAATAACTCTATGTAATAAAGCATTTATAATGGATTAGTAAATCATTTATGAATCATTATTCCATTCATCAGATGTTGAATATAGGTCCTTATAAACCATTTACTTAGTTGTCTTTTTGTCACGTCCTGATCAGAAAAGGGGTATTTTGTTTTTGTAGTTTGGTCAGGATGTGGCAGGGGGTGTTTGTTTAGAGTGTCTCGGGGTTTGTTGGTCTATGTGCTTATGTAAGAGGGGTGTTTGTTTAGAGTGTGCTGGGGTTTTTGGTCTATGTTCTATGTTAGTGTATTTCTATGTTCAGTCTAGTCTTTCTATTTCTATGTTTAGGGTTTGTTGATTGACCTTCAATTGGAGGCAGCTGTTCCTCGTTGCCTCTGATTGAAGGTCCTATGTATAGGGGTATTTGTGCTATGGGGTTTGTGGGTAGTTGTTTCCTGTTTTGTGTCTGTGCACCTGACAGGACTGTTTAGTGTCGTTTGTTGTTTTGTATACGTGATTTGTTTGTTTTTCCCTTCTTTTAATTTAATAAAGAAGATGAGTATACACGTTCCCGCTGCACCTTGGTCTAATCCTTACGACGCCCGTTACACTTTTAGCATGGCCTCATCTAAAGTGTGGGCTGTTTATACTTTATAAATGCTTTGAGTGACGAGCGTTATTTCTCACAAAAAGACGGACATGCTTCCAGTGCTTCAGTCTTTTAACCTCAGACTATTTTCCCAAGTGGCTTTGTTTGGTGGCACCTTTACTGGGTCTTTAAATGTAGTAACTCTTTAAACGTATAGTTCAGCAAAATAATCTATTCAGGTATATGTTTCCTTACCTCGTAAACAGTTCTATAGACTGCTCTTAATCTCTCGTGGACAGATTCTGCGCGTAAAGCGAAGAATCTGTCGCAACGATGACATAATGCATAGGATAATGAGTCGTTTTGGAGTTTGTGTTTTCGTCACAGATGAACATACCAGGATTGGGCGAAGGCAGGGCTTTACCTTCGACTGCTTCGCGTGTGAAGTGAAATTATGGTAGGTTTTGGTAGAAAAGTCACTGCCAAGAAACATTTTCAGAATACATGTTTTTATTTCACTCAGCATAGTGTGTCTAAAGTTACACATCACGCTATTACAACAGTGTGACTGTTTTGGAATACAATTTTCAATATATTTTCTTAAACATCCTCTGTATTGTGTCCTTATTGTTTAACCATTCAGGGCTGGTCCTGGCCGGACCAAATCTGAACCAAACATAGACGTCTATGATTGGTTCAGATTTAGTCCGGAACATACTAAAAACCAACGTTGATGTTGGTCTGTGCTTACTGTGTAATGACACAAAAAGGTGTAATGACACACTTGGCTATTAATGGCAATTTGTCATTTATATATTTTTTTATTTTACCAGGTAAGTTGACTGAGAACACATTCTCATTTACAGTAAACAACCTGGAGAATAGTTACAGGGGAGAGGAGTCATGCCTATGACATGCGGTATTGATCAAAAGTGGTGTAATAGCCTGTAGTTTTCTTGACATTTTTGTCTGAATCATTGTGAATGTGTTACCCTGGCTATATCTGCTACATGATTTATGTTAGATCATTTTTTTGACGGAATGTTGGTGGAGTGCCACAGCTATGCATCTCTCCAACAGGGAGGCATGCTGGGAATGGACAAACAAAATATTTTGCGCCCCTGCCTTTGACAAAGTGGGCGCTGCTTATCACATGGCGGAATCAGCCCTCACATAAAATGCCCATATGCCACTCGTTGAGAGAAATTGTTTTTGGGGCAGATTTATGTGAGGTTTTGTGTTTTGGGGGTGTGTCTTGGTCAGTTTAGCTCTTAAAATGCCGCCCTCATCAATCTGTCACCATAGGCGTCCGCATAATCCTACCTAATGAGCGGGCTGACCCTGTAACCATTGATACAGTATAATCTAGGGGCCATTTTGAGACCTTAAGGAGCATCAGGTACTGTTGGAATGTTTACTAATGGCATGTCCATCTTTTTGTGAGAAATTACACTGGTCACTCAAAACATTTATAAAGTATTTATAAAGTATAAATAGCCCACCCTTTAGATCAGGCCACACAAAAAAATGTAACTAATAGTAAATGGTTTATAAGGAACTATATTAAACATCTTATGAATGAACTTATGAATCATTATTAAACACTTTAAAAGTTGTTTATAAATCCGTGGGAGTAATGATTCATAAATGATGAATAAACTATTTACAAATCCATTATAAATGCTTTATTCTAAAGTGCTACATATGCTTTTAATGTATGATTTCAATGTATGATTTTAATGAGCTATCTTGTTTCATTCTCCTTCCTCCTGTTTTTGTTTCTTTGTTAGAAGTTTTATTTATTTTATGATGTGAAGCACTTTGTTACTTGAAAAGCGCTATACAAATAAAGTTATTATTATGATATTAAAACTTTCCTGGTAGATTGCAAATCATTTCCCACAATTGTGCTTCGCAGGAAGTCAAGCCCTGTCTCACCCTAATCCTTTCCAATCACTAACTTATCCTATATATTATTGCACTGTCTCATTCTATGCAACCTTTCACTGCTTGGAGACTGTCAACAGAGGCATCCTCCATGGCAGCAACCTCTGGGCGTGGCCAATGACAACAATGTGAGTGACAGTCCAGCCAGGGAGAGAACCTATGGCTTGGGGACAGTGTGTGTGTCACGACTTCTGCCGAAGTCGATGCCCCTCCTTGCGCGGGTGGTGCTCGGCGGTCGACGTCACCGGTCTTCTAGCCATCATTGATCAGTTTTTCATTATCCATTGGTTTTGTCTTGTCTTCCATCACACCTGTTTCCAATCCCATTAATTACTTGTGTATTTAACCCTCTGTTTCCCCTCATGTCCTTGTCGGTGATTGTTTGAATGTTATGTTACGTGGGTTTGTGTATAGGTGTGCGACGGGTATCCTTTACCCATTTTATTTTGTATTTTGCTTTTGGAGTTTGTTTTTTAATGAAATACTCCATATTTAACCAACTTGGTTTCTCCTGCGCCTGACTTCCTTGCCACCTACATACACGAATATGACTGTGTGTGTGTGTGTGTGTGTGTGTGTGTGTGTGTGTGTGTGTGTGTGTGTGTGTGTGTGTGTGTGTGTGTGTGTGTGTGTGTGTGTGTGTGTGTGTGTGTGTGTGTGTGTGTTTGTGCGTGTGCAGGGGGGTAGGGTAGAGAGAGAGTTTGTAAAACTGAATCCGTCTATCCGTTAAACTCAGGCCAAAGGGTCTGATTCACTAAGGATTTCTGACTGCAATGACCTTGGCTTGCCTGATGACTCAAACGGAAGTCTTCCGCTGCTCTATCGTTCACTACATACTTCAGTCTGAGACCGCCGTCACTGAAGTCATTTGTAGAGACATCAACATAAGGGGTGTTCTACAAAACAATCAGTGATTGGATATTCTCTAACCAATAAGAGTATCAAAGCCAATGACGAATATGCTGCTACACCCATGTGTGTATTGGCTCTGGCCCAACCCATCGGTTTCTGGCACCAATCAGACGGTCTAGAATGAATATCCATTCTCGAAATCGTTGTGGAGTTACTCAAATCCAGACTCATTGCGGAGAAGAAACCAGCGTCCGTAGTCGTGGTGTAGCGTTTGGCCGGAGCAAAGATTTTGGGTAGCCAGTCAAGCCCTAGGCATGACTGAGGAGCGAAATGGAAATACTAAAAAGCCAAAAAGGCATTAAATTGCAGCTGAATCACTTGCAGTTGTGAGATGTTTCCACTTATGAGTGTTATTACTCCCTAGCGTCGTTTTCTTTCAATACATATTGCCATTTACCTGGAGCAATAGCTCTAGCAGTTGTTTAAAAGCAGCAAGGTTTTTAATCAAATATGCATCACTATAGAGGACTATGCTGCGCCGGAAAACATCTATGTTCTTGGATGCTGCAGTAGTGCACATTGTCTGTCTGTTGTTTTCCCTGTGGGTTAGAAGGTGCATGAGGGACAGTTCTGAACTGACTGTCCAGAACTCTTAACAAGTTTATATTCTACAGACTGACCACCTCTTTTGTCTGGATGAAGCACTAGCAGCACCTCTTTGAATATGTATTTAAATGTAGTCAGTAATACTGATATTCAGAAGTGTCTGGCGGAGTGGGAGGACTAACAGTGAATCTCCCTATTTTTAGACAGAGAAGCCTTCATCGAGAAATGATATATAAGACGAATACAGAGATAGATGGAATAATATTATTGATTAAGGGTACTATCAATGATTACTCAATCATGATCAAAACTGTGTAGCCATACGTGGCATGTGATTCGCCACATGTACAGTAGAGTAAGTCACAGTATGTCACACAGAGCAGAACCCCTGGGACAGACAGCAAGGCCTCTTCATGATCTCACACTCTTCTTCACTCAACAGCATGTCACAGCCCCGTGAGTGTCAGCACACTGCATGAAAATAAGTTACATCATAGGGACCTACCCTGTCTACCCTGGGTCTCTGTATGTCTCTGTATGTCTCTGTCAGGGAAAATGGACTAGACAATAAACAAACACACACTGAGCCATGGCCATGGGGAACGGGATTTAGGGAATGAAGAATGTCAAATGATTGTTTTTCTTATTACTGCCTTACAGAGCGGGCTGCAATGAGGGTTTGTTGAGCAGGTAAATCATCTCATATTTGACAGTTAGCTTTAGTGACTGCAGTGTGTATTTAAAGAAACTGTACAGTTTATTAAACTAAAGCACCAGGCAGGTGTCTAGACAGTGGTAGAGTATTTGGGCTGGTTTTGCAGAACCTTTGAGTTATTATTGTGCACTGTAGTTTCTATTTCGCTCTCCTGAGAAATAACCATTGACAGAAAAGAACCATCCACAGAAGTACTGATCTTTGGTTGTTTACCTTGACTAAACATCCGGATTAGTCATTGCTCGTCTGTTCCTAAGAGCATGTTTCTCTAAAGACCTCATTGAGCATAATGATTCTATTCACAGACATTCAACACGTCCAACTTAAAGGACCCCCCCCGGAGGAAGTTGCCACCACTATTTTGACGTAATTTCCTGAGAGGAAATGCACTTTAGGTTCCACCTCGGAAGAATGACGAAGGCTACCTATACATATTCACAAAATGGGTGTGGGAATTTCCACGCTGAGTTGAAAAACATCAACAAATAGGCCACTGACATCTGGCTAATCTTATCTAGCTAGCTAATGGTATCTGTTATTGCTTTTCTTTTACAACACCATACTAAAAAGATTAGCCAGCTGGCTCTATGGCTGATTCTGGAGCTGGACTTGTCATCAAGCATTGATTTTGGGAAAACTTTGTCACTGACGGAAACCACTGGCCTATCTTTGTCTTCACCATCTATTGTTATCTCCAACGTTTTGGCATCTTCCGCCGCAGAAATAGTTAGAAA
This sequence comes from Salmo salar, assembly GCF_965601325.2. NCBI lineage: Eukaryota > Metazoa > Chordata > Actinopteri > Salmoniformes > Salmonidae > Salmo > Salmo salar. The sequence continues at coordinate 63,511,603 of NC_138293.1, read as the reverse complement.
GAATAAGATGAAGCACCGGTAATATGGATAACTATTGAACGATCGATGATATGCATTTTTCTACATTATAATAGACAAGGTGCAACCTTTGGTGGGTAAGCTGCTGGCAGGCTTCGGCTGCGGTTCAGCAAAGCCAAGTCAGCCCGTGCTCAAGGTTCTCACAGGGGAAGTGAAACGATAGACTACAATGACCTTGCTCATGATCATGCACGTCGCAAACGAAACGTAACTCTATAAGTTACTTGAATTTTCTTTTGCGGGTGACTTTTCAATATCTGGATAGACACTTGAGGTTTCTAGTTAACGTTACACTAATCAAAGCAGTGGTGCATGTAGTGAAGCAACATTTTTGTGGTCAAAAGCATTCATCTTAGGGCGACGGGGGGAGGTGGTTGCAAAATGCTATCATATCAACCAATTATACCATTTACAAAATGGTTACATATATATACTGCTCAAAAAAATAAAGGGAACACTTAAACAACACATCCTAGATCTGAATGAAAGAAATAATCTTATTAAATACTTTTTTCTTTACATAGTTGAATGTGCTGACAACAAAATCACACAAAAATAATCAATGGAAATCCAATTTATCAACCCATGGAGGTCTGGATTTGGAGTCACACTCAAAATTAAAGTGGAAAACCACACTACAGGCTGATCCAACTTTGATGTAATGTCCTTAAAACAAGTCAAAATGAGGCTCAGTAGTGTGTGGCCTCCACGTGCCTGTATGACCTCCCTACAACGCCTGGGCATGCTCCTGATGAGGTGGCGGATGGTCTCCTGAGGGATCTCCTCCCAGACCTGGACTAAAGCATCCGCCAACTCCTGGACAGTCTGTGGTGCAACGTGGCGTTGGTGGATGGAGCGAGACATGATGTCCCAGATGTGCTCAATTGGATTCAGGTCTGGGGAACGGGCGGGCCAGTCCATAGCATCAATGCCTTCCTCTTGCAGGAACTGCTGACACACTCCAGCCACATGAGGTCTAGCATTGTCTTGCATTAGGAGGAACCCAGGGCCAACCGCACCAGCATATGGTCTCACAAGGGGTCTGAGGATCTAATCTCGGTACCTAATGGCAGTCAGGCTACCTCTGGCGAGCACATGGAGGGCTGTGCGACCCCCCAAAGAAATGCCACCCCACACCATGACTGACCCACCGCCAAACCGGTCATGCTGGAGGATGTTGCAGGCAGCAGAACGTTCTCCACGGCGTCTCCAGACTCTGTCACGTCTGTCACGTGCTCAGTGTGAACCTGCTTTCATCTGTGAAGAGAACAGGGCGCCAGTGGCGAATTTGCCAATCTTGTTGTTCTCTGGCAAATGCCAAACGTCCTGCACGGTGTTGGGCTGTAAGCACAACCCCCACCTGTGGACGTCGGGCCCTCATACCACCCTCATGGAGTCTGTTTCTGACCGTTTGAGCAGACACATGCACATTTGTGGCCTGCTGGAGGTCATTTTGCAGGGCTCTGGCAGTGCTTCTCCTGCTCCTCCTTGCACAAAGGCGGAGGTAGCGGTCCTGCTGCTGGGTTGTTGCCCTCCTACGGCCTCCTCCACGTCTCCTGATGTACTGGCCTGTCTCCTGGTAGCGCCTCCATGCTCTGGACACTACGCTGACAGACACAGCAAACCTTCTTGCCACAGCTCGCATTGATGTGCCATCCTGGATGAGCTGCACTACCTGAGCCACTTGTGTGGGTTGTAGACTCCGTCTCATGCTACCACTAGAGTGAAAGCACCGCCAGCATTCAAAAGTGACCAAAACATCAGCCAGGAAGCATAGGAACTGAGAAGTGGTCTGTGGTTACCACCTGCAGAACCACTCCTTTATTGGGGGTGTCTTGCTAATTGCCTATAATTTCCACCTGTTGTCTATTCCATTTGCACAACAGCATGTGAAATGTATTGTCAATCAGTGTTGCTTCCTAAGTGGACAGTTTGATTTCACAGAAGTGTGATTGACTTTGAGTTACATTGTGTTGTTTAAGTGTTCCCTTTATTTTTTTGAGCAGTGTATATTTTTAATACAGACTAGCTAAGAAAATAAGTGAAAATTGACCAACTAGCCAATGGATTATGATCATTTTTTAAATAATTTGCTATATGGTTCCGGCGGCTGAATACAAGACTGTTTGGCTCATCTCACTCGCAAAGAGGAATAACTTTGCCATGCTGGTGGGCGGTAACATAAACAATTCAACCCAGCCCTGAAATGATACCTAGGCTGAAGAAAATAATTTATGCATATCATAGGAAAAGATACCGCATCCACACTAATTTGCACGAAGTGGGCAGTTCAGATTTGTCACGTCAAGCCCAAATATATAATTGTTTGACTAAAATGATGACTTATTGACTTAAATCATAGTGCAACATCATGGGAAAGCTCTGGCCGTCATCAATGCTGTCACATTAGTAAACAATGCAGTTGTTTACTGTGTCATGGCTGCTCTAGTGGAGCACACACCCCGAGGGTACAGTGTTAGTGTTTTTTGTTTTCACTGAAGTCATGCCCCTCGCTCTGTTTCTTCATTTACCTGGATGTGCAGTGTGTTAAAGTGCCTCATCAGCAAGTAAAGCAGTGAGACAGAGCAGGCTTAGTTCAAACACACACGCATGCACTTCCTTTACAACTTTCCATGTCATCTCTGTGCCAACTGTTTTCCGATATTCCGACCCTATCATACCCCATCCACCCAGCTCCCTTAAATGCACCCCCTCTCTTCCTCCTTCCTTCCTCCCTCCCTCCCACCCCTCCCCTCCTACCACGCCAGCTCACTGCACTTTGACTTTGTCTCTCTCTCTCCTCTGTGTTGTGAGTCCTCTCAGTGGGAGCCAAGTGATCATGCACAGACAGCGGTGACTTGTTTCAGCTGTGTATGAAAGGAGCCCATTGATAAAGCCCTGACAAGACCCACACAGCACAGGAGAGTCAATCAGAGAGCCAGCCCCAACTGGATAGACAGGAGGACTGTGACTGTGTCTATGCACTGTTTATTTGTGTTTTTATTTGATTGTTTTACTCTTTCTTCGACCTGGTCCAGTTTTCTCTTAAAAGAATGCGACCCTTAACATCTTCTCTTTCTTAGTCCTTTTTTATTTACTTATTTTCTTACTCCGGTATGTTCAGTCTGTCCTCCCTGTGGACCTCTGAAGCTCTTTCTCTCTGAAACACATTTTGAGATCTTTGTTTTTCTTGAGGTGAAAAAACTACAAAGCTGTAGTGCATTGAGCTGTGTTTGGTTGGTTGTGTCTGATGCCTCAGAGGAGACGGCCTCCTCTCCTGACCCCAGCCACGAGTTAAAACATCTCTGAGGAAATGCAGGCCACAGGGCTAAGGCCATGACCAGAATTTCACTCATTCAATTTTAAAAGCTTTCTGCACCTTCTCCTCCCCCCTCCAAACCCCCCTTTCACAGAAACAAACCGGAAAGCATGTTTCAAACTCTCCCTGAAAAAGTCCATTGTCTATTTCAACCTTGATACTTGTTTTTGTCCGCTATTTTGACGATTGACACCTGATCAACATAAGAAACCACTAATCAGCCTCTCACTCACTAAATAACCTTGTTTATAACCACCATCAGTTAAATATCAGGTTTAACTTCTCCCTCACATGGTGCTAATTGCAGAGCAGTGGGGGGGATTTCAGCACCCCCTTTCACTGAACAGCTCCATAGGATTGGGGCAAGGCTGAACTGAGCTGTGAGCCTCCCGCAATGTTTTTCCTAATTATCTTTTCGAAACCAACATGGTCTGATTGCTGAAACAATGTCTCTTTGAGGATTGTCAGTTTTTTCAATTGTATTGTATTTCTCCTTTTTAACCTGGGAAGTCACATTGAGATTGACATCTATGTTTAAGGATAATAAAAACTTGGACACAGAGCTAAGTGAATTATCCTCATTGTATTACAAGGGGGAGGAGAAGGTGTAACCTTTTAAGTGTTTGTTCCAAAGTCCTAGAGAGTTTTATTACTGCTTAACCCTCAATGTTCTGTCACTTCAATACAAGACATTTCCTTCCATTCAATGACAAATCAATCCCCATAAAACGGTGACACCGATTTTCACTGGCCATAACATTTTGTCAGCCGGTTATTGTCATGCAAAAGAGTGCCGGTCTCACGGTAACTGAACGGTAATTAACATAAACACATCTAGCATCTCCAGGCCTCCATGAATACAAGCTGTATACAAACCACTGTTGCGCGCCTTTGGAACATCTACATTTAAAAAAAAGGAATGAATCAATTTAATCTACACCATCACAATAATCCATGATTTAGTTTAGTCAGGTCTAAAGAAACATGAGATGTAGAAAATGTATTTCAGAAGAACAGAATGTGAGTTGACCTACTGTATGTTATGTGGTTATGCTCCATGCTATAGGATGCACTGTAGGCTTGTTTATTTAGTTGACAATATATGCTTATAAGTCCCGTGCAATTATTTTTTATTATATGATTTTATCGTAAGAAGAATATAATTGAACTTAGCTGAATAAAATAGAAAGGATATTTTTCCCTTTTGGCGCGAGTACACATACAGTATGAGAGTAAAAGTGATCATCTGAAACAGGTCCTATATAGAAGAAAGTAGCAAAAAAGCTGTTCCTTGCTTCAGGCTGCATAGATGATCTCTCATCAAGTGAGTATACAGTGGGCTAGACCAATTATGTACCAAAGACATCTTAAATCATTAAAAAAATAATAAAAAATGATCTGCCATTTTTTATTATTATGTATGTATTGAATAACAGCTCAATCATCATTTTTATTCCGTTTTTTTTCTCACCACAACAGCCCTACTCCCTCCGCCCTACTTACTTCCCAACCAACCAACTAACCAACCAACCAACCAACGCCAACCTACTCAACTGAGATGCCTCAACTCCCACAGCTTCCAACTACTTCTCTCCTGTTCTTTAAATTCCTTCTGTTTCCTCTCTCCGGCCCGTCTTCCTCTCTCGCTCTCATCTCTTTCGCATCTCTACCCCTGTGTTTGTCCTCTGTGCTGTGAACTGATCTCTCAGTGGTTAAAGGATGTAGAGATTTGGTGCACTGACGACAGACTCACTGGCAGGTACTGCCGGCAGGTGCCTAAAACAAACAATCCGACTAAGCAAACCCAGAAATCAATTTAAGTATTGTTTGCTTCTTCATATGGACAAACTCCATGACAATTATAAGGCTTAACACATAGTGGTCAAATATACCCCCAACCGAGTCAGACACACACCTGGTCTTTTGTGAGTTATCTGGGTTGTGTGTTGAGTCTGTGGATGGACTCACCCTGTAAGATGAATTTGACAGCCAACCGGTTATGCCATAACACTGCAATTGCTGTTTAATGATGATAAAGAGACAGAAGTGGAATGTTCTAATTGGTGACCAGTCAAGCCTAGTGGTGACAAATGTTCAGGCATCCTGGTGAGCATTGATCCATCTCAATCTTCCATGAGAGCCCTGTCTAAACCTAGTGCAAACAACGCCAAAGCCCTCCATCTGGTGGAGGTTTACATCATGTTTCACAATGCTGGCCTGGCCCTCATCGCTACACGACAACAACAACAACAACTTCAATAAAAGCTGAATAACAGCACTCAAGGATATTAGCCTCAATTGTTTGCTATGACGAATTGTAATGCACATCCCTGGTAAAAGCCTAGTGGATTTGTATAAGATATAGACTCATTCAGCCTTATTTGTTATGCTAAATAAATCCAGACATAATTGAATTGACCTCCTCTACAAAGACAGTCCATAGGAGAACTGTGTATGTTGACTATTTTCTAATGTTGTCATTTCCCTCCATATTTATCATTCATCACTCTGAAAGATGAAAATGTAAAAAATATGACATCACTGCAGCTCAGAGATATTTCCCCCATCAAACGGGACCCTTAATTGAATAAAACCAGGAAATCAATAGCTAAAAAAGATACCAATAAGAAACGATGTCAGCACATTGAGGTGCAGAAGTGCGGTTATTGACACTGAGAGAGGGCAAAAAGTGGAGTACAATAACAGTAAAATGGAGTCAATGTCAATGGCACATTAACCATGGATGGCACCTCCCCACTGTCCTTTAACCCTGTCATGTTCCCAGAATAAAATCTCCCCCAGGAGGAGGCTGTCTGCCAGGAAATACAAGAAAGTGATGGCACAACCCCCAATCCATCCAACAGTAGATTTAGGATTTGTGTTACTAGTATGTACAGTATGTACTGTTGGCTCATGTGTTGGTATTTAGCATTAGCCTTCTTAATAAACACCATACACATTTTAATTCTTTAGAGTCTAAGATGCTGGGGGAGGGAGGAGGGGTGCTAAGCTGACATTGAATCGTTTTAAGTTGTCATACTATGGATCATTTATCTATTTGATTTAGAATTTTAGGACCCCTTTAGGTACAGAATAAAACAATATATAATTATAACAAATTATTTGATAAAATACTGATTTTGGTCTTTACTACTAAATCCCATAGAAATGCATTGAATAACACATTCATAAATGGCAAAAAGTACAGTCAAAATTGAAATCATAAGAAACAAGGTTTTGAAGTGTCTGTCCTAAATCTAGGAGATATTTGTGCCAATATTTGTGCCCACCCCCTTTATTGGGGTAGGCACAAAACTACCATCATACTTCCATTCGTTTTTTTTTAATCCAGTACTGGTTACCTTCAGACGAGTCCCGTGACACTTGTTCGCGAGAGTCTCTCCTTTCCACAGATTGGTCATAATAGTTTTGTAGGTCAAACCGTTCGAACGCTACAGATGTTTTATTGAGAAGACCGATTTTTGGGATGTTTCATGGTCTGACAAACACCGCTCTAGCTCTGTCACCTTCCATCGCAGATGCGGAAGTGCAACAGCGGCGGATGTGGTGGTTTGAGATGCATCCAATGCCTAAACTGACGGATTCTAATGCCAATTTTTTTTGCATCAATCTACTCTAGGGTGTAAAAAGCTGTTAGTGTATTTGAGCATTATGTGTAAAAAACTGGGTAATAATTACGTTTTGTTTTGGTGTGTGTGTGTGTGTGGATACGCCAGATAGAAAGTATAGAAATCATATATATATCTGGCACCTCCAGGAAAGTGCAGAACCCTTTCCCTGTGCTCCATCTTTATTTTTAGAGGCTGGAGGCTGATGAGAGAGAGAAGGAGAGAGAGGAGAGAGAAACAGTATCAAAAGTGGAAGGAAGAAGTGAGGAGTGAGAGAGAGAGAGAGAGAGAGAGAGAGAGAGAGAGAGAGAGAGAGAGAGGAAAGCAGAGAGAGAGAGAGAGAGGAAAGCAGAGAGAGAGAGAGAGAGAGGAAAGCAGAGAGAGAGAGAGAGAGGAAAGCAGAGAGAGAGAGAGAGAGAGAGACAGAGAGGGGGAGAGAGAGGGGGGAAGAGGGGGAGAGAGAAAGCATCAAAAGTGGAAGGAAGGAGTGAGGAGTCAGGGTAAGAGAGCTGAAAGGGAGAGGGAGGGAGTGTGTGTTGGCTCTTCACTGGCTCAGAGGGAGTGTAGTATGGTAGAAAGTAATGTGATGTGATGAGAGCCATTCTGAGTGAGACAGAGAGGGAGAGGGGACAGTGTGGGGCTCCCTCCTCCCCCTACTCGTAACCACGCCAACCAGAGGAGGGGAGGAGGAGAGGGGAGGAGGAGTGGGGGGTGTGGGGGGGGGGGGGGGGGGGGTGGGGGGGGGGGCTCCACTGCTACAGCCATATAAAAAGCCAAGCCTGAGAATCCGTCACCACAAACACACCACACGCACGCACACGGACTCTATGACTACTCTCTCCGTCTCTCTTTCTCACACTCTCTCTCTCTGTTTCGTCCTCTTACCATTCCTCTTGTTTCTCTCTAACACTCCTCCTCCTGAGTGTTCCTTTCTTTGCATCCTCTTTCTTTCTCCTTTTTCATGCCAAGAGTTTGGGACTAAATTCTGTATGTCGGCTCGTGTATGTGTGTGCTCCCTATGTGCGTCAGTGTGCACGCTGGTGAGCGAGAGTGTACGGGAACTACCTCCGTGTGAGTGAAAGCAGTGAGGCATATCAGTGAGTGTATGTGGGTCTCTCTCTTACCATCACACACTCGCCGCTCCTCCTCCTACTCTTCTTGGGATCCCCGTGTCCCTTTCCTCGGTGGCAGGCTCCCCACACCCAGCAGTCACCATTTCCGCCCCAGGGAGAGCCACGCTGGCAGCACAGCCCCTTCCCCGACTCAGCATCGGGAGGAAGACCCTGGTGGCGGCTGCCGTCGGGGTCATGCTGGTCCTGGTGCTGGTGGTCCTCATCCCCGTCCTGGTCAGCTCCGTGGGCACCGACACCAGCCACTTTGAAATGCTGGGTACCTGCCGCATGGTGTGCGACCCCTACCTGAACAAGGGCACCACGGCCAGCAGCACCAGCTCCAGTGGCTTCCAGGCAGAGGCCGAGGCCCTCAGCGACAACAGCAACATGCCCTCCACGCTGGTGCAGGGCCCCCAGGGCAAGCAAGGCAGGCCAGGTAAACCTGGACTCCCGGGACCGCCTGGAGAGCCAGGGCCACCGGGGCCAGTGGGACCCCCTGGAGACCGAGGGTCTGGAGGGAGGACTGGGATTTTGGGGTTGGGGGGGAACGGAGCTATCAGCACGGCCACCTACAGCACAGTGCCCCGGGTGGCCTTTTACGCAGGGCTTAAGAACCCCCATGAAGGCTATGAGATCCTCAAGTTTGACGACGTGGTCACCAATTTGGGAAACAACTACGACGGCATCTCGGGCAAGTTCATCTGCAGCATTCCTGGCACCTACTTCTTCATCTACCATGTGCTGATGAGAGGAGGGGATGGGACCAGTATGTGGGCAGACCTCTGCAAAAACGAACAGGTGAGTCAATTCACTTCTCCAAGTTTCTGTCTGTCTTATACTGCTCAGTCACTCAGCATAGAGGGATCTTATACGTTCTACCACTCATTGCTTACTGCTCTTTGTAATTAGCACTCCAATGGTTTCTCTGCTACAGACTCAGGTCCCTTCTAAATTACAGATATCTCACCTTATCCCTTGATACTCTGTTGTGCTCGCTCTCCCTCCCCCTCTCTCTTCCTATCGCTGGGTGTCACCTGATGTCACTGTGGTAACTTTGTTGGTGGAAATTTAATCGGAGCTTCACAATCAAATTGCCCTGAAACCGCTTTATAATACAGAGGCTCTATTTCCGAGGAAACGGAAGGCTGGTGGGTAGCGGAAGCATCTGTCGTGCTCTCCCAAACCCCCCCCTGAGCGAGCAGATGACGGTCACACACACAGCTGTGGCACCAAACGCGCCCAGAGAGAAGGATGTGTAATCTGGCGCGCGTCCCCTCATTGCATAAATACACACTGACATTGCCCGCATCCCTCAAATCAAAGGACAGACAGTTTCCCCCGAAGTCCATGTCACTTTCCTACTTGTTTCAAATTTGAGAAGTTTGCCATATAATTCTGGTGTAATTGTTTATTTAACTTGGAATGTAGAAGAAGGTGAGAAAGGTGTATGTGCCTGACTTATGGAAGCATCTATTTGTCAGTTAGGACTAGCGCTATTTAATAATTGACTCAGATTTTTACGCATTTGTAACAAATCATTTATCTTTTCAGAAATAAGATATTAACCTGTAATTTCGGATCGTATTACTTTCGCATTTCTGCTTGTGTAGACTAAATTGATTAGACGGGGAAAATACATTAAGTAAGTGGAGTCAAAGGAGTGCGCACTATAGCAGATGCAGCTTTTAGTCAGCCGACAGATATTTTAAGAATTAAAAAAAAATCCCAGACAGTGCCTATCATTATTATTATTATTATTGCGAAAAGTTTAAATTGTGAACCAAGAACGGTCTGCTTCTCTGTGCTCGATACATCTGTGAACTGCAGCAAGTCAGCAAGTGATGCGTTCAGACACAAATTACATTGTGCTACATTTAACTGTCGAGTTCACTTATTTAATTACATGTAATCTAACGTCGTACTCCTGGAGAGACTCAACAAGACCTCAATTAGCCAAACGTCTCGTGCGTAAAACAAGAGGATGACAGCAAGCCTACTTATCCGTCACAGTGTGAACATACTGGAAAATGTAAGTGTTGCTTATTATGTCGGGTGTATATGGTTGATAAAACAAGGGAATAGTTGCGTGACATTCGCTTGAAATAAATATAATTTGCATGATGTATTCTCCGTTTTTATTTTTACGCATCACTTGACGGGTCTGGAAATTGATTTATTGCGCCCTGGGGGTGCTCTCAGGTACTCGAGTGTGTGAGACTCTAGAACTTTCTCGTCCGGCAAAGGCGGCAACATCTAAAGCGCAGGAGAGTATAAGAGAAATATATATATATATTTTTTACCATCAAGTCATGGGCAATATGCATCGAGGCAATCATAAATTAAACTACAGCTTTAGCGCGCATCAAATATTTTGTGATTGAATATCCTCTTATTATCTGTTCACGACCACTTGCGTATAGGATAGGTCACATCCCCCTTTTACATGACATATTACAGCTACATTAGCCTATAGTGTATAATTACAATCCTCACAATTATCTTTCATTAAGCCCCATGTAATGTTTTTCAATGCCCTAACAGCATGGTCTCCCAACATATTGCTTTGTCAATTAGACTTTTGAGTTAATTTGTTTAATGTTAATTAGGCTACGTAAAAATAAAATTGAAGGAGGTCAAAACTTTTGCTCCCAGTGTTTCCGCAGAACATTTTATTATAAACGCAAAGTATATGTTTTACTTATTACCCTGATATTACAGCACTTAAGTGGTTTAAATTATATTTTATAATGGAATAAAACCTTAATATGTAGTTCACACAGGGTACTGCAAATGAATTTGTCATAATGACTGAATACAACTTGTCCTAGTCGGCCAGTTTAAAAATGTTTAAGGTGGACTTCATCTGTAAGGTTACCTTGTAGGCTTACTGCTAACGCAGAGGTTAGGGTTTGGGGGTTGAGAGCAATGCAACATCATGCCATTTCTGTTGAGCACATGCTTCCCTGCTATGTTTTATGCTTTAACGGGTGTTTTGCCTAACACTTGTACACATAATATAATCAATTATTTCACCATTTTCAGTTGGTTGCAATCTGATTCGTGAGCAGGCAGCTCCCGCCCCCGACTCAAGACTTATGTGGACTTGATTGTAGCTATATTTTACATTTAGATGGGGATCTCCAAAGAGTCATCTGTTGTCAGTATAGGTCAGAGAGAGAACACCCTCATTCTTTAAAAAAAGAGAGCGGGAACACTTTCTTTCATAAAAGCATATAGATTTCTAGCAACTATAAAACACAATCTCAATTTAAATCTATGTAGGCCTAAGGGTATGTCTGGCAGCATATCTTACAGCCTCCAGGTTATTCATCTAATGTAAAACTTGTTGTCAAATATAGGAAACAGATATGTTTATCAAGTCTTTATTTTTTGTGTGCAATGTTCTTCATATGTTGCTATAGAGAAATATCCATCCCATGGTCACAGAAGGGTTGTTTTAATTGATTAATTCTATTGTGAAACCACTTGAATTGGCCATTGCTTACTTTTACAATTACAGAGAAAATATGACTGAAATGGAAAGAAAGGATACAGGTACACTGAGTGTACAAATCATTAAGGACATCTGCTCTTTCCACAACAAAGACTGACCAGGTGAATCCAGATGAAAGTTATGATCCCTTATTGAAGTTACTTGTTAAATCCACTTCAATCAGTGTAGGTGGAGGAGACAGGTTAAAGAAGGATTTTAAAGCCTTGAGAAAATTGAGACATGGCTTGTGTATGTGTGCCATTCAGAGGGTGAATTGGCAAGGTAAAGTATTAAATCAAATCAAATTTTATTGGTCACACACACATGGTTAGCAGATGTTATTGCCAGCGTAGCAAAATGCTTGTGCTTCTAGTTCTGACAGTGCAGCAATATCTAAAATGTAATCTAATAATTCCACAATAACTACCTAATACACACAAATGCATATGAGATGAGTAATGAAATATATGTAAACATTATTAAAGTGGTGTAATTAAGGGATAGGGGTTCCGCTAGCGAAATGTTTCAACAACATCCGGTGAAACTGCAGAGAGCGAAATTCAAAACAAATTATTACAAATATTTAACTTTCATACATTCACAAGTGCAATACACCAAATTAAAGCCTAATTTATTGTTAATCTAGCCACCGTGTCAGATTTCAAAAAGGCTTTATGGCGAAAGCAAACCATGCTATTATCTGAGGACAGCACCCCATCAAACAAACACATGACAATCATAATTCAACACGCCAGGCGCGACACAAAACTTAGAAATAACGATATAATTCATGCCTTACCTTTGAAGATCTTCTTCTGTTGGCACTCCAATATGTCCCATAAACATCATAAATGGTCCTTTTGTTCGATAAATTCCATCGTTATATCTCCAAAATGTCCATTTATTTGGCGTGTTTTATTCAGAAAAACATCGGTTCCAACTCGTGCAAGATGACTACAAAATATGTAATAAGTTACCTGTAATCTTGATCCAAACATTTCAAACAACTTTCCTAATACAACTTTAGGTATTTTTTAACGTAAATAATCGATCAAATTTAAGACGGGATAAATTGTGTTCAATACAGGACAAAAACAAAGTGGAGCGAGCTTTCAGGTCGCGCGCCCCAACCACAACAGTACACTAGACTCGACCCTCGTTCTGAACAGCCATACTTCTTCATTACTCAAAAGAAAAACATCAACCAATTTCTAAAGACTGTTGACATCCAGTGGAAGCGATAGGAACTGCAAGCAAGTGCCTTACAAATCTAGATCCACATAGAAAACCCATTGAAAACACTGTCACCTCAAAAATAAAATTTCTGGATGGTTTGTCCTCTGGGTTTTGCCTGCCAAATAAGTTCTGTTATACTCACAGACATAATTTTAACAGGTTTAGAGTGTTTTCTAACCAAATCTACCAATTGTATGCATATCCTAGCTTCTGGGCCTGAGTAGCAGGCAGTTTACTTTGGGCACACTTTTCATCCAAAATTCCAAATGCTGCCCCCTATCCTAAAAAAGTTAAAGTGCCTTTGAACAGGGCATGGTAGTAGGTGCCAGGTGCACCAGTTTGTGTCAAGAACTGCAACGCTGCTATGTTTTCACGCTCAACAGTTTCCCATGTGTATCAGGAATCGTCTTCCACCCAAAGGACATCCAGCCAACTTGACACAACTGTGGGAAGCATTGGAGTCAACATGGGCCAGCATCCTTGTGGAACGCTATCGACACCTTGTAGAGTCCATGACCCAATAAATTGAGGCTGTTCTGAGGGCAAATGATTCTATATTAGCAAGGTGTCCATAATGTTTTGTACACTGAGTATGTAAAATGTAAAGAGTGCTGGGTCTGGTCTCTGTGACCAGTGAGGTCAGAGCTCTCCATCATCCACTAACATTATGACATGAAGGCAGTGTTACCAGAGGAACGGGCCCTTCTGGAGATGGGCAATTATTCATAAAGATAAATACCATTTCCGAGGCATATCTGTTGGTGGTTCAGTGTGGTGTTTTTGATCTTGTGTCTGTTGGACAGATACTGAGAGTGTGTCCTCGTGGGGAAGGCCTATTGTCCATGGCTGCTTTTTACATATCACCCCTGATGCACCTGGAGGCTTCAGCCATGCCATGGAATACTAATGTAACCTTGTAGGAAGATAATGCATGTGAGGGGTTCAACATAAAGGTTGGGGTAAATGTCAGTAACAATCTATCTGATGTACTGTACATTTTGTGTAATATCTTTTATAGACTAGGCTACTTTCTATTTTCATCCAAATTTGTGTTTTGGTGTGCTGGTGATATATTCATTTGAATGAAAACGTGATAAGATCACTGGACTGGAATAAAAAGAGATGAATTAAGTGAAATCCATCTCTGCCGTGTTAGAATGTCGACATGATAAGCATGGAGGGCACGAAATCAAATAGACTAGAAAAAGTGTCCGTTTGCTTGCTACTGACACAGCTCTTTGCAGTCATTTTGCAAGTCTCACTATGGTTCCCTGAGTTCAACTCCTTTGACCTATCCAAGCTGACAAACTTCTCACCCAGCAAACCCAAGGAGAGGGGAGGTGGCGGCTACATGAAGGGCCTCTCCTCTATATATAATGTCTCAGTCCACCATAATGTTTATGGGGGGGGGGGGGGGGGGGGGGGGGTGTAAAAGTGTTGATACATAATAGGCGAAGGCGAACATATGTTCCTATAATGCACCTTCTGTTCCCGCTTCATTGTGTTCCTAAGAGGAGGGAGGGGAGGCACTTAAGTTAGACACAGGCAACGCACATCTCCAGAGACTGGGGCAATGTTTATAAAGTGGTAACTGCCTGGCTAATGAAACATGTCTTTTCTCACGCTCTCTCTCTCTCTCTCTGTCTCTCTCTCTGTCTCTCTCTCCCTCTCTCTCTCTCTCTCTCTCTCTCTTTCTCTGTCTCTCTGTCTCTGTCTCTCTCTCTCTCTGTCTCGCTCTCTCTGTCTCGCTCTCTCTGTCTCTCTCTCTGTCTCTCTCTCTGTCTCTGTCTCTGTCTCTGTCTCTCTCTCTCTGAGCATAGCTTAGAGGGGGATGTAGCTTACACTCACTATAACCAGAGAATCTTCATGTCATTTTACATCAAAAATAGAGATTTGGTTGTATCTTTCTGTCTGTCTGTGGGTCTGTCTGTGGGTCTGGTGTGGAGGTGAGACCCCAGTGTGTCTGTCTGTGTAAATTACTGTGAAGGGTTATAAATGTGGGGTAACTCGTGCTGTGTCATTGAAGAAGTGTCCATAGGAAGGCTGATGGTCCTAGAGCAGGGCTGTCTGGGCCGGAGCATTCCTCTGCTCATTTAAGGCCGAGAGAAGCTGTGTAGGGACTAGGAGGCTGGGGAGGACTGGGAATAGCACACAATGCCAGTATTTTAGCATCCTTTGGCCTTGGTGCATCATGAAACTGCAGGTTCTCAGGCTCTAGCACTGCAGTTGTTCTGCACCCTGTATCATCTCCACCCCGGAGCCTTGCTGTTTTTATCTCCCTCTCCTTCTTCCCTCTCCCTCTTTTGGTTCTGTGGGCTGCATTAGGAGAGTGTCAACATTGTCCCCAGCACCTTGACACATTTCAAGCTACACCAAAGAGTTAGCTGCTCTTGGTAAGCAGGCAAATACGATTCTATTTTCAGCCCGGTGCACTTCATCTGCTCTCCAAGTTCCCTCTCCACTCCTCTCCTCTCTCCTTGGCTTCTTTTTCCTGACGTTCTTTTACTCGCTTGACAATTATCTCCAACCAATCCCAATCTTCTCAGACGGATGTGTCAGAGTCTCGATTCCCTGAGTTGGAGACACCCTGGGAGACGAGGCAATGACAAAGACAAATCCATTGCCACGCTACTACAAATAGAGAGAAAAAATATATAAAAATAAGGAGGCGGAGAAAAGAGTTTTGTCATGCCAAAGAGCCTTTTTAATGGTAGTTTAGAACCTTGAACCAGATCCAGGATGTGTTTGTGCTCCTCCTCGGTTCTCGTCTTAATATTGTTATTAATCCGCAGAACCGTTTCAGAGTTAATTAAAAGCAATGACGTGAGCGTCACTCTCACAGGAGGGCCCTGTGTGAATAATCACTCTGTCTCCTTCTTTAATAAGCTCCAGCGTCCTCCGAGCAGCGCATATGGCTCTTCCCCAACAATTACTGCTCCCTGCTTCCCACCACGCAGGCGCACATGCAGAAACACACATCTGCCCCCCCCCCCCCCCCCTCACTGTGCACTGCCCTCTACAACTCCTCTGCTCTGTTCTAGCCATCCAAGGTGACCTCCAGAAGTACACAGTTTATGCCCATCCCTTTATTGACAATTTAATATCAATATATGTCTTGATTATTATTGGAGACAAAGTTTTGCTCTTGGAGGTTAACTTCAGGAATACTGTTTCGCTTAGAAAGCAAAACACACTGGAAAGATTCTGGCCTGTAGTATAGAAATTAGGGGAAATCTTGGCACAGTCTGTCACTGGCTCCTTTGAATTGATGTATCCAAGTAGACACACGGTGCTGTGAAGTGAAGTACTGCGATCATCTTCACAGACCAGTTTATTTATTTGTTTATTTGGATCCCCATTAGCTTTTGCAGAGACAACAGTTATTCTTCCAGGGGGTCCACAAAAAACACAGAACATGCTAAATAACAAAACACTGATACATGGATAGCATAGGACAGTCACACACATTTTTAACACAAAGAAATACAAACAATACAACAACAAAAACAAAAGATAAAGGAAAAAAAAGTAAAGATAAAACATAATAAAAGTACGTTTGAATGACACTAAGTGGCAGTGTTTTTACAGCTAATGCCGGTTTGCCTGAGGCTGATGCAGGTGTTAGTACACATGCATATACACACACTCATTCATATAAACACATACAAGAACACACACATACATGTAAGAGTGCCAGACATGCACACAAACATATACAGCTGGCATTGCTGTTATGATTTCAGTTGTCCTTGATGTCCTTTGTTTTAAATGTATTATTTTGTTTTATTTTTCTTGCATTGTTGTTTGCTGTTTTCTTCTGTCTTTTCCTTTTTTCTCTTTAGTTCACTCTGTTGGTTGTTGGTGCATTGTGGGGTTCTTGGGGGTGGGGAATGGAATTAATTGTATTTTTATTTTTTTTATTCCGGGGGGGGGGGGGGCTGTGGGAGGGGTCTCGGATGGTTGAGGGACAGCTATTGGGGAACTGTGGGGGGATCTTGGAGGGTTCGGGTATCACAAGATTGTGATCATGGAAAAGGAAACTATGACATATATTTTATATAACTATCAGGCACACGCAGCCTCACACATAAGGATGGCTCTGTTGCGGAATGACTGATACATGTTTGATAGTGTCTTGATGCTGTATTGTTTGTCCTTTATGTTCTAATACTTTAATGTTACAGCTTCCTTGTGTTGTTTTTGTAATAAATAATTTTTTTATTTTTTAAACAACAGTCCCCACCATTCAACGAGATGTAGTTTTTTTTAAGGTCATTTTGTTGTTTGCTTGAGTAATTGAAAGGGAGTTCCATGCGATCATGGTGCTGTATAGTACTGTGCTTTGCCGTGAATTCATTTTGGACTTGGGGACTGTGAAGAGACCCCTGGTATTATGTCTTGTGGGGTACATATGGGTGCCTGAGCTGAACGTTATTTGATTATGCAGACAATCAGGAATTTTCATCACAATAATATTTCTCATAAAAACTAGAAGAGAAGCAGTTAATGTCTCGTGAACCCTCAACCAGGAAAGACTGGAATGCATGTTGTTGATGTTAGTTCTGTGTGTGTAATTAATGGCGAAGTTTTATTTTTTACAACCAAATCTCTATTTTTGATTTAAAATGACATGATATAGAAGGGAACAGATTAATTTAGATTTCACATGGGGTTTTTTTTGTATAATGTTACAGATAAATGATGGAATGATACAATTTCATGTGTACCACATCTAACAACCTGTATCACTATAATGAGTGTTGCCGTTTGTAAAAGGACGTATTTGGGTGTTTTTGGAACCTTTGTTCATGTTTTTTCGGTGCCCCCATACTACACAACAAGGACGAGGAAGTGATTTAGTGTTTGGGGTAAGTTTCTCAAAAACATGTGAAATCACATGAAAGGTGTCTGGACCCTTCTATAGCATGCCATTTACATCAAAATGTTTGATTTGGTTGCAACATTTTTTTACTTATCTTTTCATGGCAAGGCGCGCTGCTCTGTTTTGTGCCAGCTGCAGCTTTGTTATGTCTTTCTTTGCTGCATTTGACCACATTACCAGACAGTAAACAAGATAAGACAAGACCAGAGCCTGAACAACTAGTACAGTTGATTTTTGTTAATAACAGACATACCCCTCCCCATCTTCACAATAACTTGTCAATATGACTTGACCATGATAATTGACCATCTAATGTTATATCTAGGAGTTTAGCTTCTTCAACTTGCTCAATGGTCACTACCTTTATACACAACTCCAGTTGAGGTCTTAGAGAATGTTTTGAACCAAATACAATACTTTTAGTTTTAGATGTACTTAAAACCTGTTTATTACTAATCACCCATTCTGATACTGTTACTCCTTATTTAGAATTCAGTGCGCTCACTGGCTTTTGGTGCTGATATGTTTAGTGTGGAATGGTCCGCAGACATAGTCATTCTAGCTTTGTGTAAGACCAGTGGCATATCATTTGAAAAAATTGAGGAGAGTAACGGCCCAAGGCAACTGTCCTGAGGGACACCACGCTGTATATACAGTTGAAGTCGGAAGTTTACATACACTTAGGTTGGAGTCATTAAAACCCATTTTTCAACCCCTCCACAAATTCCTTGTTAACAAACTATAGTTTTGGCAAGTCGGTTAGGACATCTACTTTGTGCATGACACAAGTCATTTTTCCAGCAATTGTTTACAGACGGATTATTTCACTTATAATTCACTGTATCACAATTCCAGTGGGTCAAAAGTTTAAATACACTAAGTTGACTGTGCCTTTAAACAGCTTGGAAAATTCCAGAAAATTATGTCACGGCTTTAGAAGCTTCTGATAGGCTAATTGACATCATTTGAGTCAATTGGAGGTGTACCTTTGGATGCATTTCAAGGCCTACCTTCTAACTCACCGCCTCTTTGCTTGACATCATGGGAAAATCAAAAGAAATCAGCCAAGACCTCAATTTTTGTGGGGAGAAATCCACAAGTCTGGTTTATCCTTTTGGAGCAATTTCCAAACGCCTGAAGGTACCACGTTCATCTGTACAAACAATAGTACCCAAGTATAAACACCATGGGACCACGCAGCCATCATACCGCTCAGGAAGGAGATGCGTTCTGTCTCCTAGAGATGAACGTACTTTGGTGCTAAAAGTGCAAATCAATACCAGAACAACAGCAAAGGACCTTGTGAAGATGCTGGAGGAAACAGGTAAAAAAGTATCTATATCCACAGTAAAACGAGTCCTATATCGACATAACCTGAAAGGCCGCTCAGCAAGGAAGAAGCCACTGCTCCAAAACTGCCAAAACTGAGAAATGTCCTCTGGTCTGATGAAACAGAAATAGAACTATTTGGCCATAATGACCATCGTTATGTTTGGAGGAAAAAGGGGGAGGCTTGCAAGCCGAAGAACACCATCCCAACCGTGAAGCACGGGGGTGGCGGCATCATGTTGTGGGGGTGCATTGCTGCAGGAGGGACTGGTGCACTTCACAAAATAGATGGCATTACATTTACATTTTAGTCATTTAGCAGACGCTCTTATCCAGAGCGACTTACAGTAGTGAATGCATACATTTCATACAATTTCATACATTTTTTTTTGCTGGCCCCCCGTGGGAATCGAACCCACAACCCTGGCGTTGCAAACACCATGCTCTACCAACTGAGCTACAGGGAAGGCTGATGAGGGAAGAAAATTACGTGGATATATTGAAGCAACATCTTAAGACATCAGTCAGGAAGTTAAAGCTTGGTTGCAAATGGGTCTTCCAAATGGACAATGACCCCAAGCATACTTCCAAAATTGTGGCAAAATGGCTTAAGGACAACAAAGTCAAGGTATTGGAGTGGCCATCACAAAGCCCTGACCTCAATCCTGTAGAAAATGTGTGGGCAAAACTGAAAAAGTGTGTGCGAGCAAGGAGGCCTACAAACCTGACTCAGTTACATCAGCTCTGTCAGGAGGAATGGGCCAAAATTCACCCAACTTATTGTGGGAAGCTTTTGGAAGGCTACTCGAAACATTTGACCCAAGTTAAACAATGTAAAGGCAATGCTACCAAATACTAATTGGTTGTATGTAAACTTCTGACCCACTGGGAATGTGATGAAAGAAATAAAGGCTGAAATACATCATTCTCTCTATTATTATTCTGACATTTCACATTCTTACTATACAGTGGTGATCCTAACTGACCTAAGACAGGGAATTTTTACTGGGATTAAATGTCAGGAATTGTGAAAAACTGAGTTTAAATTTATTTGGCTAAGGTGTATGTGAACTTCCGACTTCAACTGTATCTGATGTTAGAGAAGCACACTCTCTGGGTTCAAATGGCTATATAACTCTCCAACGATGTGATGGCAAGTGATATAAAGCCATAGCAAGTGAGTTAATTCAATAACAATTTATGATCAATTACATCATAGACTGCACTGAAATCTAACAATAAATCTCGAACTATCATTTTATTATCCATTTATTTTAACCAATCATCTGTCATCTGAGTCAGTACAGTACTAGTTGAATTGCCTTGGGTCAAACACAATATTCCCCATCAGTTTACTAAGAACAGGCAGCAAACTGATTGGGTGGCTGTTAGAGCCAGCAAAGGGTGCTTTACTGTTTTTAGGCAGTGGAATTACTTTAGCTTCCTTCCACGCCTGTGGAGAAACACCTCTTTAGGCTTTGGTTCAAGATAAAGCAAATGGGGGTGTCAATACATTCTGCTACCATTCTCAATTGTGTCCCATCAAGGTTGTCTATACCTGGTGGTTATTGATGGATAACAATAGTTATTGCCCATGATATAATTTAAGGTACTCCAGAGTGTAACGATCGTCGTAGAAAGTAGACCAAGGTGCAGCGTGTTCAGTGCTCATGAAAAAATATTTAATTTAACTCAGAACACTAAGGCAAACAATAAACAAAGAAACACAAACGTCACGTTCTGCATGCTTTACAGAGCTGTGCAAAAACAAGATCCCACACAGAAGGAGGGAAAAGGGCTGCCTAAGTATGATTCCTAATCAGAGACAACGATAGACAGCTGCCTCTGATTAGGAACCATACTCGGCTCAACACAAAGAAATAGAACACATAGACTGGCATAGAATGCCCACCCCACATCACACCCTGACCTAACCCCAAAAAAGGGAAAATAAACGGCAATCTAAGGTCAGGTCGTGACACAGAGTCTTTTTCCATTGTGTTTTATGTCATTTATTTTGGTTTGGTAATATAATTTCTTCTTTTTGTTTAGACACCACATTTCTCAATTTACAGTATGTCAACCAATCAGCTGAGCAGACTGACTTGTTTGCCACTGCTTTTGCATAATTTATTTGAGCCATACACTTTTTAAATTCCTCGTTAAAGCCAGAGGGCTCTAACAGTTATCACAGTTAATTTCTTAACAGATGCATGCTGATCAGCAATTGGCATGAATACTTTAACAAATACTTTCAGTGCTGCATCTGGATTCATTTCTTCATCCACATCTTCAATAACGGAGTCCTGAGAAAACATTTTGTATGATCTCTTATAAATTACATGGATCCCAAAGTTCTTGTATTTATTTTCGGTAATACCAATTACACCACTGAAGACATTCTTTAAAAAAGTATACTTAGTCATTATAGACTTTACATGGGGAAAAAAATACTTAGAATAAAAAGGAAAGTTTTACATCTTAGTCTGAGGGGGGTTTAATAACCTCTCTGGGCTAGGCGGGACGAATTCGTCCCACCTACGCAACAGCCAGTGTAATCCAGTGGCGCGATTTTCAAATACCTTAAAAATCCTATTACTTCAATTTCTCAAACATATGACTATTTTACAGCTATTTAAAGACAAGACTCTCGTTAATCTAACCACACTGTCCGATTTCAAAAAGGCTTTACAACGAAAGCAAAACATTAGATTATGTCAGCAGAGTACCCAGCCAGAAATAATCAGACACCCATTTTTCAAGCTAGCATATAATGTCACAAAAACCCAGAAGAAAGCTAAATGCAGCACTAACCTTTGATGATCTTCATCAGATGACAACCCTAGGACATTATGTTATACAATACATGCATGTTTTTTTCAATCAAGTTCATATTTATATCAAAAACCAGCTTTTTACATTAGCATGTGACGTTCAGAACTAGCATACCCACGCAAACTTCAGGGGAATTTACTAACAATTTACTAAATTACTCACGATAAACGTTCACAAAAAGCATAACAATTATTTAAAGAATTATAGATACAGAACTCCTCTATGCACTCGATATGTCCGATTTTAAAATAGCTTTTTGGTGAAAGCACATTTTGCAATATTCTAAGTACATAGCCCAGCCATCACGGGCTAGCTATTTAGACACCCGGCAAGTTTAGCCTTCACCAAAATCAGATTTACTATAACAAAAATGTTATTACCTTTGTTGTCTTCGTCAGAATGCACTCCCAGGACTTCTACTTCAATAACAAATGTTGGTTTGGTCCCAAATAATCCATCGTTATATCCAAATAGCGGCGTTTTGTTCGTGCGTTCCAGACACTATCCGAAATGGTAAATCAGGGTTACGAGCATGGCGCAATTCGTGACAAAAAAATTCTAAATATTCCATTACCGTACTTCGAAGCATGTCAACCGCTGTTTAAAATAAATTTTTATGCAATTTATCTCGTAAAAAAGCGATAATATTCCGACCGGGAATCTCCTTTTCGGTAAACAGAGGAAAAAACAGAAAGACGGGGGCGGCCAGTGCACGCGCCTAAGCCCACTGTCCCTTGATCGGCCACTTGAGAAAGGCGATAATGTGTTTCAGCCTGGGGCTGGAATGACGACATTCAGGTTTTTCCCGGGCTCTGAGAGCCTATTGGAGCCGTGGGAAGTGTCACGTTACCGCAGAGATCCTAAGTTTTGGAAAGAGATGTCAAAGAAAGCCAATAAATGGTCAGACAGGCCACTTCCTGTAAAGGAATCTCTCAGGTTTTGACCTGCCATTTGAGTTCTGTTATACTCACAGACACCATTCAAACAGTTTTAGAAACTTTGGAGTGTTTTCTATCCAAAGCCAATAATTATATGCATATTCTAGTTACTGGGCAGGAGTAGTAACCAGATTAAATCGGGTACGTTTTTTATCCAGCCATGTCATTACTGCCCCCTAGCCCTAACCCTAACCCTTCCAGACTGGGAATTGTATTAACTCAATACCCAAGGCTTTTACTTGCGACATACAACTATCAAGGATTGCTATGGGGCGCAATTGGGCAATGTAGGCTTGTACACAATCGCCCAACCTTAACACACATACACACACACCCCTCTCTGTGTGTGGTTATAGTAGGCTAACGTATGTCAATGGTTTTAGGAACAGCAGTAACATCAGGCAGGATTTAGGCTACGAACTGCCTAGCCAGTTGTAGCTCAATCTTGGGTGCAATGATCACGTTCCCATGCTGACCGACTGTGTGGAGGCTCATTGATTTAACGTTACGTTAACCTACATGCTACACTAGCAAAGTTATAAATTACATAACGTTAGCTGTCGGCTATAATAGCCACGACTTACCATTCTTTGTGCAGCTTCAAATGTCGAACAAAGTTGGAAGTTGTTGCGCCTCCGTCTGTAATTTTCTTCCCGCATGTTTTGCAAGTTGCAGTCCGTTTTCTGTTGATACAGCTAGTCTTTATAACCAAAAATAATAATTTTGGGTATCACTTTTCCAAGGGCTCCATCTGAATTCACCTGCCGACATTCCTCTGCACTGCCACGCACAACTTTTTCCCAGCTGGCACAATTTGATTGGCTGCTGTCCGATTCAAACTGTAATTCGTTAAATGAAGAGTTGATTCTTTTTTTTAATAGCATCATTTTTAATATTGGGCTTGGGGAGGGTATCAAGTCAGTTTGAGTCAAAAGGCTCAAGTCCAAGTTAAGTCATGAATCATTGGTGTTAAAGTCAAAGTCGAGTTGCAAGTCATCATATTTGTGACTCGAGGCTGACTCGAGTCCAAGTCATGTGACTCGAGTCCACACTGCTTATTTGAGTCAGAAAAGGATGTTTATATGATAGGTAAGATATATACAAAACCTTGCAGGGAGCATATCCAACTGACAATCTCTTAGAAGAAAATATAAACTATTGGAACCAAGACTTAAAAAGAACTGATGTTGGCACAAGATGGAGGGAATGTTGGAGCATAAAATGTATGTTTAATCCAGTATAAACTAATGTATAGAATGTATTATGGAAGAGACAAAATGTTAAAAAAATTACAGCACAACGGCAGAGTCATGTCTTCAGTGTAAAAGTAACAATGACTCAATAATCCATGCTCTCTGGGAATGCTATAAAGTCCCAAAGTTATGGGTGAGATAAAACGTTGGCTGTCAGAAGTATTGAGATACCCAATGGGCTGGACGATTCTCTTCTCATCACTCATCTTGAAAAAACAAATACAAAAAACTTGGAAATCAATCTGTCAATTGACATAATGGAAACATCGTATTATTTATTATTGAAATATTGAAATAGAATGGGTAAGAGGTAGCCTAGTGGTTAGAGCGTTGGACTAGTAACCGAAAGGTTGCAAGATCGAATCGCCGAACTGACAAGCTAAACATTTGTCGTTCTGCCACTGTTCCTAGGCCGTCATTGAAAATAAGAATGTGTAAATTTGTACAATTTAAGGCAAACAATAATTCAGGCACTAGGAAAGGGGGTGTGGGTCTGGGCAGATGAGATGTAGTTGTTGTTTGTATTTGGTGTGAAAAATACAAAATAAAATGACAGAAATGTAATATATAAATTACTTTAGGCCCAACCTTAGGCAATTTGGCTTTCCTTGTTATTGCCACAATGTTATGGTCACTACAGCCAATGGGAACTGATACAGTATTGCATCAAAGCTCTGCAGCATTAGTGAAGATCAGTACAAGTGGATGTCACAGATCCAACACTATTATGTGTGTAAAGTATTATCCAAAGCAACATTTAGAAAAAGTCTTTGTATTTCCGCCTAGAGGGCTGTTGGAGATACAATACTGCGTGAATGAAGCTGTTATCTGCGTGTCGTTTCCCAACCTATCACCATGCATCTCAGTGGTTCTTTCTTCATGTCTCTGGGGGTTTCTTAAGCTCTGGTACACATCAACACAATACTGTTTAGCCTATTGCTGTGTATCCAGGTGTGACCCATGCAGTGTGTTTAGCATGGCAATCTATACACAGCAAATTGAACAAACATGAACCACCTGGATCCGAATCTGGCATGTTATATTAGTGTCTGTCTTGATTAATGAAACCTGTTTGAAAATTTGGAGGGAAAAAAATTTGCTTTTTCCCGTAATTATCATTAAATTCAATTCACAAAAAAAGAGGGCGACTGAAAGAAAGTTCAGGCTATGTTGGGTGTTAAAATACACATATATGCATTGCATTCATTTACTTTGTAGCATCTATTATTTCAGAATAGTCTAGACATCAGTACACATATTAGCCACTTATTTGTAGTTTACAAGTATGTATATAATGATGTTATAAGGCCTTTATTATGTCCTATTAGCCATATATTGGACCTTAATTTAGCGATATATTATTCAAAGTCATGTATTACTGGCCAATCCTTAATAACATCATTATTAGCAATAATAAAGGCATATTAACATTTAATAAAGAGCAAGAAACAGACTCTTAATGAGCTGTCTCAATGTGGGACTGGTAAGGGGATTGTACCTCAATATATGTTCCCTATTATAAGTGTGACCATATTTTTACTTGCAGAATTGTTTTCTCTATAAATGACTTCATTGGACAGAAAGGGGCACACCTCCCCTCATATATGCCATACAGCCATCAATGAAGTCATTTGATGTAAAAAAATGATTTTAAAAAATGAGCCACTAAACTTCAATATATACTTCCATATATGGATGTTGACTGTATGGCATGATATAATGTGAATCGCAAAAGGGGGGCGCACCTCCCCACACCCATGAGCAAAACCATAATAATGATTGCCTGAAACAAATTGTTTACATCAATTGTTAAAATCAGACTTGAATGTTGGTTATATGACATATATCAATCAATTTATTATGTAATCAAACTACACAAATCCTCAGTTTCAGGCAAACATGATATGTTTTTGCTCAAGGGTGTGGGGAGGTGTGACCCTTTGTAATTCATAATATGTCCTTATCCAGCTGAAGTTCATATATATATATATACACATGAATAAATATTCACAGTATTTCCATATATATATATACACACACTGTATATACTGTATAGAAATGTAGTTGCTTACATAAGAATTTTGACTAGAATGTTGGCTGTATGGCATATATGAACGGAGTGCCCCTTTCTGTCCAATGAGGTAATTTATGGACAGTTAAAATAGGGAACACATATTGAGGTACAATCCCCTTACCAGTCCCACATTAAGACAGCTCATTAAGAGTCTGTTTCTTGTGTTACTTGCTCTTTATTAAATGTTAATATGCCTTTATTATTGCTAATAATCATGTTATTAAGGATTGTCCAGTAATACATGACTTATGTTTGAGTAAGAAAATACTTAATAAAGGCCTAATATATGGCTAATAAGACCTAATTACGGCCTTATAAGCTACTTATATACACACTTATAAACTACAAATTAGTGGCTAATATGTGTACCTTAAAATAAAGTTACCATATCGGTATATCTGTCTCATCAGCTAAACAGTCTACTTAACACTGGAGCAAAAATAAAGCCAGAGAATATCTTTGGGCTAGGTTTAGGTTTTTTAGCACTGAGACTGAGGGGCCGCTGTTCGTCTCTGTATGTCTTCAGGAACAGAGAGCCTCTGTCTAGAGTAGACGGAGGTGTCTGGGGTAGGGAAAGGCGAGCTGAGTATTGATCCCACCATGTGCGTGCGTGTGTTTCTGTCTGTGTGCGTGCATTCATGCATGTGCCTGCATGTGTGTAACCCGTTCCCACTCTGACAGACCCTGGATGTAGTCTATGACCCTCACTCTATAATCAGCTGGAGAGGTAGCAGAGGCCTTGATTTGCTGTGTAATTGGACATCGGATTTGACACTCTGCCGAGTGGAACATTAGAAGCAGCCTAATTAGGTGCGGTAGGACTATTAAATGAAGATTTGCCCATGTTGTTAAGAAATACCACACACATTGGAAATGTCAAGATGACACCCGGCTGTCATCGCCAACCAAACGGAAGAAAATCTATCATTTATCGTAAAAGTTTCCCAAAGGAAAGCAAACACAATCCCCATACTACTACTTCTCTCCAATGCCGTCTCTTCTTCAGCCTCTCTGCGGTCTTGTCCCTTTAAACAGCAGAGCAGCAGCCAGACCTCGCTAGGACTTCCTCTCCACTGTCATCTCAGATTGAATTGTTTATGAATAAGTGCTGTAACATCCCCATACATTGAAACACAGGAGTGTATGGTCTAAAATAGCCTCTGGGTTTCCATCTGGGGATGACTGACTCCTGCATGACATTTGGTGTTGACTCACAAGGCTCCTTCATTATAATGAGAGCACATACGGGGGGACGGGAAAGGGCCCATGGGCCTGTTCTTATGTAAACATCTCTCTCTAAGCCCTGACATCTCGCCATCACCCAATTCAATCCATTCTGATGACCCCCAACCCCCTCTCTCACAGCACAGGGAACCCTCATGTTAATGGGTCCAAAGTGACTCACTCTAAGTTACTGTGTGTGCTTAACAAGGTGGCTCTCCCCTCTAAACATGAATATGGGCGATATCAACAGTGAGATATCAACAATCCATCCAGACAGAAATGATGAATAGGACACTTCATGAAAAATGCATGCGGCAGCAAAACGTCTGAACCTGTCTCTCCTTCAAGACTATTAGCACTTTCTGCCTAAGCTTTGCCTCGTTAGGGAGGTTTCTCACACTGCAAAATGCTCCTCTCAATACCCCATAATACTTTGTGTTGCATTTCAAACAATAACTGTTTCTTAAAATTCATAGCGACTAAAATAACTTGCTTTATGTTGTGCAAGGGTTCAACGTGTCACCAGATTCTACCCTAAAAACACTGTGTTACCAAGATGCAGGGAGTGAGAGGGGATTGAGACTAAGCAGTGTTGAAAGTTGAGCATTTCTCACAGTATTTGACTGACAAGAGTGAGTCACAAACAGGCAAGAGTGGCTGGGCCACACACAGGTCAGAGTTTACCCTTCCCCCTCTACCTCTCTCTGTTTCCCCTCTCCTCCCCTTTCCCAGTGATAAGTCTGTGCCAATACATCAGCATCATCAACAAGCCAGAGGATTTTACAGCCCCATTGTTATCACTGTTGCCCCATCCATTGCCTATGTGTTTTGTTGTGTCATTATCATCCCGAGTGGTTGTTGTAATACATAATGCATTTTGATTTGCCTTGACACCCAGTGGGAGGGACACTTTGGCATTATATAAACAATTGTATAAACTGTGGAGAGGTTCATGCAATGAAAGGCATTCACGTTACCAGGGAAAAAAGCCCTGAAGGTACAAACAGTACAGATGCGGTGATTAATGCACAAAGCCTTTCTCTCCTTCTCCTTGACAGATGGTGGCTCTCTCGTATCTCCTTCTCTCAACAACTTATCATGTATTTAATCATGTTTCTACCACAAAAACACCAATAACACAAAAGAGGAATGGAAGTTTTTCACACCATGACAACCTTGCTCAGAACAACAGCTGACACCAAAAATGTGTGGGGCAACGGTCTTTTGACTAGGTTTGTATGTGTGTGTGTGTGTGTGTGTGTGTGTGTGTGTGTGTGTGTGTGTGTGTGTGTGTGTGTGTGTGTGTGTGTGTGTGTGTGTCTTTGCGCAAATGTCTGTGTGCGTGAGTGTGAGTTGGTGGAGTGGGTTAGGAGATGTGACAGGGTTGTGACAAGGTGGCTAAGCTGCCATCAGGCATGCGGCTCATGGTTGGGTGTTCAAACCCAATTAGGTGGCGGTACACTTGGATTTAGAAAGAGGCGAGCGAAGTTTAAAGAATGGAAGCTTAATGGTGAGTCAACAAGTCCCTGCCAGAGAAACGTCAGAAGCTGTCCTCCATCCAGACATGTCCTTGTCACTACTACGGGAGAGAACATATCAGTGTTCAAGAGCGTCCAAGAGAGGGACTGTTACTGACACCAGCAAACAGCTAGGCCAACAAGGTACTATTCCAGCACAATATTTCAATGGGTTGTTTGGATCTTTTGTATTGGCACTCAAGACAACAACACAACACTAGGCATTTCAGCCTGTTAGCTATAGGATAATGCAAAATGCCATCTCAACTCAACATGATTCCCAACTCCGTAGAACTAATCAGCTTTAGCAGAGGACAGTGAATATGCAAAAAGCTGTCATCCCTTCATCTCAGAGGCCTATTATAGGTACGAGTGCTGTCATTATTGATAAACTCCACATTCATATTCAAATGAATTCAGAATGCGAGCAAAGTCGAGTGGAGTGGTATTCACTGTGGAGTCTGGGGGGGGGGGGCATTATCTATTAAGCTGAGGCAGCCCAGCCTCAGCCCTCAGCTCCCATCTCTCTCTAGTGTTCCAGTACCACGCAGAGCATTATTCAATCAGAGACATCACAGCGACAATGTGACGGATGCTAACATGCTTCAGCAGCCACGGCAGGGGGAGACGAGACGAGACAACGTCAGACGACTCTGGGGCCATTTGCATTCGCTGGAATAGACTAGGCTGGGCTGGGCGCTCACACTTTGTTTGTTGTGTCAAAAGTTCCACGTCGTATTCTATTTTGAGGCCATGCTCTGCCAGTTGCCGTTTTGTTCTCTCTTTCCATCTCGCTGCTTCTTTTGCTCACTCCCTCTTTCTCTCTCTTTCTCGCTCGCTTTCTAAAGGCTAACCTATGGCTTGCGCTTCCAGCTTGTGAGTTGTTCCGAGTACAGTGTGAGGGTAAATGATGTGGCTTCTCTGTCATTGTGTACAACAGTGACTGAGTGAAACAAATAGAGAATGAACAATGAATTGAGCAATGAATGACAGTTTCAATCTCAATTATTTAATATCACTACAGCGTGGTCAGATTCTTTGTAATCCATGGTTGCTGAGAACAAATACATTGGATTTCTACTAGCTTATGGATAGTCCTTGGCAAGTTGACTTCCTTAACTTTCTAACACAAGGAGTTGAAGCGAGTCATATCACACACCTCTGATATCAGAGGTCCCAGAGTTCAATGTGAATGCAATAACGGAAATATTTGAAGAAGTTTCATCAAAATCCCCATAGACAGATCCAACCAAGTCCCTATCCGCCGCCCACATCTGGCACAAAGCAGCAACCTTCTAATAAGAACGTGTTGACTTTGTGTGCTCAGGGCGAATCATCTCATATTAATATGCAGTGGACGACTGCTGCTACGGATCAGGAGAGAGAGCTTTGTTTGCACATCGATATGAGCCTTAAGATTTAATCAGGATGGTAAACAATGAAAAAAGACTCATATATGCCTGTAGTACAATGTGCCATATATAAACCTACACTTTTAAGGCTGGCTTCAGCATAACTGTTTGGCATAGACCTTCATAGCATTACTCAGAGTACTTCACCTTGAAAGTACTCTCCGATATGGCAAAGATCTCCATGCAAGCTGGAATGTCTTAGCTACAGACAACTGCTACTGAACATTCCTCTTATTCTGGCTGAGAATAATCTAAGGTGTCTGGCATGATTGTGTCTCAACAGCCACAATTACTTTCTTCCTCTGTTGTGAGACGAGTGGAACAGACAAGAGGGAGATAAACTAAAGAGAAGGCTTCATGAAATCACTGAGATTTCACAGATTCTCATTATCGTGACTGTCTGATGGTCAGCAGGGTGCTTCAAACCCAGCTGTCAAAGAAGTAGGCCGATTCCAAAGGACTGGCAAGGCTTCCAAGATGCCTGAATGTGATGAATGCGATGAAGCACTGATGTCAGTAGATAAAATGCTGCTCCATGAGAAATATTGTATTATCGTATTGTCTCCATGGTGAAGAAGTGAAGCTTTTCCGTCTGTCACAAGACCTGCTAACGAGAGGGGATGACAGGCACATGAGGTGTTAGCAGTGGATGTGTGCCCTATCAATGTTGAAAATGATCTTGCAGTTGGCATTCTTCTAAAAATCAAATCATATTTTATTGGTCACATGCGCCAAACATAACGGGTGTATACTTTACCGTGGAATGCTTACTTACAAAGCCATTCAGAGTTATGTAGAGTTAAAAAGTAAGACAAATATTTTCTAAATAAAAAAGGAAATAGTAACACAATAAAATAGCAATAACAAGGCTATATACAAGGAGTACCAGTACTGAGTCAATGGGCAGGGGAACGAGGTAGTTGAGGTAATTGAGGTAGTTGAGGTATTCTCAAGTCTTCTTCACATGCCCTTTGAGAAGCTTTCCATTTCTCTCTCACTCAGTTCTAGTCTTTCATAGTTTCTAAAGACTTTCATCGAACTCCTTTGGAAGACTGGACAAAAGTTTTCCCAGCTTAGAAGGAGTAAAAATATGGCCATCTTTTTCATATTGGTTGATTTCTTAAAGCCTTTAGAGGACAAAATATCCTTCCTCTGACAGTTGCCATTATGCCCGCGATGATGGGAAGTTTTCAGTAAATTTCATGATTTATTGATCATGCATTGTCCCTCACATCATGGCTTAGCTTGGACAGGTTTTTAAACACAATGTGTCAAATCAATACATGTATCTCTCAAAACACTTTGTTCAGCACTGACTAGGGACTGACTCAAACTCTGTTATTTGATTAAATTGAATAGACAGCTTCAATGTCCCTGCCTGTTGCTTGTAGTGACTCACAACCCATCACAGCTATTGGGCATTAGATCACTTTGCTTTCATTGAATTAGCTTTCATTGAATTAGCTTTCACTGCATTTTCACAATGTGCATATTATGTTTCTCCAATTAAAATGTCAGTGAAATTGTCAGATAATGTATGTTTTTGATGACTTTATCTTTATATAGACTACCTTCTAGTAAAACATTTAAAGATTGACATTACAGGACATAATGCATATGGTTTGCTATCTGCTCTCACAACTTGGAAAAGATAAAAACAAAGACATATTAAGTGACACTTATCCAGAACAACATTCACTAGATTCATGTTTATACTTTTCCTGTACTGGTCCCCCATGGGAATCGAACCCACAACCCTGGCGTTGCAAGCACCATGCTCTACCAATTGAGGCACATGGAAGCCTCATAATTACAGCAGTAGTAGAGGGAGGGAAGTGAAATACATAGATTCATTAGACAGCAAGTCTCCCTCCCTGTCTCTCTCTACTCCTACACCCATCCCTCTGTTCTCCCGCTCTCCCCTAACTCTGGCACACAGACAATCACTGACAGGTCTACAGGGTTAAACCCCATCAGTGTGTTGTTGCAGGAGGTCTGTGCCAGCCCCCTGGCCCTCAGATGTGTCAATAAATCCATTGTGTGTGGCCCCTGGTTAAACGGGCCAATTAATTGTCCCATCTTATCCCTGCCACCTGCTCAACCAGGCAGCCAGGCAGCACACCAGATCTGGGACCCTGCCCATACTTCAGATTCAGATCCAATGCTTTTTAGAGAAGAAATGCATGGGGAAAAGAGTAGTTTGATTGAGTTTATGACAGCTGTGTTTTACATTGGACAGATTATAAAAGATTCTTAGCTACAGACAATATCAGGGTTTATGGCAACTAAATGTATATCTCAGATGCTTTGGTCTTCCAAAATGTATGGTGCTGATGCTATTTATTTAGGCCCTTATCTTTCTGTGCTTGTGTACTGGTTATGTGATGTCTCAGTGCAGTACAATCTGCTGCACTTCAGTTTCTTTTCGTTAAACTCTACATGAATGGTCAATGGTTAACTTTAAAAGTATTTATTTGTGTCGCATGCACACACACACGCGCACGCGCGCACACACACACACACACACGCACACACACACAGTTATTACTGTCAGGGCACCCGTTTCTCACTACAGCCCACACCGTTCTCCCAGGAGAGAAGAGAACGTTTCAGATGGAGCTTAATTAGCCAGGACCATAGGTCAGGAAGACCCAGCTCCAAATTCTCAGACTGCCAGGCTGGCAGTACCATACTCACCACATAGGCTACAGTCAACATAAATGCAATTGCTATGGTAGATTTACAGTCATTTATTAATTCAATCACACTTACAACATATCTTACTTTCACAGTATTTTCTCATTCACTAAAGAATAGGGATTTATTTTTCACTTTTTATAAGTTGATGTGAGGTGGGTGTCCTTGATGTATTTCACTGTAACTCCTCAGTAGTTCCCTCTACACTCTTAGATAAAAGGGTAAGCCTTTTTGGCTTGAGGTAAAAAAAAAAACGTTTTGGTTCCAGGTAGAAGCATTTTGGGTTCCATGTAGAACCCTTTCCACAGAGGTGGAACAAAATGGGTTCTACCTGGGACCAACAAAGGGTTCCCCTATGGGGACAGACAAATTACCCTGTAGCCCTTTCCTGCAGTCAAATTACCTAGTGGCCTCATGGGTGGAATGTTATTCATATTTTTCATAATTTATAAACATTATATAGAAAAAAACAAAAGAAAATCCGTTATTTCTATATCAAAGGTTTTGTTATATTTCAGTCTTCTGTGATGTATATAACGTGTAATATTGTGGATACAAACTCAAAAATGTAATACATTTCAACTCTATATCTGACATGGTACAGGGGTCTTCTTTTTCCAAGCCCATAACCAAGTGAGTGAGGTGTATACTTTGTTTCAAAGTAGATTTGTTTAAGACCACCAAGAAACACTCCGTGTGACCCTGATTTCGCCCACTGCAGTAAAAGCTTTTAAGGTTCTAGATGGTACATTTTTTATTTCTAAGTGTATATTAGAGCCAGGTCACCAGGAGAGTGAGACCCGTTGTTGGGTTTCTTAGAATGTCTACTCAGGTGGAGAACACTGAGCAGCGCTTTGAGCAGAGACAACAACCATCTGACCCGACACCCCGGTTCTCCGCCTTCAATTCATTTCCGAACGTTCAACGATGAACCAATGACAGCCTAATTAAAATCATGTTGTGGTGTGTGATGCGCCAGAAGGCTACTGACCCTTCGCTTGTTCTTTTCGTGAACAAGGCAAAATCAAAGCATGACAACAGAAATGACTTCCATTTCAGATCAAATAAGTGCAGAATGTTTCTCTAACCCATACATCCTCTCTTTCCTCTCCTCTCTGTTCCAGGTGCGAGCCAGTGCCATCGCCCAGGACGCTGACCAGAACTATGACTACGCCTCCAACAGCGTCATCCTCCACCTAGACGCAGGCGACGAGGTCTACATCAAGCTGGACGGGGGCAAGGCTCACGGCGGCAACAACAACAAATACAGCACCTTCTCTGGGTTCATCCTCTACGCCGACTGAACCCACGCAGGTGGCACGTCCAGAGAGAGAAAGACAAGAAAGTAAGAGATTGAGAGAAAGAGTTGTAATGAGGGAAGGAAGGGGTTAAAAGCCAGAATGCTTTCTAGTTTCCTGGTTCTCTCCATCATCACACCAACCTCTGCTTATAAAACACATCAGCCCCAAATCAAGGTTCTCCAGCTCAGCTCGGCCTGCCTGCCTGTCTGCCTTGCTGTGATGGAGGGAGGGAGGGAGGGAGAACACGATGATAGGGGAGGGAGTAGTGGGGGGTGAAGCTTGGTAGAGAGCGGTGCCCTCCTCATCAGAATTCTAACCTGTCAGCTGCTCCTCGCTTTCCTTTTCCTCAAACTGGAAACTAAACCAACTAACGCCAAGTGGATCCGGCCTCATCATCTCCTCTCCATAACAGTTGGCTGTATGGACTCTGTTGACTGAAATTGTCCTATCTTGTCGTTGTGTGCTTTTCCTTAGAATGTCAGTATTTTACTTTTGTAAAAGATACTACTACATCGTATATTTACACAAAAGAGGATATTAAAAATATGTTTGTCCCTTGTGAGGAAAAAAAACTTGATTTTGAGAGAATGGTTTTGTGAGATGTTGATTGTGATTCAGAAGCTTTTAGTTGAGAAATGGAAATGAAAGTTGTCATTATGGTTTCTAACGATATATGATTTCTTGCATTTGACAGCTGGCTATCACATGGTGTTTGTTTATGTGTGATGCTGTGGGAACACAGACCTGGTATGTGGCTGAATGTTATTCATGCAAAGCATGTTATACAGATACAACATTACATTTTCCCTTGTCCCATCCAACATATCTACAGTCTCTATCCTTGCCCCTTGTCCCGTCTCTGTACCCCGATCCTATTTGTCTATACAGGGCCAAAGTGGGTTGAAAATAGACTCAAATGTATATTAGACGTTCTAGTTAAGTAGATATCCTCCACCATCAATGAAGCCACATATTCGGATTCTGAAGCAACCTATTTTATAAAAAACAGTGTCCATTACTTCAGCTTCGTCCTCGAGCACTCTGCTGTGGTGAAGTAAAACATATCAAGCAGAGCAAGGAGGGAGAGCAAGGAGGGAGAGAGAGAGAGAGAGAGAGAGAGAGAGAGAGAGAGAGAGAGAGAGAGAGAGAGAGAGAGAGGTGGGAAGTTTTTATGGCGAGGCAGATTTTCTGTTTCAGTGTCTGAGGCTTTACTGGATGTCATCCGTTCATTAGCTGCATATTCACTGATACATACAAGCATTATGGTAATATTTACTCAACATGGCGGGCTGACAGCTTGCTTTAGAATGACATTGATTGGGTGAGTGTGTGAGTGACTTGGCTTCTTAGCATTGTGTGTATGTGTGTGTGTGTTTGAGTGTGTGTGGGTGTGTGTGCATGTGTGTGTGTGTGCGTGTGTGTGGGTGAATGTGTGTGTTGGTGTATTTGAGTGTTTGCATCAGAGCATGCGCCGTGCCATTGCTACATTGTTGTTTTTCTGTTATTCTGTGCTACAGCCAATGACAGATATTTTACTCAGCAGACAATGAGATTGCATTGCGTAGGGAGGGGAGCCTCTGTAGAGATGATGATAAGAACAAACAGCTTGTAAATGAAATCTATGATATGTTTGTCTATCTAATTTTATCTTTTTGAATTGTTGAATACATTTAAATAATAAATGGGATTTTCAGAGTCACTTGTCTCAAGATAACTCTTTTTTCCCAAATACTCTTATTGTGTTGAACTATTTAGAGTGCAGACAGCATGGTTGTGAGGCCGGATGGATGTAGTGCCAAATTCTCTAAAACAACGTTGGAGGCGGCTTATGGTAGAGAAATTAACATGAAATGATCTGGCAACAGCTCTGGTGGACATTCCTGCAGTCAGCATTCCAATTGCACGCTCCCTCAAAACTTGAGACATCTGTAGCATTGTGTTCTGAGACAAAACTGAACATTTTAGCGTTTTAAGGTCATCTGCACAAGGTGCACCTGTGTAATGATCATGCTGTTTAATCAGCTTCTTGATATGCCACACCTGTCAGATGGATGGATTATCTTGGCAAAGGAGAAATGCTCACTAACAGGGATGTAAACAAATTTGTGCACAACATTTGAGAGAAATAAGCTTTTTATGTGAACGGAACATTTCAGGGATCTTTTATTTCAGCTCATGAAACATGGGACCAACACTTTACATGTTGCGTTTATATTTTTGTTCAGTATCGTTTAAACTTTTTCAAAAAATTCTATAATAATCCATGCATACATTTTACATATAGGTGGCCCCGGGGAATCGAACCCACAATATTGGCCAATGCCAAGCACCATGCTCTACCAACCAAGCACCAGAGAACCAATTGTCTGTTTAAGCAAACGTGAAACAGATCCTGTTATAAATGCCTTCTCCTCTCTCTCCCCTTCATATCAGTCTAACCAGAGGTTATTTGGGATGATAGGTATCAGGGCGGCAAGCAGGGGGGTAGGAAGGGTGCACCCCTCCTAATATCCTCCACTCCTCTCCTCTCCTGTGGAGATGCTATGGATCTGAAAAGGTGGGCTGCAAGATAAAGTCCATCTGACTCCAGCGAAGTCCGCCAGCGCAGCAGTGGAATAAATCTACTAAATATAATGCTCAGTTAAAAAGCGAATGACTCCTGAAGGAACACCACAGTCTGAGATCTCAGCCTATACTCACAGATACTCATCAACAGCGGAACCATTTATCCACCGAAGAAGGTTAGAGGGGGAGACAGAGAGAGAGAGAGAGATAGAGAGAGAAGAGGATGGAGAGACTGAGAGGGGGAGAGAAGAGGATGGAAAGACAGAGAGAGAGAGAAGATGATGGAGAGACAGAGGGAGATAGAATAGGAGCAGAAGGTGCTGTGACAGAGACAAATGTAGAGGAGGGTGGAAGAATGAATGACGGAGAGATAGAGAGAAAAGGCAGAGGGGGATGAGGAAGACATGAAAAGGGGAACGAGGATGGGAGGGAGAGAGATAAAGAGAGGACTAGACAGAAGGATAGGGATGGGGGGACTAATATAGATTGGGTCTGTACAGAGAGAGGGAAGTGGATTGATTTTAGGGGTAGAGTGGAAGGGGTGGAAGGGGTGGACCGTCACTTTAGGCCACAGCCGACAAAGAAGCCTTTTCCAGTTTTCCCTGGATGGGCTGAGGCCGCCAACACAGGTGTACTATCCAGTCAGTCCCCTTTATACGTGAGAGAGAGAGAGAGAGAGAGAGAGAGAGAGAGAGAGAGAGAGAGAGAGAGAGAGAGAGAGAGAGAGAGAGAGAGAGAGAGAGTAGGAGAGAAAAAGAAAGAAAGAGAGAGAATGCGCAAGGGTGAGAAAGAGAGAGAGAAAGAGAAAGAGAGTAGGAGAAAGAAAGAAAGAAACAGAATACGCAATAGTGAGAAAGAGAGAGAGAGAAATGAGTGTGTAATGATTTCATTTAGGGAAGTAGCGGAGTCAGGCGCAGGACACAGGGATGAGTGCAAACAAAAACGTGTTTACTCAAAACCATAATAAAACTTCTCCCACAGCAATAAAACATGGTTGGGAGAAACACCTCCAACAACCACAAAACAGGAAACATAGATCGGTGGTGACTAGTAAGCCGGTGACGTCGACCGCCGAACGCCACCCGAACAAGGAGAGGGGCCGTGACAGTGCCCCCCCCTTGATGCGCGGCTCCAGCAGCGCGCCGACACTGGCCTCGGGGACGACCCGGAGGACGGGGAGCAGGGCGATCCGGATGGAAGCGGTGAAACTCCTAGATTAACGATGGGTCCAGGATGTCATCCGCCGGTACCCAGCTTCGCTCCTCCAGACCGTACCCCTCCCACTCCATGAGGTACTGAAGGCCCCTCGCCCAACGTCTGGAGTCCATAATGGCTCGTACTGTATATGCCGAGGCCCCCTCGATGTCCAGAGGGGGCGGAGGAACCTCCCGCACCTCAGACTGCTGGAGCGGACCAGCCACCACCGGCCTGAGGAGAGACACATGGAACGAGGGGTTAATATGATAATCAGGGGGGAGTTGTAACCTATAACAAACCTCGTTCAGTCTCCTCAGGACTTTGAATGGCCCCACAAACCGCGGACCCAGCTTCCGGCAGGGCAGGTGAAGGGGCAGGTTTCGGGTCGAGAGCCAGACCCGATCCCCCGGTGCATAAACCGGGGCCTCACTGCGGTGGCTGTCGGCACTCGCCTTTTGCCGCCTGATGGCTCGTTGTAATCTTACATGGGCAGCGTTCCATGTCTCCTCCGAGTGCCGAAACCATTCATCCACCGCAGGAACCTCGATCTGGCTCTGATGCCATGGTGCCAGGACCGGCGGATAACCTAGCACACACTGAAAAGGGGTAAGATTAGTAGACGAGTGGCGTAGGGAATTTTGGGCCATCTCCGCCCAGGGGATAAACGACGCCCACTCCCCCGGCCGGTCCTGGCAATAGGACCGCAGAAACCTACCCACCTCTTGGTTGACTCTTTCCACCTGCCCGTTACTCTCGGGGTGGAAACCCGAGGTAAGGCTGACCGAGACCCCCAGGCGTTCCATAAACACCCTCCAGACTCTAGACGTAAATTGGGGACCCCGATCAGACACTATGTCCTCAGGCACCCCGTAGTGCCGGAATACATGGGTGAACAGAGCCTCCGCAGTCTGTAGAGCCGTAGAGAGACAAAGGAAGGAGACGGCAGGACTTAGAAAACCGATCCACAACGACCAGGATCGTGGTGTTACCCCGTGACGGGGGAAGATCCGTCACGAAATCCACCGATAGGTGTGACCACGGTCGTTGCCTCTGGGCAGATGTCTAGGTGCCTTGCACTGTGCGCATACTGAACAGGAAGAGACATAAACCCTCACGTCCTTAGCTAACGTGGGCCACCAGTACTTCCCCACAAGACAGCGCACCGTCCGACCGATACCAGGATGGCCAGAGGAGGGTGATGTGTGGGCCCAACAGATCAAACGATCGCGAACATCAAACTGAATGTACATGTGCCCAACAGGACACTGGGGGGGAGTGGGTTCTGCACATGACGCCCGTTCGATGTTCGCGTCCACCTCCCATACCACCGGTGCCACCAGGCAAGAAGCTGGAATTATGGGAGTGGGCTCCGTGGACCGCTCCTCTGTATCATACAGCCGGGACAGTGAGTCTGCCTTCACGTTCTGGGAACCAGGTTTGTAGGAAAGGGTGAAAACAAAGCGTGTGAAAAACATGGCCCACCTTGCCTGGCGAGGGTTCAGTCTCCTCGCTGCCCGAATGTACTCCAGATTTCAGTGGTCAGTCCAAATGAGGAAAGGGTGTCTAGCCCCCTCAAGCCAATGTCTCCACGCCTTCAGAGCCCCGACAACAGCCAACAACTCCCTATCCCCCACATCATAGTTTCGCTCCTCTGGGCTGAGCTTCTTTGAAAAGAAAGCACAGGGGCGGAGCTTTGGTGGCTTACCTGAGCGCTGAGATAGCACAGCCCCTATTCCAGCCTCGGACGCGTCCACCTCAACTATGAACGCTAAATAGGGATCAGGATGCGCCAGCACTGGAGCCGTGGTAAACAGATCCTTCAGGTTACCAAAAGCCCTGTCCGCCTCAGCCGACCACCACAGTCGCACCGGTCCCCCCTTCAGCAAGGAGGTAATGGGAGCCGCCACCTGGCCAAAACCCCGGATAAACCTCCGGTAGTAGTTGGCAAACCCTAAAAACCGCTGCACCTCCTTTACCGTGGTTGGAGTCGGCCAATTACACACGGCTGAAATGCGGTCAGTCTCCATCTCCACCCCTGATGCGGACAAACGGTACCCTAGGAAGAAGACGGATTGTTGAAAGAACAGACATTTCTCCGCCTTGACGTAAAGGTCATGCTCCAACAGTCGACCAAGCACCATGCGTACAAGGGACACATGCTCAGCGTGGGTAGTGGAGTATATTAGAATGTCATCTATATACACCACTACACCCCACCCGTGCAGGTCCCTGAAGATCTCATCCACAAAGGATTGGAAGACAGATGTACTCATAGTGCCCAGAAGTGGTGCTAAATGCCGTCTTCCACTCATACCCTCCCCGGATACGCACCAGGTTGTACGCGCTCCTGAGGTCCAATTTTGTGAAGAAGCACGCACTGTGTAATGACTCTGTCATACTAGCGATGAGAGGCAGCAGGTAACTGTATTTTACAGTAATCTGGTTCAAACCTCGATAGTCAATGCACGGGCGTAAACCTCCATCCTTCTTCACAAAAAAGAAACTCGAGGAGACAGGTGAAGTGGAGGGCCGAATGTATCCCTGTCTCAGAGATTCGGTGATATATGTCTCCATAGCCGCCGTCTCCTCCTGTGACAGAGGATACACGTGACTCCTGGGAAGTGCAGCGCCCACCCGGAGATTTATCGCACAATCCCCCGGTCGATGGGGTGGTAATTGAGTCGCCTTCTTTTTACAGAAGGCGATTGCCAAATCGGCATATTCGGGGGGAATGTGCATGGTGGAAACCTGGTTTGGACTTTCCACCGTAGTGGCACCTAAGGAAACACCTACACACCTCCCTGAACACTGACAGGACCATCCCTTGAGAGCCCTCTGTTGCCACAAAATAGTAGGATCATGAGAAGCCAACCAGGGAAGACACAACACAACGGGAAACGCAGGAGAGTCGATCAGAAAGAGACTAATTCTCTCCTCATGACTCCCCTGCGTTACCATAACAATGGGAGCTGTGACCTCCCTAATTAGCCCCGACCCCAAAGGACGACTATCTAGGGCATGTACAGGGAAGGGAACATCAACGGGAACAATAGGAATCCCTAATCTATAGGCCAAGGACCGATCAATAAAGTTCCCAGCTGCGCCTGAATCTACTAGCGCCTTATGCTGGGAATGCGGGGAAACCCCCGGAAATCCTATAGACCACCACATGTGAGCAACAGGGGGGTCTGGGTGAGTCGTGTGCCTACTCACCTGAGATGAACCACCAGTGTTCCGCCTACCACCTCGACTTCCTGGAGAACCTCCCCAGCACCGACCAGCAGTGTGCCCTCTGCGGCCACCGCTAGTGCAGGGAATGGTCCCCCCTCCGGTCTCCCTCGTTGCAGCCCCTCCCAACTCCATAGGTGTTGGGTCTAAGGGGCCGGGGGATGGAACCAACGGACCCCGATCCGGACGTCCGCGGGAGGCCAACAGGTTATCCAGCCGGATAGATAAGTCCACCAGCTGGTCCAGGTTGAGGGTGGTGTCCCTGCAGGCTAGATCCCTACGAACGTCCTCTCGCAAACTACACCTGTAGTGGTCGATCAGGGCCCGCTCATTCCATCCCGTGCCCGCCGGCAGAGTTCTAAAGTCCTGCGCAAACTCCTGAGCGCTCCTCATCCCCTGTCTTAAATTAAACAAGCGCTCCCCCGCCGCTCTCCCCCGCCGCTCTCCCTTCCGGTGGATGATCAAATACTGCCCGAAAGCGGCGGGAGAAGTTCTCGTAGTTATCCAGAGTCAGGCCTTCCCTTCCCCAGATGGTGTTGGCCCACTCCAGGGCTTTACCAGTCAGACAGGAGATGAGGGCACTCACTCTCGCATCCCGAAGGTGCCGGCTGGACAGCCGCCAGGTAGAGCTCCAGCTGGAGTAGGAATCCCTGGCACCCGGCAGCTGTTCCGTCATACGCTCCCGGGAGCGAGAGCCGAATCCCACTGGATACTGACGACGGATGGGTGGGCATGGGTGTATGTAGAGGTGCGGGTGGCGGTGGAATGGCTGGGTCGAAGGCAAATCCTCTTCTCTCAAATCTCTCCATAGTCTGCAGTATGCGATCCATGGCTGTCCCGAGACTATGTAACATATTCGTGTGCTGCTGGACGCGCTCCTCTACTGAGAGAGGACGGCTGGCTGCTCCTGCTGACTCCATTATAATGGTCCGTGATTCTGTAATTATTTCGTTTAGAGAAGTAGCGGAGTCAGGCGCAGGACACAGGGATGAGTGCAAACAAAAACGTGTTTACTCAAAACCATAATAAAACTTCTCCCACAGCAATAATACATGGTTGGGAGAAACACCTCCAACAACCACAAAACAAGAAACATAGATCGTAAGCCGCCCGAACAAGGAGAGGGGCCGACTTCGGCGGAAGTCGTGACAGAGAGCTAGCAGGTTGCGGACTCCAGGGCCAAGGTTTCTACCCTGCCTTGTTGTTCCATTTCTCTGTCTCTGCTTTCTCAGAACCTTATTCACGATCACTCTAGCCTTTATATTGCAGACCTATTCTTCACTAACTATCCCTTTCTTTTCCTACAGACACCTTCCTCTTGGTAAATGCATTGTCACATTCATAATGCTCCTTTATGGCTGCAGCCTGAGATACGCAGCGCAGATCACAGAAGGTCATGGTGCACGGCGTCGCAGAGTTTTTATCTCCCTTTGAGTGAACAAACTACAGTATTCTCACATAGCTACCACCATGTCTCCAGAGAACTTACTGAGAACCAACATAAAAAGACAAACAAACAAACATCCGACATTCCTTTTTTCCCTTTCAGCAAGCTGAATGTGTCTGTGACCTTTCAAAGCTTAGTTTCCCCTAGTGTTATGCACAAGCCCCTCAGAAAAACAATGACACACTTTAAACAGAGATCAAGCTATCTGTCCTAATATTGCGATTACACTAACGTTTGGGTAGACATGTCAACACACACAGAGCATTCTCTCAGATCTGTTTAGCTTTGAAGCTGAAAATAATAGAATAGACTTTGGTACAGTGCCTTCAGAAAGTATTCACACCCCTTGACTTTTTTTTACATTTGTTGTGTTACAGACGGAATTAAAAATGTATTAAATGTAGATTTTTTTTGGCACTGGCCTACACACAATACCCCATAATGTTTTTCAAAACAACTACAAATTAATAAAAAATGAAAAGCTGAAATGTCTTGAGTCAATAAGTATTCAACCCCTTTGATATGGTAACCTGAAATAAGTTTAGGAGTAAAATTAACAATTCACATAATAAGTTGCATGGACTGTGTACAATAATTATTTTTAACATGATTTTTGAAAGACTACCTCATCTCTGTACCCACACATTTGTAAGGTCCCTCAGTCGAGCACTGACATTCAAACACAGACTGAACCACAAAGACCAGAGAGGTTTTCCAATGCCTTGCATTGGAAATGGAAGGGCACCTATTAGTAGTTCGGTAAAACAAAAAAAAAGCAGACATTGAATATCCATTTGAGTATGGTGAAGTTGTTAATTACACTTTGGATTGTGTATCAATACACTCAGTTTCTACTAAAATACAGGCGTCCTTCCTAACTCAGTTGCCGGAGAGGAAGGAAACCACTCAGGGATTTCACAATGAGGCCAATGGTGACTTTAAAACAGTTACAGAGTTTAATGGCTGTGATAGGAGAAAATGGAGGATGGATCAGCAACATTGTAGTTACTCTACAATACTAACCTAATCGACAGAGTGAAAAGAAGGAAGCCTTTAGAGAATGCAATTATTCCAAAACACCAGTGGTGATTTTAGCATGTAAATCTTGGTGGGAACCCCCCCCCCCCCCTGCATAACAGGAAAGCCAAGCGGGACCAAGCGGGACCAAGCAGTGTGGATCAGCGGACTGGACCTGGGAAGAGATCCTGGATGGGGCACGACCTTGGACAAGGCCGGGAGAATATCGCCGCCCGCCGGAGGAGATAGAGGCAGCGAAGGCGGAACCGCGATACTGGGAAGGACGGCTAGGAGAGCTACAGGAGCCTGAGAGGCAGCGGCAAAAAATGTTTTGGGGGGGCACACGGGTAGATTGGCTGAGGTGTGTTTAAGACCTGAGCCAACTCCCCGTGCTTACCGTGGGGAGCGAGTGACTGTACAAGCACCGTGTTATGCGGTGGTGCACACGGTGTTGCCCATGCGCACTTACAGCCCGGTGCGCTCGGTGCAAGCTCCTCACTGCTGTCGTGCTAAGGTTGGCACTCAGCCAGCTTGGAGTATGCCCGCTCAGCATTCCTGCCCTTCAGTGCGCCTCCAGAGCCCAGTACGTCCTGTGCCTGCTCCGCGCACTCTCCCTCCAGTGCGCCACCATAGCCCAGTACATCCTGTGCCTGCTCCTCGCACTCTTCCTCCAGTGCGCCTCCATAGCCCAGTACGTCCTGTGCCTGCTCCACGCACTCTCCCTCCAGTGCGCCACCATAGCCCAGTACGTCCTGTGCCTGCTCCTCGCACTCTTCTTCCAGTACGCCTCCATAGCCCAGTATGGCCGGTGCCTGCTTTGACCACTCGGTCCTCAGTGCGTCTCCCCAGTCCGGTGAAACCTGTTCCAGCTCCACGAATAAAGCCTCCAGTGATAATCTATGGTCCGAAGCCTGTAGAGATGATCCATGGCCCGGAGCCTGTAGGAATGTTCCATGGCACGAAA
The DNA here is from genome assembly GCF_965601325.2 of Salmo salar. Lineage (NCBI taxonomy): Eukaryota > Metazoa > Chordata > Actinopteri > Salmoniformes > Salmonidae > Salmo > Salmo salar. The sequence continues at coordinate 63,466,916 of NC_138293.1, read as the reverse complement.
CCTCCAGAGGTAATCCATGGCCCGGAGCCTGTAGAGATAATCCATGGCAAGAAGCCTGTAGGGATAATCCATGGCCCGGCACCTGTAGAGATGATCCATGGCACGAAGCCTCCAGTGATAATCCAGGGCACGGAACCTGTATTGAAGATCCAAGGCATGGAGCCTGCAACAACGGTCCCTAGTCCGGAACCTACAACAACGCTCTCCAGTCCGGAGCCTCCGGCGACGCTCCTCAGCCCGCAGCCTCCAGCGACGCTCCTCAGCCCGCAGACTCCAGCGACGCTCCTCAGCCCGCAGACTCCAGCGACGCTCCTCAGCCCGGAGCCTCCAGCGACTCTCTCCAGTCCGGAGCCTCCAGCGACACTCCCCAGTCCGGAGCCTCCAGCGACGCTCGACGCTCCCCAGTCCGGAGCCTCCAGCGACGCTCCCCAGTCCGGAGCCTCCAGCGACGGTCTGCAGCCCCGAGTCTTCAGCGACGGTCTGCAGCCCAGAGTCTTCAACGGCGGTCTGCAGCCCAGAGTCTTCAATGGCGGTCTGCAGCCCAGAGTCTTCAATGGCGGTCTGCAGCCCAGAGTCTTCAACGGCGGTCTGCAGCCCAGAGTCTTCAGCGGCGGTCTGCAGCCCAGAGTCTTCAGCGGCGGCCTTCATCCCAGAGTCTTTAGCGGCGGTTGCCGTTCCAGAGCCTCCGGCGATGATCCACGGTCTGGTTCCTCCGGACACACAGGAGCGGGGGGATCAGTGGGCGGGGGGGGTGCTACGCCCAGAACCAGAGCCACCGCCAATTATAGATGCCCACCCAGTCCCTCCCCAATAGGTTCAGGTTTGCGACCGGGAGTCCGCACCTTTGGGGGGGGGGGGGGGGGGGGGGGGGTACTGTCATGCTCTGACCTAGGAGAGCTGTGTTTAGTTAGGTCAGGGTGTGATAGGTGGGTGGGCGTTCTATGTTTTGTTTTCGATGTTTTAGCCAGGAATGGTTTCCAATCAGAGGCAGCTGTCTATCCTTGTCTCTGATTGGAAGCCATACTTAGGCAGCCTGTTTTTCCCTTTGTTTTCATGGGATCTTGTTTTTGTGCAGCTGTGTGTGTGCAGCCCCAGAACGTCACGTTTGTTTCAGTTTTCACCTGTTTCTTGTTTTTGTTCAGGTTCTCTAAATAAAGATGTGGAACTACCGGCATGCTGCGCCTTGGCTGATCTATGACAGGGAATTTGAAGATAGCACTCGTGACAGGTGCTGACAAACTGTTAGGGCTTACATAAAGCTGTCCCAACAGCAAAGCTTTCTTTCCAGCAAATTGGAGTGAATCCTTACCACTGATACACCTGGCTACACTTGTCTGGCAGCGAAACAATTCATTCAGCCTCATTTCCTGCCTTTTTAAAAAACATAGTTGATAAACTGACCATATCTCCCTGGCATATTACATCATTTATGCAGCAGCATACAAGACATTTCTGGACTCACCTTGTTGTGCATGGTGGTCCTTGGTTGGAAAATTCTGTCATCAAAGAAAAATATTTACAATATCAAGTTGAAAACGTATTTTCCCAGTCTGACTTCCCAGTTGCAATGCTTGTGGTCAGCATCCCGGAGTCGTCTCTTCATTGTTGACGTTGAGACTGGTGTTTTGCGGGTACTTTAATGAAGCTGCCAGTTAGGGACTTGTGAGGTGTCTGTTTCTCAAACTAGACACTCTAATGTACTTGTCCTCTTGCTCAGTTGTGCACCGGGGCATCCTACTCCTCTTTCTATTCTGGTTAGAGCCAATTTGCGCTGTTCTGTGAAGGGAGTAGTACACAGCGTTGTATGAGATCTTCATTTCTCAGAACAAGAATAGACTGACGAGTTTCAGAAGGAAGTTCTTTGCTTCTAGCCATTTTGAGCCTGTAATTGAACCCACAAATGCTGATGCTCCAGATACTCAACTAGTCTAAAGAAGGCCAGTTTTATTGCTTATTTAATCAGAACAACAGTTTTCAGCTGTGCTAACATAATTGCAAAATGGTTTTCTAATGATCAATTAGCCTTTTAAAATAATCAACTTGGATTAGCTAACACAATGTGCCATTGGAACACAGGAGTTATGGTTGCTGATAAAGGGCCTCTGTACACCTATGTAGATATTCCATAACAAAAATCTGCCGTTTTCAGCTACAGTAGACATTTACAACATTAACAATGTCTACACTGTATTTCTGATATATTTGATGTTATTTTAATGGATAAAAAAGTGATTTTCTTTCAAAAACAAGGACATTTCTAAGTGACCCCAAACTTTTGAATGTTAATGTATATATACACTTTCTATTTTTTATTTTGCCCCACCTGCCCTTAATGACGGGTCGCCACTGCAAAACATGCATCCTGTTTTCAACAAGGCACAAAAGTAATACTGCAAAAAATGTGGAAAAGCATTTAACTTTTTGTCCTGAATACTTTTATGTTTGATCATAGTGGTGGCTGCATCGTGTTATGGGTATGCTTGTAATCGTTAAGGACTGGAGAGTATTTCCAGGATAAAAAATAAATGGAATGGAGCTAAGCACAGGAAAAAGCATAGAGGAAATCCTGGTATTGTCTGCTTTCCACCAACACTGGGAAATGAATTAACCTTTCAGCAGGACAATAACCTAAAACATAATGCCAAATCTACACTGGAGTTGCTTACCAAGACAGTGAATGTTTCTGAGTGGCTATTTACAGTTTTGACTTAAATCTACTTAAAATATATGGCAAAACCTGAAAATGGTTGTCTAGCAATGGTCAACAACCAATTTGACAGAGCTTGAACAATTTTGAAAAGAATAATGGGCAAATGCTGCACAATCCAGGTGTGGAAACTCTTAGAAACTTACCCAGAACGACTCACTGCTGTAATAACTGCCAAAGGTGTCTCTAACATCTATTGACTCATGGGGTTGAATACTTATCTAATCAAGATATTTGGTGTTTTTTATTTTTCATACATTTTATCACAAATGTTCAAATTTTTCTTTCACAGTTTGATAGTATTTTGTGTAGATCGTTGACAAAAAATGACAATTAAATCAATTTGAATCCCACTTTGTAACACAACAAAATGTGGAAAAAGTCAAGGGGTGTGAACACTTTCTGAAGACGCTGTAGCATCTGTCACACCATTACAAATTGGTATTTGTGAAGAGTCCATTTCAAACAGTGGAACATTAAGGGCCAGTGTCCCTTAACTCCCATGAAGATCTCTCGTTTTCCTCTGAACACGACATGATTGAGCACAGACGTGGGTGGGCGGCAGCACATGCACTTAATTGCAACGCGTGAATTGGTGTTAGTTAGAGTACAAGTGAAACGGATCCGACAGAGAAAGATGAGCAGAGTCAGGGGGGAAGAAGCCACAGGAGACATGCTCCCCACACCTTCTACACTCCCAATATACTCAATATAATGTATACACATGAAGACATACAGTACACTCATACATGTAGGCATGGAGTTCACCTACCTTTTGACAAACGCAAACAGATAGTTTACCTAATATGCCCTAGTAGCAAAATAATAAACAATTTAAATAACTACCTCAAACATACCTCTTTTTTTCCTCCTGCCTGACCTGATGGTGGGGTGCGTGGTGGATAGTAGTCATGCCCACCTGCGCTGAGAGGCGGGCAGGCAGGGATGGAGCCACGGGTGGTCATGAACAGACCAGGGCGGACCGGAGGAGGAAAAGACATCTGTGAAGAATACATACAGATGTGTCACTGTTGACCATACTATTCATAGAACACAGACACATTCACACAAAATCACACTTGGCTAGAGGTGTTTGAACAAAAAATACTGTTAATGAAGGATTACACTTTTTTTAAGGTACACATATTAGCAACTAAATTATTATGTCTTATTAGCCATATATTAGGCATTAACTAAGTGTTTTCCCATTCAAACATCATGTATTAGTGGCCAATCCTTAATAACTGAATTGTTAGCTATAATAAAAATGTATATACAGTACATGAATGTCGTCTGTATAAGGTTATATTATGAATCACAAAGGGTCGTATCTCCCCACACCCTTCAGCAAAAACACATAATGTTTGCCTGAAACTGAGGATTTGTATAGTTTGATGACATAAGGCATTGATTTATATATACAGTACCAGTCAAAAGTTTGGACACACCTACTAATAAGGGATTTTCTTTATTTTTACTATTTTCTACATTGTAGAATGATAGTGAAGACATCAAAACTATGAAATAACACATATGGAATAATGTAGTAACCAAAAAAGTGTTAAACAAATCAAAATATGTTTTATATTTGAGATTCTTCAAAGTAGCCAACCTTTGCCTTGATGACAGCTTTGCACACTGTTGGCATTCTCTCAACCAGCTTCATGAGGTAGTCACCTGAAATGCATTTCAATTAACAGGTGTGCCTTGTTTAAAGTGAATTTGTGGAATTTCTTTCCATATTAATGCATTTGAGCCAATCAGTTGTGTTGTGACAAGATAGGGGTGGTATAAAGAAGATAGCTCTATTTGGTAAAAGACCAAGTCCATATGTGACTCACCACCTGGATTCAATCTTATGTAGCAAAATGTGAAATTATGTTTTTTACATTGGATAAAAGTAGAACTCAGAGCTCCAAAATGGTATATCATACACTGCATTTGAGGAACAACGGGAAAGTAATTCTGCTTTTGATCAACTTGTAAACTCACTTTTGAGATAATCGCCTTTGAATGTTTTGGTATCTAGTGAAGAGCTTTTCTTTGTCTACACTCATTCAGCATCGTTCAAACCCTGTTAAGCTTTAGCCTCACCCATCTCGTTTTGCTCTCGGAGTGCACACTTGACGCTCTGGCTGATGATTTGTTTACCTCTGGATAACATGAAAACAGCCTAACCAGCTCTGCTGGAAACAATTTCATTACGCTTTTTTGCAGACGTTTACTGACACCAGCCATATTCATCGGGTATTGTACACACGTCACGTAACGTTAGCTAACGAGCCAGCCAGCTAACGTTAGCTAGTTAAACAACAATGAACAAAGTGCCAACAATGAACAAAGTGCCAACAATGCCTAACATTAGGCTCTAATTAGAAAAGCCAACAGCTCTGGTAAACTAATAATAATGTCCGCTAGGTAGCCAGCCAGCTAACGTTAGCTAGCTAGCTAACAGTACACTTTAGCTTTAGACATATAGCTAGATTAGGTAAACAATGAACCTAGCTAGGTAAACAACGTTTAAGAAAACACACGTCACGTAATGTTAGCTAACGAGCCAGCCAGCTAACGTTAGCTAGTTAAACAACAATGAACAAAGTGCCAACAATGCCACAGTGCTGGGAGCTCACCAACCAGGTCCAATGTTAGCTAACATTAGGCTCTATCTAGAAAAGCAAACGGCTCTGGGAAATAAATAATAACGTCAGCTAGGGAGCCAGCCAGCTAACGTTAGATAGATAGCTAACTGTACACTTTAGCTTCAAATGAAACCACTTTCTGTTAAAATTAGAAACGTGTATTATCTGAAAATGTAGCTAGCTAACGATAGACTCTCTTACCTGTATACATCATCATGCATGATGTACGCGTCTCCCTGTCAGGAATGCCATACCACGGTTGCCCTTAGTTTGAAGATGTAATCCGGAGACAGGTGTTTTCTCCATCTTTTTAGCTATCATACTCTAATTCCACTGATTTCAAAACTTGATCCTCCAGAAAGTGGAGAGCAACACTTATGCAGCTCCACAACACAATACATTTTTATAAAAAGCCGCGTTCAATAGGATTACCAACACAGACTGATGAGCTCAAATAGACAGAAGCCTTCAATATGGCAGACCAAACCGAACTCCGAACTCGGCATGTCCCGCCCACTCCTTATCTCAGCCAATCATGCCTAGTGGAAAGGTTGCTATTTTTTCTGTGGTTTAACCAACAAGACCAACAAGTTCACATGTTTGAGAAGGCATTTCTGCCAAAAAACGCATTTTGATATATTATTTTACGTTCAAACGGCTCTCCTGTGAAGTCATGACTTTGCGACATACGCCTAGTTTCCTGAATCGGGTCACATATTATGGCAAGAACAGCTAAAATAAGCAAAGAGAAACAACAGTCCATCATTACTTTAAGGTCCGTCAATACGGAACATTTCAGGAACATTGAAAGTTTCTTCAAGTGCAGTCGCAACAACCATCAAGCGCTATGATGAAACTGGATCCCATGAGGACCACTACAGGACAGGAAGACCCAGAGTTACCTCTGCTGCAGAGGATAAGTTCATTACAGTTAACTGCACCTCAGATTGCAGCCCAAATAAATGCTTCACAGAGTTAACAGTCACATCTCAACATCAACTGTTCAGAGGAGACTATGTGAATCAGGCCTTCATGGTCAAATTGCTGCAACAACAAAAAACACTACTAAAGGACACCAATAAGAAGAAGACACTTGCTTGGGCCAAGAAACACGAGCAATAGACATTAGACCGGTGGAAATCTGTCCTTTGGTCTGATGAGTACAAATTGGAGATTTTTGGTTCTAACCGCCGTGTCTTTGTGAGACGCAGAGTAGGTGAATGGATGATCTCCGAATGTGTGGTTCCCATCGTGAAGCATGGAGGATCAGGTGTGATGGTGTGGGGGTACTTTGCTGGTGACACTGTCTGGGATTTATTTAGAATACAAGGCACACTTAACCAGCATGGCTACCGCAGCATTCTGCAGCAATATGCCATCCCATCTGGTTTGCACTTAGTGCGACTATCATTTGTTTTTCAACAGGACAATGACTCAACACACCTCCAGGCTGTGTAAGGGCTATTTGACCAAGAAAGAGAGTGATGGAGTGCTGCACCAGATGACCTGGCCTCCACAATCACCCAACCTCAACCCAATTGAGATGGTTTGGGATGAGTTGGACCGCAGAGTGAAGGAAAAGTGAAGGAAAAGCAGCCAACAAGTGCTCAGCATATGTGGGAACTCCTTCGAAACTGTTGGGAAAGCATTCCAGGTAAAACTGGTTGAGAGAATGCCAAGAATCTCAAATATAAAATATATTTTGATTTGTTTTACACTTTTTTGATTAGTACATGATTCCATATGTGTTATTTCATAGTTTTGATGTCTTCACTACAATGTAGAAAATAATCAAAATAAAGAAAAACCCTTGAATGAGTAGGCGTGTCCAAACTTTTGACTGGTACTGTATGTCATATAGCCAACATTAAAATCTGATGTAAACAATTGATGTAAACAATTAGTTTCAGCCATTATATGGTTTTGCTAATTGGTGAGGGGAGGTATGCCCCTTTGCGATTGACATTAAATAATTATATGCCATACAGCCGACATTCATATATGAAAGCATTTATGGAAGTTTAGTTGCTAATTGTTTACATAAAATGTTAACTTGAATGATGGTTGTATGGCATCCAATGAAGTCGTTTCCATAACAATTGTCTGCAAGTATAAAGAAAAAATCTACAAACACAGATTGTATTTATGTTTACACCTAAACTATTTTAACACATTATACTGTTCAATTAAAATGCTACAAATTCTACTCTATGGGCAGACATTTGAATCCCATTTTAGGTCACTTGAAGTTCATCGGCCCTCTCAATGAGCTAGATGCCATTGCATCCTGGGAAGCACATTGTCTGAATTGTAATTATCCATGGGAAGCAGAAGCACACACACACGCACACACACACACACACACACACACACACACACACACACACACACACACACACACACACACAAAAACACCTCCCCCTGTACCTCTCTGCATAGTTTTAACACGTCGTCCCTAAGCTCCAGGTAACAATTGCCCAGGGCCCGTGGATGATGCAGTATGAATTATGAGGCATGTTTTTCAGGAGCATGGAGGACGAGGAGAGGACCCCCAGGAGGCCTACACATACATACACGCACACACACACATGGGCACACACCAACACAGAGAGGGGTTTGCGGGTCTGGCATCAGAGCTAGTCTCTGCCATACGTTCAGAGCACAGAGCCCTGTAAACACACTCAGCTACCTTCTGGAGTGGTAAAGGCTAAACACTGGGATCTATCCTCCCTACTGTATAGCACGCACAGCTCTAGGAGATACCTCCCTGCACTTAGCTCTCAATGAAACAATGGCAACTAAACAATCAAATGACTGACCCCGTCGTTGGTGTGTAGTAGGGCCTATTCACTGACACAAAAGACGTGTGGTAGAATGAACAACAAATAATCAGCTGACACCTTTACATCTCAGAGGCTCAACTCGTTACCGTGGTGATTCAGTGGGGCTGAGAAGGAGCTCCCCTAAGCAAAGGAGGCAATGAGCCTATACAAGGTGAAGGAGGAGATAAGAATAGAGGAGAGGAGAGGTGAGGAGAGGAGCCCTGAGAAATGGGTGATTAGGGAGCCCACCCTGTCTGGCTCTCACCCTGCTCTCGCACCCTTCCATCCCTTCTCTCCCTCTGCAGCGTTCACAGCCTAAGTTGGATTCATTGAGAGGACGCTTAAAGAGTCTTTGTCTCCAAGGTGGGATACACACACACGCCAACACTTAAGGAATGGTTCTCCTGAGGATACCGAAGCCATCTGCCAAATTAGGCTGCACAGCCACACTTTTGCCGTTCTATTTCATTTTCGATTAAAGGGCCAAAGCTCATAGACTCACTAGCATTCAGACACTCGGATCAACACTTATACAGACAAATTAATATGTTCACTGTACATGCACAACACATGCATAAATGAGTGTGAACTCTGAGGATGTTATAGGTACATTATATCATAACACCCATCATTTGGATCTCGCTCATTTGCTCGTAAAGACAGCATGAAAACAATCAGCAACTCAGGTGAGAAAACTGTGCTCAGTGGAGTGTGCAAACAGACACACATGCACACCACGCATGAGGGAACAGGGAGGGTGTGGGGGGATGGAGGGGACAGGGAGGGTGTGGGGGGATGGACGCAGCCACCTGAAAATGTCAGTGTCACCGGTTGCCATGACAGCCGGCAAAGTTTGGCAGAGTCTCAGTGTCACTGTTAAAGGCCAGATGATCTGCTGTGGCTAATTAAGACTGTAGTTTGTGTGTTAGCATGGGGCTATGTTAAAAATGGACTTCCTCTAACTAACTATTAAGGATGAACAAATCAACTGCCGACACTAACATTTGGTTATAAGTTCATTATTAACAACCCTGATCTTGTTAAAAGTTAATTTGTGGAATGACTTTCCTTCTTAATGTGTTTGAGCCAATCAGTTGTGTTGTGACAAGGTAGGGGTGGTATAAAGAAGATAGCCCTATTGGTAAAAGACTGAGTCCATATTATGGCAAGAACAGCTCAAATAAGCAAAGAGAAACAACAGTCCATTATTACTTTAAGACATGAAGGTCAGTCAATACGGAAAATTTCAAGAACAGTGCAGTCGCAAAAACCATCAAGCTCTATGATGAAACTGGCTCTCATGTGGACCGCCACGGAAAGGAAGACCCAGAGTTACCTCTGCTGCAGAGGATAAGTTCATTTGAGTTACCAGCCTCAGAAATTGCAGCCCAAATAAATGCTTCACAGAGTTCAAGTAACAGACTCATCTCAACATCAACTGTTCAGAGGAGACTGAGTGAATCAGGCCTTATGTGTTATTACATAGTTTTGATGTCTTCACTATTATTCTACTATGTGGAAAATAGTACAAATAAAGAAAAACCCTTAAATTGTAGGTTTGTCCAAACTTTTGACTGGTACTGTACATTTTTATGTCCCGAGAGAAAAAGGATGGCCCTGGGCTACTCGAGGGATAGGTCATCTCAAACATGTTCATATTTATTTGGGAGCCACGTGGCACTGCTGAAGAGACAGAGAACATACATAGGAAGAGAGAAGGGAAAGAGGGATACCTAGTCAGTTATATAACTGAATGCATTCAACTGAAATGTGTCTTCCACATTTAACCCAACCCCTCTGAATCAGAGAGGTGCAGGGGGCTGCCTTAATCGATGTCGGCGCCCGGGGAACAGTCAGTTAACTGCCTTGCTCAGGGACAGAACAACAGATTTTTAACTTGTCAGCTCAGGGATTTGATCCAGCAACCTTTCGGTTACTGGCTCAATGCGCCTACCCGCCAGGCTACCTGGTAGGTAGGAAGAGACAGTGAGAGAGAGAGGAGAGAGAGAGAGAAAGAACATACAGAGGGAGAGAGAGGAAGACACAGTGAGAGAGAGAGAGAGAGAGAGAGAGAGAGAGAGAGAGAGAGAGAGAGAGAGAGAGAGGAGAAAAGAGAAGAAAGATATTCTGTATATGGAAGGAGAGAGAGAGAGAGAGAGAGAGAGAGAGAGAGAGAGAGAGAGAGAGAGAGAGAGAGGTGAACGGTGGCCCTAGGCTGCTGGGCCAGATCCTCCACACAGTGCTCTGAGATCATCCACAGAGTATCGATCATCATTACAGAGTGAGTGAGCGGCCATGTTTCTTTCTCAGGGCTGAGGGCAGGGCGGGGGCCACTCTACAGGGCTGGGATCACACTAAGGTAATGAATCCTAATTCCACACAATGGGCAGCCATGCCTCAATTCTCACAGCTATCTACTGTTCACTACCTACCCTGGGTCCCTTACCCTAATCATTGTGCTGCAGCAACTGGCTCAAAGCACTACTGCTGTCCCTGTCTGCCTGCCATGAGTCAGACACATACTACGAGGACAACCCAACCCAGCGGGCAAAAGTGGTCGCAGTGACGCCAGGCTGACGTCTCTCGTGACGTCATGGTCAGGTTGTTTACTGATTGTAAAAGGGATGTTTCCTGGACCTATTGACGCAAGTGAGGTGAATCTGACTAGAACAATATTGTTGATTGTTTGATTACTTTAATGAATTGGATGAGTCATGAAAGCTTCATTTGGATCTTGGGAATGTTCTCTGTTGACTTCCTGCTCTGTCTACAGTGCATCTCAGGCAGCAGAGTACAACGCTTAAAGCTCTCCGCTGTTTGCCTATCAGTTGATTGACAAAGCCCAAATACAAGCAATTATGGGTACTTGTTTTCAGTGTTTTTCACAGAAAGTTGCAGAATAGTCCTTTTTATGTGCTGACATCTCTGTCTGTAATAGGGATCATTATGGATCTTCTACAAATCCTGCCATTATGAAAACACTCACAAACACAAACAGACAAACAGTGTGTGTGTGTGTGTGTGTGTGTGTGTGTGTGTGTGTGTGTGTGTGTGTGTGTGTGTGTGTGTGTGTGTGTGTGTGTGTGTGTGTGTGTCAGTCTTGTCAAGACCCTGGTGAAGACGACAAGCATGCAGATGAGCTTCCCTGAGACGGTTGTCCACAGTTTCATCAGTTGTCCGGTTGGCTGGTCTCAGACGATCCCGCAGGTGAAGAAGCCAGATGTGGAGGTCCTGGGCTGGTGTGGTTACACATGGTCTGCAGCTGTGAGACTGGTTGAACGTACTGCCAAATTCTCTAAAATGAAGTTGGAGGCGGCTTATGGTAGAGAAATTAACATTAAATTCTCTGGCAAAGCTTTGGTGGACATTCCTGCAGTCAGCATACCAATTGCACAATCCCTCAAAACTTGAGACATCTGTGGCATTGTGTTGTGTGACAAAACTAAATGCACATTTTAGAGTGGCCTTTCATTGTCCCCAAGATGTACCTGTGTAATGATCATGCTGTTTAATCAGCTTCTTGATATGCCACACCTGTCAAATGGATAGATTATCTTGGCAAAGGAGAAATGCTCACTAACAGGAATGTAAACACATTTGTTGTAATGGCTGTCTGTGGAAGTAGACCAAGGTGCAGCGGAGTTAGTGGTCATCTTTGAATTTTAATAAACGTAAGAACACTATACACACAAAACAAGAAAACCGACAGCCAAACAGTCCTGTTAGGTGCAAAACACTAAACAGAAACAATCCCCCTCAAAACCCAAAGGAAAAACAGGCTCCTTATGTGTGACTCCCAATCAGCAACAACGAACTACAGCTGTGCCTGATTGGGAGCCACACATGGCCCAAAACAAAGAAATACAAAAACATAGAAAAATGAACATAGAACGCCCACCCAATGTAACACCCTCGCCTAACCAAAATAAAGAACAAAAACCCCTCTCTATGGCCAGGACGTTACATTTGTGCACAAAATTTGAGAGAAATACGCTTTTACGCGTATGGAACATTTCTGGGATTTTTTATTTCAGCTCATGAAACATGGGACCAACACTTTACATGTTGTGTTTATATTTTATTTTTGTTCAGTGTATAAATGACTTCTTATGTAATCACAGAAAGCGTGCATGTTCAAAATAAAACATGCTGAGATTGCAGGTGTCACGCCCTGTGTTTTAGGTCAGGGCGTGACTAGGGGGATTTCTAGTTAGTTTATTTCTATGTTGGTGTATGTGTATGGTTCCCAATTAGAGGCAGCTGATAATCGTTACCTCTAATTGGGGATCATACTTAGTGTGTTCTATTTTCCACCTGCGATGTGTGTTATTGTTTTGTGTGAGTGCCTTTGTCCGCTACGTTTTGCACGATCGTTATATCTTTTTTTTTAAAGTTTCACGAGCAATAAAATGTGGAACTCCACTCATGTTGCGCCTTGGTCCAGTTATTTAAATGACGGTCGTGACAGAATATCCCACCATTACAGGACCAAGCAGCGTGCCCAGGAGGTAAAGGAGAGTTGGACATGGGAAGAAATACTGGGTGGATGCGAGACCCTTCCTTGGCGGGAGTCGCCGAGGAGTAAAGGGGGACAGTGATGACGCCGGGGTCTGCGGCCACAAACAGCCCAAGGGCAACCCCAAGATTTTTTTGGGGGGGGCACAAGGGGCGGTCGGCCGAGCTGAGGAGAGAGCCAGAGGGAGTCGATGGAGCAATTTGAGGAGGGTTATCGGAGAGGGGTGTTGACTAGGAGTATGCTGCAGCGCAGGCGTTTTGAGGAGTGTGTCATCAGTCCGGTTCAACCTGTGCCGGCTCCACGCACCAGGCCTCCAATGCATCTTCCCAGCCCGGTACGTCCTCTGCCGGCTCCCCGCACTCGCCCTGAGGAGCGTGTCATCAGTCCGGTGAAACCTGTGCCGGCTCCACGCACCAGGCCTCCAGTGCGCCTCCCCAGCCTGGTACGTCCTGTGCCGGCTCCCCGCACTCGCCCTGAGGAGCGTATCATCAGTCCGGTGCAACCTGTGCCGGCTCCACGCACCAAGCCTCCAGTGCGCCTTCCCAGCCCGGTATGTCCTGTGCCGGCTCCTCGCACTCATCCACCAGTGCGTGTGTACAGTCTGGAGTCTCCAGCGATGGTCTACAGCCCGGAACCTTCAGCAACGGTTCACAGTCCAGAGCTTCCAGCGACGGTTCACGGTCCAGAGCTTCCAGCGACGGTCCACGGTCCGGAGCCTCCAGTGACGGTCCAAGGCCCGGAGCTTCCAATGACGGTCCACGGTCCAGAGCTTCCTGCGCTGGTGCCATGGCCGGAGCCTTCCACTGCGCCGATGCCCAGTCCAGGCACGGTGTCCAGTCCCGCTCCATGGCCGGAGCCTTCCTCTGTGCCGGTGACCAGTCCCGGCATGGCATCCAGTCACGCTCCATGGTCGGAGCCTTCTCTGCGCTGATGCCTGGTCCAGGCACGGTGTTCAGTCCCGCTCCATGGCCGGGGCCTTCCTCTGCGCCGGTGCCCAGTCCAGGCACGGCGTCCAGTACTGCTCCATGGCCGGAGCCTTCCTCTGCGCCGGTGCTCAGTCCAGGCATGGTCTTCAGTCCCGCTCCATGGCCAGAGCCTTCCTCTGCACCGGTGCCCAGTCCGGGCACGGCGTTCAGCCCGGCTCCATGGCCAGATCCGCGGTCTGAGCGGGTGCTATGTCCCACACCAGAGCCGCCACCGATGCAAGTTGCCCATCCTAATCCTCCCCATCTAGTTTCAGGTTTTGCGGTCGGAGTCTGCACCTTTGGGGGGGGGGGGGGGGGGGGGGTACTGTCACGCCCTGACCATAGAGAGCCCTCGTTACCTCTAATTGGGGATCATACTTAGTGTGTTCTATTTGCCACCTGCGATGTGGGATATTGTTTTGTGTGAGTGCCGTTGTGCGCTACGTTTTGCACAATCGTTACAGTGAGGGAAAAAAGTATTTCATCCCCTGCTGATTTTGTACGTTTGCCCACTGACAAAGAAATGATCAGTCTATAATTTTAATGGTAGGTTTATTTGAACAGTGAGAGACAGAATAACAACAAAAAAATCCAGAAAACGCATGTCAAAAATGTTATAAATTTATTTGCATTTTAATGAGGGAAATAAGAATTTGACACCCTCTCAATCAGAAAGATTTCTGGTTCCCAGGTGTCTTTTATACAGGTAACGAGCTGAGATTAGAGCACACTCTTAAAGGGGGTGCTCCTAATCTCAGTTTGTTACCTGTATAAAAGACACCTGTCCACAGAAGCAATCAATCAATCAGATTCCAAACTCTCCACCATGGCCAAGACCAAAGAGCTATCCAAGGATGTCAGGGACAAGATTGTAGACCTACACAAGGCTGGAATGGGCTACAAGACCATCGCCAAGCAGCTTGGTGAGAAGGTGACAACAGTTAGTGCGATTATTCGCAAATGGAAGAAACACAAAAGAACTGTCAATCTCCCTCGGCCTGGGGCTCCATGCAAGTTCTCACCTCGTGGAGTTGCAATGATCATGAGAACGGTGAGGAATCAGCCCAGAACTACACGGGAGGATCTTGTCAATGATCTCAAGGCAGCTGGGACCATAGTCACCAAGAAAACAATTGGTAACACACTACGCCGTGAAGGACTGAAATCCTGCAGCGCCCGCAAGGTCCCCCTGCTCAAGAAAGCACATATACATGCCCTTTGAAGTTTGCCAATGAACATCTGAATGATTCAGAGGACAACTGGGTGAAAGTGTTGTGGTCAGATGAGACCAAAATGGAGCTCTTTGACATCAACTCAACTCGCCGTGTTTGGAGGAGGAGGAATGCTGCCTATGACCCCAAGAATACCATCCCCACCGTCAAACATGGAGGTGTAAACATTATGCTTTGGGGGTGTTTTTCTGCTAAGGGGACAGGACAACTTCACCGCATCAAAGGGACAATGGACGGGGCCATGTACCGTCAAATCTTGGGTGAGAATCTCCTTCCCTCAGCCAGGGCATTGAAAATGGGTCGTGGTTGGGTATTCCAGCATGACAATGACCCAAAACACATGGCCAAGGCAACAAAAGAGTGGCTCAAGAAGAAGCACATTAAGGTCCTGGAGTGGCCTAGCCAGTCTCCAGACCTTAATCCCATAGAAAATCTGTGGAGGGAGCTGAAGGTTCGAGTTGCCAGACGTCAGCCTCGAAACCTTAATGACTTGGAGAAGATCTGCAAAGAGGAGTGGGACAAAATCCCTCCTGAGATGTGTGCAAACCTGGTGGCCAACTACAAGAAATGTCTGACCTCTGTGATTGCCAACAAGGGTTTTGCCACCAAGTACTAAGTCATGTTTTGCAGAGGGGTCAAATACTTATTTCCCTCAATAAAATGCAAATCAATTTATAACATTTTTGACATGCTTTTTTCAGGATTTTTTTGTTGTTATTCTGTCTCTCACTGTTCAGATAAACCTACCATTAAAATGATAGACTGATCATTTCTTTGTCAGTGGGCAAACATACAAAATCAGCAGGGGATCAAATACTTTTTTCGCTCACTGTATATCTTTGTTGTTTTTTTTAAGTTTCACGAGCAATAAAATGTGGAACTCTACTCACGCTGCGCCTTGGTCCAGTTATTTAAACGACGGTCGTGACAGCAGGTCTGTGGAGATCTTAACAATTGCTATAATAATCTGAGCAGAATCTTACACAGCATTGATCACTTGCACCATGTACATTTAACGTAATCTCAACTGTAATCCAGGTCATTTGGTGGTGCTATTAGATAAAGCACAGTGATAACACATTACGCTGTTGTATAAATGCAAAATATGTGACATTGTATTTACATTTGAACTTTGTTGCGTTTTTAAATGGTTGAACGCTCAGTGATAACACATTTAGACGTCAACTAAACCCAACATCTGATTGTTTTTCCGTTGGAATTTGGATGTGCT
This sequence comes from Salmo salar, assembly GCF_965601325.2. Taxonomy (NCBI): domain Eukaryota; kingdom Metazoa; phylum Chordata; class Actinopteri; order Salmoniformes; family Salmonidae; genus Salmo; species Salmo salar. Next base: position 63,450,804 of record NC_138293.1, on the reverse strand, counting down.
TTTAGATGGTTGAAAGCATAATGATAACACATTGGGAATTCAACACACTTCTGGCTGTCTTATTGAGTAGGTGAATAAAGTTTGAAATCAACATCTCTACCAAATATTACTCAAATTTCCACATTGATATGATGTGGTGTGACCAGTGGGATGGCTGTTGGTGTCTTGTTCTCATGTCCAGTCTAGTCTGATCCAATCTCTGCTTTCTGTCTGTCTTTCTACCACACTGTGTGGCAGTCCAGTCTATCTCTGTCTCTCTCTCTGCCGGCTATTTCTCTCATGCGACACAAGGGAAGACAGAGTGGGCCTCTAAGAGTGAGACTGAGAGTGGGCCTCCAAGAGCAAATTATGCACATTTAAATGAACTGTTTCCTTAAGTCTGCTCAGCACTGTGCAGGGAGGGGAGCTCAGATGGAACGGACTGGGAACACGCTCCCGAGGAGGGAGGGAGGGGACTGTGCAGCAGCCGCGGGTAGGTGTGTAAAACTTGAGTGGACCCCAGGCCCTCAGTAAGACTTAATGGCTTCCCCATCCTCTCCTCCTCTCCTCCCTCTCCTACTCTTGCTGCATTAGAGTTACATTTCCTCTGTGAGGTCCTCTCCTCCATTTATTTATTTATTCTATTTTCTATCCTTCCTTTCCCAAATGCTCTTAGTTCACCACCCGGCACACGACTCGCCTTCACAAGACAAAGATAAGGGCTCACTTAAGCAGGTCTATCTGTCCTTACAGTGTTGCTTGGCAGTGGGAGTCAGGAAGTGTCCAGAATGCATCTGTTCTTGTTACACACCTGTGGCTTCACTTTGGTTGAGACAAAGACATACAACGCCTGATGGTGGTTTCCTTTGTTTGTCAGGTTGTTGTATTATTTTTCCTCTCACCTGGGCCATCTGTCATTACTGTAAAATCCCTGCAGGCACAAAAATTAAAATGTTGATGAGTAAATAAACAAGCTTTCTCCCTAACTGTGGTAGACTTCCTGTTCTATCACCGGACCACAGACAGGAGTCATGCAGAGTAGTAATATGAAGTAGTCATATCAGACACTCTACCTATACTATGTCCTCTCGTTCACTGAACTCAAAGAAATCAGTCAATATATATCTTCCTATTTTTCAATATCACTTGGTGAAGGCTATACTTCTGATTCACAACTCACCAGTTGAAAATAATCTCTCACATGTTGCTGTGAATAGACTTTAATGCCAATTCCATATTAAGCTTTCACGCACAGTGAGCCAGTCCACCCTCTCCCTGTGTCTTCCCCATTGCCCTTCATCCCAGCACAGCACAGCAGCAGGCCAGCACCAACCCAGCATCCCTGTCCATCCAATGAGCTTGACTCAGCCAAGTGGTGATTTGCTGCTAGCTATTCAATTATTTTACAAGGCTGAACTAGGTCCTGAGGTTTGCTGGTGGGGGGTGAAAGGGAGGCTGAGCTAAAATGTTCTGTTATAGCTGAGGGAGGAGAGGGGGGAATGGAGGATGAGGAGAGGGGGGAGTGGAGGAGGAGGAGAGGGGGAGGAGAGGGGAGAGTGAAGGTGAAGGAGAGGGGGGAGTAGAGGGGTAGGCGAGGGGGGAGTAGAGAGGGAGGAGAGGGGAGGAGAGGAGAGATAAGAGGGGGAGTAGAGGGGTAGGCGGGGGGGAGTAGAAAGGGAGGAGAGGAGAGGGGAGGAGAGGAGAGGGGGGTGGAGGAGGAGGAGAGGGGGAGAGGAGGAGGAGGAGAGGGGGGAGGAGAGGGGAGAGTGAAGGGGAAGGAGAGGGGGGAGTAGTGGGGGAGGCGAGGGGGGAGTAGAGGGGTAGACGAGGGGGGAGTAGAAAGGGAGGAGAGGAGAGGGGAGGAGAGGGGGATGAGAGGGGGATGAGTGAAGGGGTAGGATGAGTGGAATGGAGGAGGAGGAGAGGGGAGAGTGGAGGAGGAGGGAGGAGTGAAGGGGGAGGAGAGGGGGGAGAAGAGGGGTAGGCGAGCGGAGAGTAGAGAGGGAGGAGAGGGGAGGAGAGGGGGGAGGAGAGGGGAGAGTGAAGGGGTAGGATGGGTGGAATAGAGGAGGAGGAGAGGGGAGAGTGTAGGAGGAGTGGGAGGGAGGAGTGAAGGGGGAGGAGAGAGGGGAGAAGAGGGGTGGGCAAGTGGAGAGTAGATAGGGAGGAGAGGAGAGGGGAGGAGAGGAGAGGGGGGTGAGAGGGGGAGTAGAGGGGTAGGTGAGGGGGGAGTAGAGAGGGAGGAGAGGAGAGGGGGGATGAGAGGAGGGAGTGAAGGGGGATGATGTGGGGAATGGAGGAGGAGGAGAGGGGTAGTGGACGGGGAGGTCTCACGAAAGCACAAGGCTCATTTCCACCGTAGTAGCCCAGAATCAGGACAGATTTAGCCCATTACAAAAACAAGAACTGGTTGCCATACAATTTGCTTTAATTGCCTGCCAACCTGTTTCGTTTCTTCCCCAGCATTGTTTACTGTAGGTGTGTGTGTGTGTGTGTGTGTGTGTGTGTGTGTGTGTGTGTGTGTGTGTGTGTGTGTGTGTGTGTGTGTGTGTGTGTGTGTGTGTGTGTGTGTGTGTGTGTGTGTGTGTGTGTGTGTGCTTGATTTGACAGTATCTATTTCCACATTTAGAAATTTATACGCAGTAGAACTCCCTCGTGACCTGTGCTCTCTAAACAATTTTTAGTACCCCTAATCCTAACATATGTCTGTGCCCCAGGTGTAGCCTCAATTAAACATACACTATAAATACAAAAGTATATGGACACCCCTTCAAATTAGTGGATTCAGCTATTGCTGACAGGTGTATAAAATCGAGCACAATCTCCATAGACAAACATTGGCAGTAGAATGGCCTCACTGAAGAGCTAAGTGACTTTCAACGTGGCACTGTCATGAGATGCCACCTTTCCTACAAGTCAGTTCATCAAATGTCTGCCACACTAGAGCTGCCCCAATCATCTGTAAGTGATGCTATTGTGAAGTGGAAACACCTCTGGAAGCAACGTCAAGAACTGTTCATCGGGAGCTTCATGAAATGGGTTTCCATGGCCGAGCACACAAGCCTAAGATCCCCATGCGCAATGCCAATTGGACTCTGGAGCAGTGGAAACTCGTTCTCTGGAGTGATGAATCACGCTTCACCATCTGGCAGTCCGACGGACAAATCCAGTTTTAGCGGTTGCCAGGTGAACGCTACCTGCCCCAATGCATAGTGCCAACTGTAAAGTTTGGTGGAGGAAGAATAATGGTCTAGGGCTGTTTTTCATGGTTCCAGTGAAGGGAAATCTTAACGCTACAGCATACTATGACATTCTAGACGATTCGGTGATTCCAACTTTGTGGCAACAGTTTGGGGAAGGCCCTTTCCTGTTTCAGCATGACAATTCCCCCGTGCGGTCCATATAGAGGTCCATATAGTAATGGTTTGTCGAGATTGGTGTGGAAGAACTTGACTGGCCTGCACAGAACCCTGACCTCAACCTCATCGAACACCTTTGGGATGAATTGGAACTCTGACTGCGAGCCAGGCCTAATCGCTCAACATCTGTGCCCGACCTCACTAGTGCTTTTGTGATTGAATGGAAGCAAGTCACTGCAGCAATGTTCCAACATCTTGTGGAAAGCCTTCCCAGAGGAGTGGAGGCTGTATTAGCAGCAAAGGAGGATCAACTCCATATTTATGATTTTGGAATGAGATGTTCGACGAGCAGGTGTCCACATACTTTTGTTCATGTGGAATGTTTTACCTGCCGCTAAAAAATTGTTATACTGTCTATGAGGCACTATCTTATTACAGGCTGAAACCAAAAGCTCACAGGGACCAATTGAAATGAGCCTTTCCCCTGCTTTTGCTTTGTGTGCTAATTATGAGGGTCAAAGAGACCGATGATTTAACGGAGGAAGATATGAAGTGACATTATGAGTCTCTCTCCACATCTCTCTCCAGGGGTGACATGAATGGATAACGGTGGTGGAGGAGTCTGGAAAGCAGTGGTGGAGGAGTCCTGGCTCTCTCTCCCTCATTCTCTCTCTCTCACCCTCATTCTCTCTCTCTCTCTCATTATTTTCTCTCTTCTCCACACTGCTGAACTAAAACTTATCTTTCTATCTTTTCTTTGTGTATCTCGGTGTACCTCACTAAAGTCTAAAGTAGTATACACCAAGTGTCATGCTACCAGGTGAAGGACTCTGGATCACTGTGGTTCTAGAACATAAAGGTCATCTCATTGAATTCATTCCATTCCAAGCTCTCTCTCCATATCTCTATTGCTCTTTCCTCTCCTCCCCAGCCATGTCTTCCTTCCTCGTCTTCTCCAGCTCCAGAGAATGACACAGGTGTCAAGCTCCCCATGTTGTTCTGAAGATGACATGTAGTCGAGCATCAAGCTGTGTGCTTGACTCTGAGGATGACATAGAGTACAGTATAACATCAAGCATTCCCCCCCCCCCCCTCTCTCTACTGCTCAATTAACTCCCAGAACATTAGCTGGGAGTCACATTGCCCCGGTGCAAATTCAAATCAGCCATCACACTACAGCCCCTTCCTATTTATCCCCTTCTCTTAACCTTGTCATCCCTTCATGTCTCTGTGCGTGTGCATGAGTCTCTCCCTCCCTCTTTCACCCTCCCTCCATCCCAGAGGAATCCCACCATACCTCAGTACACAGAACATGCCTATTCTTTCGAAAAGTCAACAGTCTGGGCATGCATGGTGCTCCAGATATCATTACTGTTGTCATATGAGGGGATCAATGAGAGAGGCGCTACGGAGTGGTTGAGTTATGCCCCTTGGTGTTACAGCATAGGCCTACTACTCCATTCACCCTCCAAATGATGATGATATCTCAACATGACCACAGTCATCCAGCCGTGCACAGCAAAGAGAGCAGACTCAAACTTCTACATATTAAAAAATCACACATGATCAAACCATTTATTGCTCCCCAGCCCACCCACTCCCTCTTCCCGAATAACCTAATTAATCTTCAAACTAGACGTCTGCTGGTTTGTAATAATCTAATTTGGAGGGGAATCTGAGGGGGAATCCAGTGAGAAGGGGTGAAAAAGATCTGCGGCCTGGATAGCTGGATAACTGGACCAGGGCAGATTTCACAGGCCCTGGCATCTCCACTATTGACTGTCCTCTGGAGGGCTGGACCAGGGAGGAGGCAGGGAGGCACAGAGTCCCCAGGTCCTGAGTGTGTTTCTGGGGAGCTTCCCTCTGCCTCTACAGAGAAGAGCCAGGCACCCTCCAGGTCCTCATTAGTACTAGAGTTCAGTGACCCTGACAGAGGAGAGAGGCCCTTCTCTCACTCCATCCTTCTCCTCCTCACTCTATCCTGGTTTCCCCCAAGCAACAGTCAACACGCTGCATTCTATGGGCAGCTATACTGCAGAGTGGAACTTTAAGAATCAGAAATACTGCTCAAGACCCAAGTCAAAGTACTGTTCATACAATTCTAATACTATGTAATTTTAGATATGTATTCAGTTACATTGATCATAATTAGTAGTGTTCATAAATAGCTGCTGTACGTTATAGTGCTCTGCTAAACCAGTACACTCCATCTGCAAACCAGTCCAGTTTGAATTCAGTTTGACTGTAGACTACAGCAGTGTCAATCATCAACCATCACAACCATAAGAGATTAACATGACAGTGTGCATATGTGTTCTTAACACCATACGGCATGAGGGATGCTTCCAACCCCCCCCCCCCCCCCCCCCCCCCCCGCCCACACACACAAACACAAACACATGGCCATCATGGCCATATGGCCATCATCCTACTAGTCTATAGTCTAACCCAAGACCATGACGCACGGCTGTATACAACTAACACATGGAAAACATATAGAAAAATAAAGATGTCAGGTCACTAGAGATTCACAAATCTGATTTGATTTTGTAGACCATTGTGAGAATGCTCTCTTCTCCTCCTCTACATGATCAGTGAGTCACCCTGTGCTTAACCAAACACACACACACACACACACACACACACACACAAACAGACACACACACGGATGATTGTTTGTCTAGTGTTGCTGCAGATGTCCCAGCCTTTGCGGGTGGATAATTACTGGCCCCTTCGCCTCCCCCCCTCAGCCCCCTGCATTCTGCTTGGCAGCATGCCCGAGACTGACAAGGTGACACTGCCTCTTCTCCCCACACAACACCATACCAATCACACACTCAAAAACTGCTTCAGTTCACAATGATGTCCAGGCTATTAAAGGGTTTGATTAGCAGTAATCTATGGACCAATCACTACATTAGTCATCAGCTGACCACTGGCAGCTCATCAATGTTGTTTTCTGGTTATACCCCCACACCGCCTTGTCATTTGGTTTCACACGGCTTCTTTGTCAGTTGGTTTTCCCCACCTAGCTGTTCGTTTTACAATGGTGCCATTGGGGAGAGTTTAACTAATTCACTCCGATCAGTAAAATAGAGAGGACTACACCAATTGTTCTGACGAAAGAGGGCTATGCCATTTTGCATTGTTATGAATGTTTTACAAGAGAAGTAAATATGAGTTATGTATAAAAGAGCTTAGACTACAAAGAAGGGCATGACAGATGAGGAGCGTAAGGGATAGTCCCTATGGGCTTGAAGCATCGCACAAAAACACAGTCCAGCCCTCCAGCCTCCCTACGAACACTGTCTACACAAGGACCATCTGAATGTATTAAACTTCCATAAGGTCTGGGCATACTAGTCGACTCTAAGGGACAATACGCGGTGTGCCCCACTGAGGCACTCCTCCAGGCAAGATATTAAATCACTAGCGCATTACAAATGAACGAGAGCGAAAAAAGAACAGATTATCCTTATCTCTCTTTGACTAAGTGTGACACGACAGCTACATCCAAAGCGAGGGTCATTTGAAATGTGGATTTCCATTCTCCCAAATTGCACCGTCCCCTCTCTAAAGCCAGATAGTTTTTTTGTTTTTTGTGGTAGAGAACTAAACACGTGCATAGAAAACACTGACAGCTGTAGTATTCACCATGCACCTTGTCCAAAGGCAGATGTTGAATAATCAACATTCAAACTAACGTTGGCAGTTTAAGGCCATTTTCAGAACAACACTACAAGTCCCATGAGAACAGTTTGGGGCTGCCTGTTCCTCAGTCCTCCTCACACAGTCTGGCGCCACAATACCTGGGTCTGTTCCCATCCGCTCCGTGAAGGCTTAACTCTCAGTTCAACACGTACACATTACACACAGACAGAGACAGAGACAGAGATGAGAGTGAGTAGAGAGAGCATGTTGAGTGAAGTAGTTTGAGTTAGTGAGAGGCAATACAACACAGTTTAGCCTACTACTTCCTGCTTACTGGAGATAAGAAATTAGGGAATGAGGGCAAATGAATAAGTAAAGGAATAATACTGCTTAGCAGTACAGGAAAATGGTCTAATTCACACACTTATCAAGAGAGCGTCCCTGGTCATCCCTACTGCCTCTGATCTGGTGGACATGCTAAACACAAATGCTTATTTTGAAAATGATGTCTGAGTGTGACCCTGGCTATGCGTAAATTAAAAAACAAGAAAATGGTGCTGTCTGGTTTGCTTAACATAAGAAATGTTAAGTGATTTATACTTTTACTTTTGATACTTAAGTATATTTAAAACCAAATACTTTTAGACTTTTACTCAAGTATTATTTGTCACGTCCTGACCAGTATAGAGGATATTTTGTTATTGTAGTTTGGTCAGGACGTGGCAGAGGGTTAGTTTATTTATATATTACGGGGTCTGGAGCCGCCAGTCTGGAGCCGCCAGAGCCGCCAGCCAGTCTGGAGCCGCTAGAGCCGCCAGCCAGTCTGGAGCTGCCAGAGCCGCCAGCCAGTCTGGAGCCGCCAGAGCCGCCCCGCCAGTCTAGAGCCGCCAGAGCCGCCCCGCCCGTCAGGAGCCGCCAGAGCCGCCCGCCAGTCAGGAGCCGCCAGAGCCGCCCGCCAGTCAGGAGCCGCCAGAGCCGCCCGCCAGTCAGGAGCCGCCAGAGCCGCCCACCAGTCAGGAGCCGCCAGAGCTGCCCGCCAGCCGGGCGCAGCCAGGGTCGTCCGCCAGCCGGGCACAGCAAGGGTCGCCCGTCAGCCGGGCGCAGCCATCGCCGCCCGCCAGCCGGGCTCAGCCATCGCCGCCCACCAGCCGGGCGCAGCCAGGGTCGTCCGCCAGCCTGGGCACAGCATGGGTCGCCCGTCAGCCGGGCGCAGCCATCGCCGCCCGCCAGCCGGGCGCAGCCATCGCCGCCCGCCAGCCGGGCGCAGCCAGGGTCGTCCGCCAGCCAGGCGCAGCAAGGGTCGCCCGTCAGCCGGGCGAAGTCAGGGTCGCCCACCAGTCCTCCGACACGGCCAGGGGCGCCACCTAAGTGGGCGACGCCGAGGGTGGAGCGGGGTTCATGTCCCGCACCTGAGCCGCCTCCGATATAGGTGGGTTGGGGAGGGGGGGTGTAGCACAGTGCCGTCATTCACGGCAGCCACCCTCCCTTCCCTCCCTGTAGTTTAGGGGGATTTTTCTGTTTGTTTTGGGGTTTTCTGTGTTTTGTGTAGGTGCATCCGGAGTCTGCACCTTTGGGGGGGGGGGGGGGGGGGGGGGGGGGTACTGTCACGTCCTGACCAGTATAGAGGATATTTTGTTATTGTAGTTTGGTCAGGACGTGGCAGAGGTTAGTTTATTTATGTATTACGGGGTTTTTTGGTCACTGGTTCTATGTTTGTATTTCTATGTGTATGTTCTAGGGTAGTTTTCTATGTGTAGGTTGGGTGCTGGACTCTCAATTGGAGGCAGGTGTTTCTAGTTGCCTCTGATTGGTGAGTCCTATAAGTAGGTGTGTGTTTTGTTTGTCACTTGTGGGTAGTTGTTTGAGAGCACTGCTTTTGTTGAGCCCGCTTCTCTGTTCCTGTCGTTAGTTTGTTTATTGTTTTTCCGTGGTGTTCTCATTGCTATAATAAATATGTTGAGCACGCAACCCGCTGCGCCTTGGTCCCATTCTATCTTCCACAACAGCTGTGACAGTATTTTACTGGGTTACTTTCACTTTTACTTAAGTCATTTTCTATTAAGATATCTTTACTTAAGTATGACAATTGAGTACTTTTTCCACCACTCAGCTTTACAAACGGTATGAGTCCAGGAATCTTTTAGATTCATACAAAATACCTTCTCACGAAGTTGAAAACTTCTATTTACTGCTAATGTCAAAAGATTTGTAAGGTTTTCACTCAATCTCTTCATCTATGGGGAACAAGGACACTGAGTGTGTATGTGTTTTGGTCGGTCACACTGAGTTTCAGCAACAAAGCCACGCCGCTCCTCAGTCAGACCAAGGGATGGACCCAATCGAGAAGGAAAGCAGAAAGTATTTTTAAATGGTAAATGGACCTTGCAGCGATGCTGTGAGTGGGAGAGATTTGAGAGGAGCTGACAAATAAATGAAATGTTACCTTGTTGAACGAGGGAGGCATTGTTTTCCTAAAGGCTGTCTTTGATTAAAAAGCATAGAAAGGAGGGAGTCCATCTGCATTTGAAAACCCCAAGGTAAGCACAATGATAATGAAGGATTTAATTGAAAACCTGCACACAGTTATTGGGATATAATGAGAAGCCTGCCTATTTAAAATACAATTCATATTAAAAGTGCACAAAGAAAAGGTAAATGAAAAATGGGAAACCAGACAAACACTTTAATTAATTTTAGTAAATAAAATTATAAGGTAAAAAAAAAGGACACAGCTCTTTCATAATTTTTGGGACTATCATATTTGGATAATTCACTGCCGTATTTTTGAACTAGGCAAGTCAGTTAAGAACAAATTCTTATTTACGATGACGGCCTACCGGGGAACACTGGGTTAACTGCCTTGTTCAGGGGCAGAATGACGGATTTTGTTTTACCTTGTCAGCTCGGGGATTCGATCCAACAACCTTTCGGTTATTGGCCCAACACTAATCACTAGGATACCTGCCGCCCCATATAAGGAAATGTCACTTAGGTGAAGGTGACAATGACTCAGGTTTGGCTAAGTAAGCAACGCAGCTCTTGAACAGGTGCAAACAAGGAATCCTGGAGCTGGAAGCTGGATGACCTTAAAATACTGCCATGCATGCATATGCTCCCTCAACACACACACACACACACACACACACACACACACACACACACACACACACACACACACACACACACACACACACACACACACACACACACACACACACACACACACACACACACACACACACACACACACAGTCAAAGCGGCAGGTGTTGTGACAGCTTGCCAACAGGAAACAGTCACACTTCCACACACACATCTGCAGAGGGGTGTGTGCACCCCTGGCTTTCTCCAGAAAGGAGCAGGTAATGACTCTGTCTTCATCATTAGCTGTTTACACAAACTTCAACCTCAACACGTCATCCTCTTTTCCTCCCTAACTCTCTCCCTCAATATCACCTCTATCAGACCCCTCTATCAGACTACAACCTCAACACGTCGTCCTCTTTTCCTCCCTAACTCTCTCCCTCAATATCACCTCTATCAGACCCCTCTATCAGACTACAACCTCAACACGTCGTCCTCTTTTCCTCCCTAACTCTCTCCCTCAATATCACCTCTATCAGACCCCTCTATCAGACTACAACCTCAACACGTCGTCCTCTTTTCCTCCCTAACTCTCTCCCTCAATATCACCTCTATCAGACCCCTCTATCAGACTACAACCTCAACACGTCGTCCTCTTTTCCTCCCTAACTCTCTCCCTCAATATCACCTCTATCAGACCCCTCTATCAGACTACAACCTCAACACGTCGTCCTCTTTTCCTCCCTAACTCTCTCCCTCAATATCACCTCTATCAGTTTGTATCACTCAACCCTCACAATTTTCCATTTCTCTCTCGTCTCACTTGGTCCATGCCTGATGATGACACATTGTGTTAGCAGGGGACTTGTCATCTGCCAGTTCACCTAAATTGCCCCATAGAAAAGGTGCTGATTAGGATGCCACACAGGGTGCCATGCAGTGTCATTTTCACACTGTGATCACAGTGCACAGTGGGTTTTCAGGCCCAGTGGAGCCTAGTGTCCCAGAAGGGTGTTTTTACACCTCATAAATTATTTCACATAACATAACGTAATTAGCTATTTTGTCTGTTTGTCTGCCTATCAGGGATCAACGACAAATTTAGGAACTGTTTTTTCTTTAAAATTGCTAATTAATACAAGAATATGATGTGATGTGAACTTCTTATCACCCCTCTTCCTCAGAGTAGACATGTACCACCCTGCCTCCTCAGCCAAGGAGAGAGCAAACAGAAACGGTGGGAGAGGGCCAGGACAGAGCGTGGTCTTTCATTTTAATCAAGCTGTCTGTTGGTTCAGCTGGCCATGAGCCATCTGCAAACACAACCAAATGGACACTCTTGGCTCTGTCTGGGATGGAAAGATGGGGGATGATAGGAGGAGGGGTGAAAATAAGAAGTAAAAGAGCCCATAAGTGAAAGAAATTACAGTTGCTAGGTCCTGCCAATCTGAAGTTAATTGGCCTTAGTGATGCCTGATTGGGTATAGGAGCCTGTCACAGTGAAAGGGTAGGTAGGCCTCTTCAGCTTGTCCCTGTCCAGGGGACTTTTATATAGCCTGAGAGAGGGGTCGACATATGAAGGCACCTGCCAACATGACAGAAGAAAGACAGAGAGAGAGTTGTATTTCATTACACTGAAATGAAAAGATTCATAATGGTCCTTTTTCCTCCACTTTCCATTAGAATTATACAATATAAAAAAGGGCAACACCCTTGTTCTGCCTGCATGAGTCATAACTGTCAAATTATGATACAAGATTTTTTTATACAGTTTGAGTCAAAACTACGACAAACTTGACACCATAAAACTACTACTTCCTCATTGGTCCCCTTCTCTTTAATGCCTTTCTTTGCTTCCATGTGATGGGAAATAGTATCTGAGGGAGTGTGAGATGGAGAGCCCGTCTCCTGGGGGACCTCCATGTCAGTCTCCCCACACTGCAGTCTGTGTTCAGCTTGCTCCTCTACAGCCGTTCAGCTACATGTTAAACACTTAGAAATTGGTTGTATCTTCTCCCACAGTGTTTAATTGGGAAAAATAACATGGAGGCCCCCAACAACCCCATCCCCCCGTCTGAGAGCAGCCCGACAGATTAACCAGATTACTGTCTCACTTGAAGGCTTTCGCATTAGCCAAGGCTCCTCTCTCTATTGCTCTGTCTCTATTTCCATCCATTTCTACCAATTTTCACTTTATTTTTCCATCTCTCCCAGTCTATCTCCTCCTTAATGTAGCACCCATCACTTTCTGTTCTGCCGTCTTTCCCTGACTTGGTCTTTTAGGATCTCCCCTCAGTGGATTGAGTATTGAGGATGGTCACCTGCTAAAGACATGTAAAGGGAGCTTGTCCTCCTGATGGGAATACTGAATGTGAGAGTTCCATTATGGCTGACAGTCTGCTCACATTACCCAAACCATGACTACCCCAAACTGTGCTTCCATCGTCTGAGACCCTGAACGTTGCAGAGATGTATTTCATGTTATAAACCCAGATTATTTGGTTTCTCTGTGCCGTGGTGTCCTATGCTCTACGCCTAGATCAGCCCGCAGGATCTCCATCCAAGACTGTCAGAAATAATACCATCAATACCATCTCATTAACACTCTCCTATGAAACTTTCCTCTAACTTCCTATGGATCAGTATACACTCAGATGAATTCAACAAAACGAGTCAACGTAATACCCAAATAACAGCAAGATTGGGGATAATAACTTTGGATAAAAAGGTCACACCAATTAAAGGTTTGAATCATAAATAACTTTGTTCCTCATAATTACCTCAGTTTGTCAAGGATTTTCTTTTTTATCTAAACCAATTATCGTTGAAACACACTAACAGAAAAATGCACCGGCGCTCATTATGATTTCCACTCTCACACGCTTTAATCTATTCCTACCAAACTCTGACGACAACAAACAAACACATTGAAAGTTTCCACAGCAGCCTGCAGCTCATTTGTGTTGTCCGCTATCCAATCACAAGTCCTATCAGTCCCTGTCTCCACTAGCCCTCAGTCAGGACAAAGCTGCACAATGACAACATAAGCCTTCATCAGGTTCTGTTAGGAGCGCTGGAACACTCCTGTCTGAGGAGAATTTCCTATTTCAGATATGGAGAGCATTGGGAGGTCTTTAATTCGGCTGCAATATAGGATCGATTTTTGATGATTTTAACTACACACCATGTTAGCCTGCATTAGACTCTCATTTCCTCTCATGTTCTCTCATTTGCATTATACAGTTACAATTGTTTGGTTTGTCAAGGTGAGATGAGGAGCATAAGGGTTGTTGTCTGAGGTAGCTGTCTACCACCCAAATGTCACCAATCTTCACTTTTCACGAGGCTGGGTAACAGAACTGGAGTGTCGAATGTCACGATGTGCTTAGGAATGAAATAAGCAGAGCAGATGGGGAAGCTAGCTAAAGTTGTCTTGAGGTGTTTGAGCTCCATTGCCTAGCACCAGAACAGCACAGGAACCACATGCCCTTTGGAACTATCTATTTATGAACGTCTCATGAGACTGCATCTGGGAAATCAACTAAAACTAGTGCCATGTTGCTAGGTTGTGCAGGCAGGAAATTTAACACAGCTATACCTGAGTATACCTGCATTGTAAAGGAGTATACTCATTCAGGAAGGACTTCCAAGGATTTCTGTGTGTTTCTTTTGTTTTTAGTGCACCATGAATAAATGTTGAAGTGTCCATGTTTTCCTGCCTTCAGGCAGTGACCCAGAGAGAGTTCCACCTCTCAGAACATGCCTCCAGTAATGTAATGGTCAGTGTCCTTCACAGGGGGACTGTCGTTGGAGGAAAGTTGGGAACACAGAGCTATCCACATGAACATTGGTCCCACACTACTGCCGTGATGCTTTAGTGGCATCTTCAAATTGCAGTTTTGGGAAGGGTGAAAGACTAAGGATGACTGATGGTTTACAAAGGAGGATTTTTAGACCATATTTGTCTCTGGACTGACATATTGGAGAGTGAACAGAAAATATTATTCACAAAATGTGTGATGCCTTTGCTCATCAGCTTCTTAGGGAGTTGGTGACATGTCTATCATTTCTATTCTCCCTGTCTGAATAGCCGGGGTATGAGAATATGAAATTACAAAAACAGGGAGCAGGGTGTAGGATCTACCTCGGGTTGTGAGCAACACCTCAATAATAATTTATAAGATCATGAATTAAGACAAATTCCTGTCAATTCCTGTTGCAACAAAGCTCTCATACGGCTTCCCTTTTTCTGTTGCACAGATTGGCGCTATCAGTTCCAGCAACAGCTTTAGTGAGTTAATGGCAAGATCTTTTGGGCCGGGTAGGGCGGAGATTTCAGTGGCACCCGCTCCTCCTCTTCCAAACCCCCTCTTTGTTTGACAGCAAGCCGAGCTAATAGAAAAACAGGCAAGGGTATGCCAGGAAAGGGAAGAGAAAAGCTGGAGGAGGTTAGTGGTGGCTAGCAAATAAATCAAAATAAATATAAGTGTCTGTGTCTGGTCAAATAAACAACGGTATATGTAGTAGCCTACTATACGTCATCCGTTAAAGTGTGTGGAGTGGCTGGCATTAAAAAGGGAAACGGGAATAGAAAAGTCAAACTGGATAAGATGGTGATCATATGATAGTAATGGCATGTGTCCACATTACAAGCAATGTTTTCCCTATATCAATGCCTCAGTCAAATGGAGCTATACAGCGGGAGTTGTTGAGTTACTGCTGTGTTATATTCAAGTTATTTTAGAGCTCAATCTCCAAGGCAACAACAGGACTTCTTACAGCAGAGACAAGAAATTCTACCCAAAGAGTGCCAGAGAAATGGCATTTGATATAAAATGCCTGTAATGTTTACAGCCCATGCCTTAATACAATTGAGCCAATGAAGGAATTGCATTGACTGGCTGTGGTTACTAAATTGCAGGTGCTATGACTACAAATTCCTATCAGGTTAGTTTTCAGTTGCAGAGTTAGATTACATTACAGAGGCAAATTAAATTGTGTAGATGTTTGACAATATAATTCCTGCAGCTTGAGCCGTGACACATCCCAGGAGCAACACTTAAATAAACAGTGCTAACAGCAGAATGACATAAGTGTGTATATATAGCATGTGTAGGTGGTCAAGACCGCTTGAAAATGAATAACAAACACAGATATGACCTCGACGAAGCAGACAAACAGCATGAAGCTAGCTGGTAAAGAAACACCCTGACATATGGCAATAGCTCGCAGCAGGTTCCATCTGTCACCGTTTGTTTTGTGATGTAGCTCTCTCTTGACTGAGAAGAACCCTCTCCTGAAATGATAACGGAAAATGAAAACAACCCCAATAAACACAAACAGATAGCTTTATTCGCGGTATCACCTAGTGGGCAACGTCATCAACCCACCATGTAATTGGATGGGAGTGACATTTGCAGCGTGTTTGTGTCAGTGTAGAGACGCACACGGCTCGCAGCCTTCTAGACGGATCACGCTCTGCTGGCTCAGGAGGCGGCTTTCTCCCCTTAAAACCAACCCCCCCCCCCCACACACACACACACACTCCTAGCCTCGCTAGAGGCAGGAGCACTCACTGACTCACACGCTCACAGGTTTCAATTAATGGGTGACATGCAACTAGGCATCAAACGAGCCAGATCGTAATCGATGAGCAGGATCAATCGCGGGGATTTTTTTTATTTCCATCCGCCGGCATTTGAATCCACCCCTGAGCACCTATCAACTTCCCACAAATGTCACAAGCCCCATTAATTGACTTAAATAGATATTAAAGTGTCTGTGGCTTTGCTGCTTTATCATTCTGCTAATTAGAAGCATTGTATCAAAGACCGGAGACTCTGAGGGAGGAGGGTAGAAAAACAATTTGCCTAATGGCATCTCGTCATGGAATCATGCAGTATTTAGGGAGACGGCCCTAAAGCTTTGATATCTGACGAGGGGGAAGACAAGAACGTTGGGAAACGTTCACTCTGTCAGTCGTCACAAAACCACTTTAAACAACAGCAGCAACTAATCTAAAGCTGGCACTTCACAGGATCAGAACAAAAGGTGTGAAAAAGGCACATTTTTCAGCCAAGAATGAATTACTTTATTTTGAGTTGTTATAATGTTACTATTGTAATACAGTTGTTATACAGTTAAATGAGTTAAACAGTTTTGGATCATAACCAGGAACCTGGATGTAGGCCATGGTCTTGCATGGCTGGAGAGAGGAGAGGAAAGCAAAGCTGACTGGCCACAGAGAGTGTGGCAAATCCGAAGTGCTGTGAAAGTAGGGGTGGATTAAATACTCTCCTGGGTTGACCTGTGTGCACGTACCATACACTCACTTAATGGATTCCATTTAGGGAAGTTTAATTTCAATAAGGTACATACAGTACATGGAAGAAAGTTTTCAGGGCTTTCGTCCTTGAGACTAAATAACACTCATCTGGCATCTTAACAGTAAGGTTATTTTGTTTTGATGGTTGCTTTTCGCTCTCGGTTTTATAGAAAATTGTGTTAATTGTGTAAGTCAAGGACAATGTAAATATCCTTTATTGGCTGGTTTTACAAGGTTGTTATGTGTCCTCAATTGGTCAAAGCAGAGCCATATTTACATACACAGCTCTGGGTCAAAGTGTCTTTTAAAAACATGAATTTATTATTTTTCATTCAAACAAGTATGATTCAAATTATTTATTTGTGAGTGTTCAGACAATTAATTGGATTTTGTTTTTAAAGTGCAATGGCAGATTTGTATGGTTCTGACTAGAGTTAAATTAAAAAAATAGCTGCTATTTTACAGTGCACTCTCTCACATGACCTACTTTCTGTCACAGCCAACACACCTCCCAAGCTGCTCTCTATCGGAGGTGTCAGCCGTGTTAAAGCCAACACACCTCCCAAGCTGCTCTCTCTCAGAGGTGTCAGCCGTGTTAAAGCCAACACACCTCCCAAGCTGCTCTCTATCAGAGGTGTCAGACATGTTAAAGCCAACACACCTCCCAAGCTGCTCTCTATCAGAGGTGTCAGCCGTGTTAAAGCCAACATACCTCCCAAGCTGCTCTCTATCAGAGGTGTCAACCGTGTTAAAGCCAACACACCTCCCAAGCTGCTCTCTATCAGAGGTGTCAGCCCTGTTAAAGCCAACACACCTCCCAAGCTGCTCTCTCTCAGAGGTGTCAACCGTGTTAAAGCCAACACACCTCCCAAGCTGCTCTCTATCAGAGGTGTCAGCCCTGTTAAAGCCAACACACTTGCCAAGCTGCTCTCTAACAGAGGTGTCAGCCCAGAAATCTGGATTCACGTGTCCCGTGTTATTTCCGGTCACAACTTGCAGACTTGTTTGTGCTGCTGTGCATTTTGTTGCTAACCTTTTTTTTGCTAACCTTACTTTACTACCTGACAGCTTTACGGTTTTTACTTTTTAATTACCATTTATATTTTTTGTTTTTCCCACCCTCAACTTTTTTTTCATTCAACTTTTTCACTCTGGACGTTTTATCTGGACATGGTTCGTCAGGACGTCCACCAGCCAAAGCTAAGTAGTAACATTAACATGATGCCTTCTAATTGCAGTCGCTGTTCTTATAATATACAGGAGAATGGTCGCCTTTCGGCGAGGATAGCTATGCTGCAAGCCCAGCTTCAGACGCAATCGTTAGGCAAGGGTAATTTCAGTGTAGGAAAGGATGAAACAGCGTCTATGCCACCAGTAAGTACAGATAGTAGTATAAATCCCCTCGCACGGTCCCCGCAGCCGGACAACTTTCTCATGGCTTCTGGAGGGAAATGCTGTAGGAATGCTCAACCGTTGTCGCTCATTCAGCCAACAGAAACTTTCAACCGGTTCTCTCCATTAAGCAGCGAGTCGGAGTCAGAGACTTCTCTGGTCTCTACTCCTCCCGTTACGGGGTCTGAGACGCCGAAGACTCCCACCATTAGCTCTGACAAATTGAAAATCATAGTCATTGGCGACTCCATTACCCGCAGTATTAGACTTAAAACGAATCATCCAGCGATCATACACTGTTTACCAGGGGGCAGGGCTACCGACATTAAGGCTAATCTGAAGATGGTCCTAGCTAAAGCTAAAACTGGCGAGTGTAGAGAGTATAGGGATATTGTTATCCACGTCGGCACCAACGATGTTAGGATGAAACAGTCAGAGGTCACCAAGCGCAACATAGCTTCAGCGTGTAAATCAGCTAGAAAGATGTGTCGGCATCGAGTAATTGTCTCTGGCCACCTCCCAGTTAGGGGGAGTGATGAGCTCTACAGCAAAGTCTCACAACTCAATCGCTGGTTGAAAACTGTTTTCTGCCCCTCCCAAAAGATAGAATTTATAGATAATTGGCCCTCTTTCTGGGACTCACCCACAAACAGGACCAAGCCTGGCCTGTTGAGGAGTGACGGACTCCATCCTAGCTGGAGGGGTGCTCTCATCTTATCTATGAACATAGACAGGGCTCTAACTCCCCTAGCTCCACAATGAAATAGGGTGCAGGCCAGGCAGCAGGCTGTTAGCCAGCCTGCCAGCTTAGTGGAGTCTGCCACTAGCACAGTCAGCGTAGTCAGCTCAGCTATCCCCATTGAGACCGTGTTTGTGCCTCGACCTAGAATAAAGACCTCCTCCATTCCTGCCATTATTGAAAGAGATTGTGATACCTCACACCTCAAAATAGGGCTACTTAATGTTAGATCCCTCACTTCCAAGGCAGTTATAGTCAATGAACTAATCACTGATCATAATCTTGATGTGATTTGCCTGACTGAAACATGGCTTAAGCCTGATGAATTTACTGTGTTAAATGAGGCCTCACCTCCTGGTTACACTAGTGACCATATCCCCCGCGCATCCCGCAAAGGCGGAGGTGTTGCTAACATTTACGATAGCAAATTTGAATTTACAAAGAAAAAAACGACGTTTTCGTCTTTTGAGCTTCTAGTCATGAAATCTATGCAGCCTACTCAATCACTTTTTATAGCTACTGTTTATAGGCCTCCTGGGCCATATACAGCGTTCCTCACTGAGTTCCCTGAATTCCTATCGGACCTTGTAGTCATAGCAGATATTCACATTTTTGGTGACTTTAGTATTCGCATGGAAAAGTCCACAGACCCACTCCAAAAGGTTTTCGGAGCCATCATCGACTCAGTGGGTTTTGTCCAACATGTCTCTGGACCTACTCACTGCCACAGTCATACTCTGGACCTAGTTTTGTCCCATGGAATAAATGTTGTGGATCTTAATGTTTTTCCTCATAATCCTGGACTATTGGACCACCATTTTATTATGTTTGCAATCGCAACAAATAATCTGCTCAGACCCCAACCAAGGAGCATCAAAAGTCGTGCTATAAATTCTCAGACAACCCAAAGATTCCTTGATGCCATTCCAGACTCCCTCTGCCTACCCAAGGACGTCAGAGGACAAAAATCACCTAACTGAGGAACTCAATTTAACCTTGGGCAATACCCTAGATGCAGTTGCACCCATAAAAAATAAAAACATTTGTCATAAGAAACTAGCTCCCTGGTATACAAAAAATACCCGAGCTCTGAAGCAAGCTTTCAGAAAATTGGAACGGAAATGGCGCCAAACTGGAAGTACCGTGCAGTATTCTAGAGCCCTCACTGCTGCTCGATCATCCTATTTTTCCAACTTAATTGAGGAAAATAAGAACAATCCAAAATGTATTTTTGATACTGTCGCAAAGCTAACTAAAAAGCAGCATTCCCCAAGAGAAAATGGCTCTCACTTCAGCAGTAATAAATTCATGAACTTCTTTGAGGAAAAGATCATGATCATTAGAAAGCAAATTACGGACTCCTCTTTAAATCTGCGTATTCCTCCAAAGCTCAATTGTCCTGAGTCTGCACAACCCTGCCAGGACCTAGGATCAAGGGAGACACTCAAGTGTTTTAGTACTATATGTCTTGACACGATGAAAATAATCATGGCCTCTAAACCTTCAAGCTGCATACTGGACCCTATTCCAACTAAACTACTGAAAGAGCTGCTTCCTGTGCTTGGCCCTACTATGTTGAACATAATAAACGGCTCTCTATCCACCGGATGTGTACCAAACTCACTAAAAGTGGCAGTAATAAAGCCTCTCTTGAAAAAGCCAAACCTTGACCCAGAAAATATTAAAAAAACTATCGGCCTATATCGAATCTCCCATTCCTGTCAAAAATCTTTGAAAAAGCTGTTGCGCAGCAACTCACTGCCTTCCTGAAGACAAACAATGTATACGAAATGCTTCAGTCTGGTTTTAGGCCCCATCATAGCACTGAGACTGCACTTGTGAAGGTGGTAAATTACCTTTTAATTGCGTCAGCCCGAGGCTCTGCATCTGTCCTCGTGCTCTTAGACCTTAGTGCTGTTTTTGATACCATCGATCACCACATTCTTTTGGAGAGATTGGAAACCCAAATTGGTCTACACGGACAAGTTCTGGCCTGGTTTAGATCTTATCTGTCAGAAAGATATCAGTTTGTCTCTGTGGATGGTTTGTCCTCTGACAAATTAACTGTACATTTCGGTGTTCCTCAAGGTTCCGTTTTAGGACCACTATTGTTTTCACTATACATTTTACCTCTTGGGGATGTCATTCGAAAACATAATGTTAACTTTCACTTCTATGCGGATGACACGCAGCTGTACATTTCAATGAAACATGGTGAAGCCCCAAAATTGCCCTCGCTGGAAGCCTGTGTTTCAGGCATAAGGAAGTGGATGGCTGCAAACGTTTTACTTTTAAACTTGGATAAAAGAGAGATGCTTGTTCTTGGTCCCAAGAAACAAAGAGATCTTCTGTTGAATCTGACAATTAATCTTGATGGTTGTACAGTCGTCTCAAATAAAACTGTGAAGGACCTCAGCGTTATTCTGGACCCTGATCACTCTTTTGACGAACATATCAAGACTGTTTCAAGGACAACTTTTTTTCCATCTACGTACAATTGCAAAAATCTTACATTTTCTGTCCAAAAATGATGCAGAAAAATGTATCCATGCTTTGTTACTTCTAGGTTAGACTACTGCAATGCTCTACTTTCTGGCTACCCAGATAAAGCACTAAATAAACTTCAGTTAGTGCTAAATACAGCTGCTAGAATCCTGACTAGAACCCAAAAATGTGATCATATTACTCCAGTGCTAGCCTCCCTACACTGGCTTCCTGTTAAGGAAAGGGCTGATTTCAAGGTTTTACTGCTAACCTACAAAGCATTACATGGGCTTGCTCCTACCTATCTTTACGATTTGGTCCTGCCGTACATACCTACACGTACGCTACGGTCACAAGATGCAGGCCTCCTAATTGTCCCTAGAATTTCTAAGCAAACAGCTGGAGGCAGGGCTTTCTCCTATAGAGCTCCATTTTTATGGAATGGTCTGCCTACCCATGTGAGAGACGCAGACTTAGTCTCAACCTTTACTTTACTGAAGACTCATCTCTTCAGTAGGTCATATGATTGAGTGTAGTCTGGCCCAGGAGTGTGAAGGTGAACAGAAAGGCACTTGAGCAACGAACCGCACTTGTTGTCTCTGCCTGGCCGGTTCCCCTCTCTCCACTGGGATTCTCTGCCTCTAACCCTATTACAGGGGCTGAGTCACTGGCTTACTGGTGCTCTTCCATGCCATCCCTAGGAGGGGTGCATCACTTGAGTGGGTTCAGTCACTGACATGGTCTTCCTGAATGGGTTGGCGCCCCCCCTTGGGTTGTGCCGTGGCGGATATCTTTGTGGGCTATACTCGGCCTTGTCTCAGGGTGGTAAGCTGGTGGTTGAAGGTATCCCTCTAGTGGTGTGGGGGCTGTGCTTTGGCAAAGTGGGTGGGGTTATATCCTGCCTGTTTGGCCCTGTCCGGGGGTATCATCGGATGGGGCCACAGTGTCTCCTGACCCCTCCTGTCTCAGCCTCCAGTATTTATGCTGCAGTAGTTTATGTGTCGGGGGGCTAGGGTCAGTCTGTTATATCTGGAGTATTTCTCCTGTCTTATCCGGTGTCCTGTGTGAATTTAAGTATGCTCTCTCTAATTCTCTCTTTCTCTCTTTTTTTCTCTCTCTCTGAGGACCTGAGCCCTAGGACCATACCTCAGGACTACCTGTCATGATGACTCCTTGTTGTCTCCAGTCCACCTGGCCGTGCTGCTGCTCCAGTTTCAACTGTTCTGCCTACGGCTATGGAACCCTGACCTGTTCACCGGACGTGCTACCTGTCCCAGACCTGCTGTTTTCAACTCTCTAGAGACAGCAGGAGCGTTAGAGATACTCTCAATGATCGGCTATGAAAAGCCAACTGACATTTACTCCTGAGGTGCTGACCTGTTGCACCCTCGACAACTACTGTGATTATTATTATTTGACCCTGCCGGTCATTTCTGAACATCTTGGCCATGTTCTGTAATAATCTCCACCCGGCACAGCCAGAAGAGGACTGGCCACCCCTCATAGCCTGGTTCCTCTTTAGGTTTCTTCTAGGGTTTTGGCTTTTCTAGGGAGTTTTTCCTAGCCACCGTGCTTCTACACCTGCATTGCTTGCTGTTTGGGGTTTTAGGCTGGGTTTCTGTACAGCACTTTGAGATATCAGCTGATCTAAGAAGGGCTATATAAATACATTTGATTTGATTTTTTAAAGCAACACACCTCCCAAGCTGCTCTCTATCAGAGGTGTCAACCGTGTTAAAGCCAACACACCTCCCAAGCTGCTCTCTATCAGAGGTGTCAACCGTGTTAAAGCCAACACACCTCCCAAGCTGATCTCTATCAGAGGTGTCAGCTGTGTTAAAGCCAACACAACTCCCAAGCTGCTCTCTATCAGAGGTGTCAACCGTGTTAAAGCCAACACACCTCCGAAGCTGCTCTCTATCAGAGGTGTCAGCCCTGTTAAAGCCAACACACCTCCCAAGCTGCTCTCTATCACAGGTGTCAGCCCTGTTAAAGCCAACACAACTCACAAGCTGCTCTCTATCAGAGGTGTCAACTGTGTTAAAGCCAACACACCTAGCATTCCTCAAAGCCGGTTCTTCCACGGTACGGCTTCCCTGATCCAATAAAACCCAGCTCATCTCATAGCCTCCATGTGAATATCTCCTCTGCCGTGCCATGCCGTGCACCAGGCTGTACATAATACCTCCTGTACAAGAATGACTGCCCCCCCACCCCCACACACCACTCAGCTCCCTTTAATCCTGTATCACCCCAGCTCAACTTCCCTGCAAACGGTGGCCTTGACAGGAATGATACGCTTACACACACACACACACACACACACACACACACACACACACGCACACACATGCACACACAAAGAGGAGGCAGGGAGTTCATATGGCCCCTAAACCAATAACCATGCACCCTCTCACGCTATCACAGGTTATCCCATAATGCCTTTGTTTTTAGGAGGAAGTCACAGACTCATTCACTGACACCTCAGCAGCCCACCACAAACACCTGCCTGGACGCCTTCCATACAAGGTAGAAATCTGT
The DNA here is from genome assembly GCF_965601325.2 of Salmo salar. Taxonomy (NCBI): domain Eukaryota; kingdom Metazoa; phylum Chordata; class Actinopteri; order Salmoniformes; family Salmonidae; genus Salmo; species Salmo salar. Next base: position 63,427,252 of record NC_138293.1, on the reverse strand, counting down.
TCTATATATCCCACCACATCCACAGGCAGATTCCTTTTATATAACCCATCCACAAACACACACCTCACCTCACCCTACCCCTAACCCCTCCACAGGTCCAGGGATGCATAGATGATCCAATTAAGGTGGCCCACAGAGAGACAACCTCTCCCCTCTCCTCTCCCTGCAGCCTACATTCAGCCAGTCCCCTGTCAATGTGGCCCTCTGCTCATTGCACCTAATGAGCCATAACCCTGTGCAGTGACAGCTCCATACAGGGCGGACCAGCGGGCCCACCACTTGCCTTCAGCTCCATACCTCTGATTAGGCCCGGGTGACAGAGAGGTGGCAGAGGGGTGGCAGGGTTTGCAGAGGTACCCAGGACATAAAGAGGCTCTGGACATGTGGTGGGGAGGGAAATGCTTTGGAGGGTAATATCCACTGTGTGAGCTCACAGAACACACAGAGACTGGGATAACTAGGGCCTTCTAATGAACAAAAATATAAACGCAACATTTAAAATGTTGGTCCCATGTTTCATGAGCTGAAATAAAATATCCTAGAATTTTTCCATATGCACAAAAAGCTTATTTCTACATTTACATTTTAGTCATTTAGCAGACGCTCTTATCCAGAGCGACTTACAGTAGTGAATGCATACATTTCATACAATTTCATTAAAAAAAATTCTGTGCTGGCCCCCCGTGGGAATCGAACCCACAACCCTGGCGTTGCAAACACCATGCTCTACCAACTGAGCTGAGCTACAGGGAAACACATTTTGTGCACAAATGTGTTTACCTCCCTGTTAGTGAATATTTCTCCTTTGCCAATATAATCCATCCACCTGACAGGTGTGGTATATCAAGAAGCTGATTAAACAGCATGATCATTACACAGGTGCACCTTGTACTGGGGACAATAAAAGGCCACTCTCAAATGTGCAGTTTTGTTACACAACATAATGCCACAGATGTCTCAAGTTTTGAGGGAGCTGACTGCAGGAATATCCACCAGAGCTTTTGCCAGAGAATTGAATGTTAATTTTTGCTGAGAAAAAATAAGAAACCCGCACATCGCTCTCGATAGTATCACTGTTCTTTAATAAGCTTTGACGAAGGCTGTGTAGCCGATACGTAAAACTTATTAAAGAGCAGTGTGCAGGTTTCTTCTTTTTTCTCATTTTATTCAACTGTTACCATGCAGCTGCAAAAAGATATCTCAGATGTGTGAGTGCCTTTTGAATTTGGAATGTTCATTTCTCCACCATAAGCCGCCTCAAAATGTCGTTTTAGAGAATTTGGCAGTGCGTCCAACCGCCTCACAACCGCAAACCACGTGTAACCACGCCAGCCCAGGACCTCCACATCCGACTTCTTCACCTCTGGGATCATCTGAGACCAGCCACCCGGACAGCAGATGAAACTGAGGAGATTTTCTGTCTGTAAAAAAGCCCTTTTGTGCTGGAAAACTCATTCTGACTGGCTGTCCCTGCCCAGTCATGTGAAATCCATAGATGAGGGTCGAATGAATTTATTTAAATTGACTGATTTCCTTATATGAACTGTAACTTAGTAAAATCATTGAAATTGTTGCATGATGTATTTACATTTTTGTTCAGTATATGTTTAATTACTTTGTGTGGTGTCATTGTCTGTGATGTGGTGTACACACAAACAAACATGATACAGTACACATCTTTCTTTTTAGTATACAGCAGTCAGCACAGCAGACACAGTCCCTCTTACTTCTCCCTCTGTAGAGGCATTAGTTAAAAGCTGATGCTGTAGAAAGTAAGGGAGAATACAAATGCCTTGTGCGGTCATTGTAACCAAATAGGCCAAGTGGAAGATAAGGGTCTGAGGTATGAATTATGAACAGAGTTCTGCTACTCCAGCGAGGGGTTGGAGAGAGGAGGAGAAGAGGAGAAATCATTTATCCTTGGTAAACATGGAGAATCACTCTTCTCCCAGATGGAAGGAGGGATGGAACTCTCTAGTCAGTCAGAAGTACCAGTGGAGGTAAACCAAAGTGACATCACTGCTGCATTTGTGAAGGCTCAACATTCTTCCTCTCTCTGACTCGCTTCTGCTCTCTCTGTGTGTCTCTCTCTTGCTTGCTCCCTCCCTCTCTCTCTTTCTGTTTTCTCTCAAGGGCACCTTGTGGGTGAATAGAGACATCTCTCTCTCTCTCACCCTCTCTCGCCACATGCCTCTCTCCCTCTGTCTACCGATTATCAATGCAACACCTCTAACAAGATCCATCAGCCCAAACCCCCTCCCTCCCTCCCTCCCTCCCTCCCTCCCTCCCTCCATCCATTTACACAGAGAGCCAGAAACAGAGAGACAGAGTAATTGGGGATTAAAAGAAGATGGATGTGCCTGTACGACCTGCTCAAGTGCACCCTGGAAGGAGGAGGGAGAAGGGAGGGGGAGGCAGAGGGGTGTGGGGTGTGGCAGGTACTATATAACCCCTGCCACCCCCAAGGGTCTCAAATCACTCGAACCTCAAGTCAAAACAAACGTTGTCATTTCTACAGTATGTATGCACTGTCAACAAACATACAATGCATGTTTTAACTCCAGCAAACTGGCCCACACCAAACAGACCCAAGGAGATAACTCTGCCCTTTCCTGCAGTCAAATGACCAAGTGGCCTCATGGGTGGAAAGTTATTCATCTTTGTAATAATTTCATAATTAACAAACATTTAAAAAAAATGTAAGCCCAGAAAAGCCAGTGTTCTTATGTTAAACGGTTTTGTTATATTTCAGTCTTGTAAGACATTTCAACTCTATATCTGACATGGTACAGGTGTCTTCTTTTTCCAAGCCCATAACCAAGTGTGTGAGGTGTCTGCTTTTGTTTCAAAGTAGATTGAAACACTGTGTGTGCAGTCGACCTGCAGTTCTTTGACAGACATCACATGGACATGATGGGCCACTGATCATACATTTTTCCTTATCCTATTTTTCTCCAACCTGGAATCCCCCCAGAGATAGGGGTCACTGTCCATCCAAGTGGCCTACAGGAGAGTGAGACAGGATATGAGACGGGTATACACACACCGTTACACATCACGACCAGAGTGACTGCAGAGGTAACAAGGACAAATAACATCACCTTACATACCGTATACTCTTGTTAAACCACACTTGTCTTCAACATCCCTCAAAGACATCTTTCTTAACATGATGAGAAATAGAAGCGGGAGAGACGGGGGGACAATAATGAGGAATGATGATGGAAACAAAATCCGTGCTTTACAGACGGAGGAGGGAGAGGGAGAGGTGTCCAGTCATTTTTTCAGCTGAGAGCTGATCCCATAGATGACATGCCATGATAGCTCTGTGCCAGCCTTTGCGTGGGCCTATTGTTTTTACGCACAACAGCGAGCAGCGAGCAACATTGAACAAATCTCCCCCTGCTGCCACCACCGGTCCCAAAACAACGCCTTCATGGCGACTAATCTGTCTTATTGTCAGTGTTAACATGTCAGCCAGCGAGCCGCTGAGAAATACGCAGTGACAGCTATCAAGAAATAGCCTGTCTGTTGTTTTTTCTGTTTTTTTCTAACAGGGAGTGAGGAGGTGTAAAAAAGTCCTTATTATTCCTCTTGCACCACGTTGTCGCAGCTTCCTCAAACCCCCATAACACCATACAAAACGCGTGTTGAAACAGATGACAGGAATATTTTGGTCTTAACCCCCTTGGCATTTCAGTGTTGTCTACAGTAAGCCAGGATCAGATCCGCCCAGCATCAAAGGCTATTGTGGCTAATACCAGCATGACAGGGATTGAAGAATTATCAATATCCCATCCATAACGCCAGGTCACTGCCAATGGCAGGTGATGACCCCTGACCTCTAAAAAGACCGCTAGACTATAGTTACTTTAAAGATGCAGTCCGGGATCTTAAGCACTTACAAATTATTAACATATTGGACGAATTGGAATTTGTAACATATCATACGAATTGCAACAATATATATATATATATATTTTTCTTTTGCAGCACATAACATATCATGAGAAATGGATGACGTAGTACAAAATTGTTCACAATTTCCGGGGACCCGTTTTGGCTTGTGAACACTACATTCAAAACTACTGGCTGAAATTATACACAAACTTTGGAGAGGAGACAGAGGAATGGGATGGGCGATACAGAAACGTCTGCAGGGAACAATGGCTGTCTTTCATCAGAAAAGTACCATTCCTTGTTTACCAACACTGGAACAAAATTGATGGAAATGAAAGAGAACTGAAAACTACGTAGGGTGCTAGGAATAGTATCTTAAGCCAAGCATTGTGATCAAATACAACAAAGAAGAACAGGAAACCAACATTAGAAATGTAGGTTTTCATTGGTTAACAGTCAGCCAGTCTCTTTTCAGACAGATAATCTGTTATAATGAATGATGCGTTGCAGCGTGCATGCACCACAAACCCCCATGACATGGACCACTGCTGAAAGCCCGTCCCCAACTATCACATCACCCATATGGGGCTGGGGAGAGGGAAGTGACTGCCAGAAAGGCCAACAGCCTAAAAATACTGACCACAGCCTGCATAGATGAGTCCAACTATATACTAGCTATTAATGGCTGTCAAAACAAGGTTTGAATCTGTGAAACGCGGCAACAAAATGGCCTGTCCAATATCAGACATCATATAAACAGGAGTGAATACCTTGACCAGTATTGTAATGTTTGCGTTCTAGTCTTAATGGTTTTATTTGTCACCTAAGAGTTGTGCTTGTTACAACTCCTTCACCTTTACGTCATTCAATTGTCTCAAATGCTCTAGAGATCAAAACAATCACCATGGACAGTGTTCTTATCAAAGAAATGTCTTTTCCCAGTGGCCAGTAAAACCAGCTACTAGTATTTTGTTAAATAGTTAAGGCAATGTGACCTCCATCATCCTTCTCTCTCTCTATCCTCTCTAAATTGTTCCTCATCCGTTTCTCTGCAGCCTGCGCCCACCCCCTTTTCCCCTCTCCCCATACACCCCTCCCTTTCCTTGCCCATGAAAGCTTATCATTGACACACACAACACCTTTTCCTGCATCCCCATCGATCTCCTTATTGAAATGAGCCTCGTTTGCCGTCTCCTGGCGTTTTTTTTCTCCCCTTTCCTTTCTTTTTCTTTCTCCTCCTTTCCAAACTGACAGGCTGAGCATATTTTGGCAGCTTGCTGTTCTCCCTTAATTCTTCACCAGACTTCCTTCCCATTCACAAATGGACAAGGATTTGGGGGTAAATAAGGCTATTGATATAACCCCGTAGTGTCCAGTGGTCAACCACCTACAGGTATCAGATTTGGAGGGAAAGGAGTGGACATTTGTATTTGAATATATTAGCTAGCTCTAGTTCAGAGAATAATAATTACCAGTTGAAAAGGAAGCTCACTATTATAGAACACTTCTCTCTATGCTTGCAATGATCAGGCCCTCAGAACAGGCCCTCAGACTGCCAGTGGGAGTCACTATTTAGTTGGAGGGGGTAACTCCCCCCCTGGGTTTTTGATCTCATGTCAGAGCACCAACTATTCCCTCCAGGGTTTGTATTGCACAAATCTACAAGTCGACACACATTGTCTTACTTCCTTAAGTCCATTGCCAAGTCAACCAAGTCGCTTCCTCCTGGGATGTTCAGTTTCCTCAGTTGAGGTGCCATACAGAATAGCAATGCCTTCCCTTTTCCCTTCCCCCTCCTCGCCTTCCACTAATGCAGTAAAACGCATATTCAGCCCGGAGGAGGGAGAGAAGGAGAGAGAGAGAGAGTGAGAGAGGAAGGAGAGAGAGAGAGAGAGAGAGAGAGAGGAAGGAGAGAGAAAGAGAGAGAGAGATGGGGAGGAAAGAGAAAGAAAGAGAGGGATGGAACGGAGCAGGTCTTGAATCTCATCCCCTCCAGAGATCAATTGTACAAACTTCTCCATGAGAGCTCTCTCTCGCCCCTGTGCGCTCAGAGCCAGCCAAATCGATGCCTAGGCATGTGTGTGTTTGTGTGTGTGTATGTGTGGGGGGAGGGGGGGGAGACAAAGGGACTGAGGGTAAGAAATTCCTCAGATCTGATATTCCTAAATGTCACTGTTGCGTGCTGAGTCTCTCTCGCGCTCTCTCTCTCTCTCAATTCAATTCAATTCAATTCAAGGGGCTTTATTGGCATGGGAAACATATGTTAACATTGCCAAAGCAAGTGAAGTAGATAATATACAAAAGTGAAATAACCAATAAAAATGAACAGTAAACATTACTCACAGAAGTTCCAAAAGAATAAAGACATTTCAAATGTCATATTATGTATATATGCAGTGTTGTAACGATGTGCAAATGGTTAAAGTACAAAAGGGAAAATAAATAAACATAAATATGGGTTGTATATACAATGGTGTTTGTTCTTCACTGGTTGCCCTTTTCTTGTGGCAACAGGTCACAAATCTTGCTGCTGTGATGGCACACTGTTATATTTCACCAAGTAGATATGGGAGTTCATCAAAATCGGGTTTGTTTTCAAATTCTTTGTGGATCTGTGTAATCTGAGTGTCACGGTTGTCGTAATAGACGGACCAAGGCGCAGCGTAAGTTGAGTTCCACATCTTAGTGAAACATCAAAAAACAATAAACAGACAACGAACTTGATAGCCGGGGTGCAACATGCACACATACAAAAACAATATCCCACAAAGCAGGTGGGAACAACGAACCACTTAAATATGATCCCCAATTAGAGACAACGATAATCAGCTGCCTCTAATTGGGAACCATACAAAAACACCAACATTGAAATATTATGACTAGAACACCCCCCTAGTCACGCTCTGACCTAAACACCATAGAGAACCAAGGGCTCTCTATGGTCAGGGTGTGACAGTACCCCCCTAAAGGTGCGGACTCCGGCCGCAAAACCTGAAACCAAATGGGGAGGGTTAGGGTGGGTGACTAGCATTGGTGGCGGCGCCGGTGCGGGTCTTAGCACCTGCCCAGACCACGGATCCAGCCATGGAGCGGGACTGGATGCCGTGCCTGGACTGGGCAACGGCGCAGAGGAAGGATGCAGCCATGGAGCGGGACTGGACGCCGTGCCTGCACTGAGCACCGGCGCAGAGGAAGGCTCCGGCCATGGAGCGGGACTGGACGCCGTGCCTGGACTAAGCACCGGCACAGAGGAAGGATCCGGCCATGGAGCGGGACTGGATGCCGTGCCTGGACTGGGCACCGGCGCAGAGGAAGGATCCGGCCATGGAGCGGGACTGGACGCCATGCCTGGACTGGGCACCGGCGCAGAGGAAGGATCCGGCCATGAAGCGGGACTGGACGGCGTGCCTGGACTGGGTACCAGCACAGAAGAAGGCTACGGCCATGGCACCAGCGCAGGAAGCTCCGGGCCGTTGACCGTCACTGGAAGCTCCGGGCCGTTGACCGTCCCTGGAAGCTCCGGGCCGTTGACCGTCCCTGGAAGCTCCGGGCCGTTGACCGTCCCTGGAAGCTCCGGGCCGTTGACCGTCCCTGGAAGCTCCGGGACGTTGACCGTCCCTGGAAGCTCCGGGACGTTGACCGTCCATGGAAGCTCCGGGCCGTTGACCGTCACTGGAAGCTCCGGGCCGTTGACCGTCACTGGAAGCTCCGGGCCGTTGACCGTCACTGGAAGCTCCGGGCCGTTGACCGTCACTGGAAGCTCCGGGCCGTTGACCGTCACTGGAAGCTCTGGACTGTGAACCGTCGCTGGAGGTTCCGGGCTGTAGAGGCGCATTGGAGGCCTAGTGCGGGGAGCAGGCACAGGACGTACGGGGCTGGGAAGGCGCACTGGAGGCCAGGTGTGTGGAGCTGGCACAGGACGTACCGGGCTGGGGAGGAGCACTGGAGGCCTGGTGCGTGGAGCCGGCACAGCTGGCACCGGACTGGTGACATGCACGTCAGGGCGAGTGCGAGGAGCTGGCACAGGACGTACCAGACTGGGGAGGCGCACCGGAGGCATGGTGCGTGGAGCCGGCACAGGTGGCACCGGACTGGTGACACGCACTTCAGGGCGAGTGCGGGGTGCTGGCACAGGACGTACCGGACTGGGGATGCGCACTGGAGGCCTGGTGCGTGGACCCGGCACAGGTGGCACCGGACTGGTGACACGCACTTCAGGGAGGGTGCGGGGAGCTGGCACAGGACGTACCAGACTGGGAAGGCGCAAAGGAGTCCAAATGCGTGGAGCCGGCACAGACTTCACCAGACTGCTGACAGGCTCTTCAGGTCGAATGTTGAGCAGAACACACCTGCACAACATCTCTCTCCTCTCTCTCTCTCCCAACTTCTCCATCGCCTCCCTGACCGTCTCTGGCTCTTCAGGGCAAGTGCAAGGAGCTGGCACAGATGGCACCGGACTGATGACCCGCTCTTCAGTACGCCTGCGCTGCAGCATACTCCTCACCTCCACCTCTCTCCGGTATCCCTCATTGAATTCCTCCACCGTCTGCCATTCGGGCTCTGGCACTCTCCGCTGCTCAGCCGACAGCTCCATGTGCTCCCCTCCAAAGTATCTTGGGGTTTCTGTGGCCACGGTCCCCGGCGTCATCGCTGTCCCTCTGTGCTCCTTTGCGACTCCCGCCAAGGAAGGGTGTCATGTCCTCCCATGACTTCCTCCCATGTCCAAAACTCCTTTACCTTCGTGAACATGCTGCTTGGTCTTCTTTTGGTGGGATATTCTGTCACGGTTGTCGTAATGGACGGACCAAGGCGCAGCGTAAGTTGAGTTCCATATTTTTTATTTAAAGTGAAACATCAAAGAACAAATAAACAGACAACGAACGTGATAGTCGGGGTGCAACATACACACATACAAAAACAATATCCCACAAAGCAGGTGGGAACAACGAACCACTTAAATATGATCCCCAATTAGAGACACCGATAATCAGCTGCCACTAATTGGGAACCATACAAAAACACCAACATAGAAATATTATGACTAGAACACCCCCCTAGTCACGCTCTGACCTAAACACCATAGAGAACCAAGGGCTCTCTATGGTCAGGGCGTGACACTGAGGGAAATATGTGTCTCTAATATGGTCATACATTTGGCAGGAGGTTAGGAAGTGCAGCTCGGTTTCCACTTCATTTTTTGGGCAGCGTGCACATAGCCTGTCTTCTCTTTCTCAATAGCAAGGCTATGCTCACTGAGTCTGTACATAGTCAAAGCTTTCGTTAAGTTTAGGTCAGTCATAGTGGTCAGGTATTCTTCCACTGTGTACTCTCTGTTTGGGCTAAATAGCATTCTGGTTTGCTCAGTTTTTTGTTAATTCTTTCCAATGTGTCAAGTAATTATCTCTCACTCTCTCTCTATTCAATTCAAATTGCTTTATTGACATGACGTAACAATGAACATATTGCCAAAGCGTACTTTGGAAATTAAGTGATTCATTTACAATATTAACTTCATTAAAAATAATTAACGGGACAATCAGTACGAACAGCAATAATAACCATTCAATGGACAATAACAATGGCAAAGAGGACAGGTTGGTTTGTCTGTCAGAAACTGCCCCTTATTTTATGGTGGGCAGCAATGTAGTGTGCTGCCAACCCACAGCTCTGTACGTCCTCCCCCAACAGCACGGGTAGCCTCTTCTCATCAGAGAGGTCTTTGGAACCTTGAATAATGGCTTCATATTTGGGGAAAGGACAGTGACTATGTGTTTTATGGTGGTTATACAGCCTTTCCTCTACAGGGAGCCAGGTTTTCCTGTGTCTACCCTTCTCAATGGCAACCTTTCTCCTCTCTCTCTCTCTCTCTCTCTCCCTGCATATTCTCTGGCCTCTCACTACGCTATGCAACAAAGAGCCTTTTCATCACCAATTTCTCTTCCCTTTCTCATTGCTCCATGATTACACTTTAGATTTGGTGGCCTTAAAAACATGTGAGCCCTTTTTGGAATATAGGACATCAAACAACCTACTACCATGAAAGTTAAAACAAATGCCAACAAAGTCCTATTATTAAAGTACCACAAAAGAATAGGCCTATTCTTTACATAATTCAACCCTAATCTAGCCTCCCCCATATTCTAACCTACATGGGACACAATGTGCATGAGGAAGAACTAACCTGTTTGTGTATCCTACCATGATAGCACGTCCAGTGACACCATGATACTGTTGGCGTGGGATGAAGGCCCATTGTTTTTTTATTAGTCTCTCTGGGGGTGATTAAATTGTGGCCTTCAGTTAACTCACCCAAGAGATGCTCTCTGAATACTAAACCTACTGAGCACAGAACGTTGGCCAACTATTGCTCAGTCAGGCCCTGGCTAATTGGATTACAGCAAGGGCAGAATGTCTAGCAGTTGTATACAGTACGTACGCTTCGAGATTCAGGTGGCTAGACATTCACAAATGCTTTAGTCAAGATATGGTTAGTGGGTTGTGAGTCAGTTACTTGATAGACTCCATTCTAACGGGTCAGAGAAAGCTTGAACTGTGCTATTAGAGTTTTATTCGGCTGTTTACTGTGTCGATCTACATCCCCTATCTCTCACCCCCTCATTTTCTCTCCCTCCCTCCTTCTCTAGGACATTAGGGATAAGAACAGAATAGGATAGATGGGTCGTTCCACCAATTCGGTGCCTTTTGAGATGCTTAACTTGGTCAACAACAACAAAAAATGTTTGATATCACCGCATTTTAATATTCTGTCATAAAGAAAAACAGGTTCAACTTCCTTAAATAAAAAATGACTATAGTAAGTGCATATTAAGTGCCATATAAAGTAAAAGGGTTGACCATAACAGGTTTGACGATTTCCTCTTAAAATCAGCCCCTTGTGACAGTGAGAATGGAAGCTTGTTGTGTGCAACAGGGAGCGGCAATTGAATGCAAGCTTTGCAAAAAAATGAAATTGTATAAACATTCTAGCTTGTTTGTCAATGGGTAACAGGGTTGACGTGTTATGCTCGACAGGCTCAGTTTTCCACCACTAAACACCAGAAAAGGTCCAAAAAGAACCAGCTCACCTGCTTTTACACTATGATTTGACTATTAGACGTCCAAAGCTTCTTCCGAAAAAAAGAATTAAAAAGGAATAGTTTCACCATATTAAAACGAGGGTTCAGTTCAGGTAACAGGGTTGACTTTAAAATGAGGGACAGGATTTTTTTTCTCCTTAAAACGAATCACTAATAACATTAAATAAATTATATTTATAATAAATTATAAATGATGACTTTGCAACAAAATAAACTAGGGCTTTACAATGATGGTGAAAACTTTGAGAAATGTTGGGGTTAAGTGGGTTAAAATCTAACAAGAAGGACATTTCAAAATGCAGAATTTTGGCACTTTAACAAGTCTTGATTCATATTAAAAATCAGATTTATTAAATTCTCCGTGTGGTCTATAAAGGGCACTTCAGTGAATATAACAGACTTTTAAAATTCAATATTGGTGCACAATTGCAACCTAAAATATCAAAGGGACACAAAAGGCACTCATTTTGTGGAACGACCCAGATAAATATTTTTGCATCCTATACAATTATCTCCCATTTCATGCAATACAATGCAAAAAACACAAAAAGGCTGGTTTATTTAAAACTGTCTCTCTTAGTGGGAGATAGATTTTTGGCTTCTCTATGCAGCAGGCTTCTTCTGTAAATCGGCTTTCTGTGGCCGTGACAGTCATTAGCCTTGGCCCTGGCAGTAATCCTCTGGTTTTCTGTCTCTAATAGAGGCAGAGAGGGTTAGCCCGGCACCACTCACTGCACCGTTCCATAGCCCACCAGGGAGCGGAGGCACAGGCAGGCAGAGCCCGTCCAAGGACTGATGCATGTTATTGAGTTCTTTCTTCATTTTTTTCCTTCTTATTTTTTTATACATAGTTCTGTTCCTTCTTTCTTTCTTTCATACTGATACTGTCTTGAAACATTGTCTCTCTAATTCTCCATGGCATTCCATGCATGTTCTGTTTGCATGCCTACCTGTCCTTCTCTCTGTCAGGCAGTCTGCTTGTCTTTTCTTTGTTCACTTTCTTTTATCCAGATCACCTCTATTCTCTCATCTCCTGGCTCTCTGTGTACCTCTCCTCTCTCTTGGTGAACTCCCTTAATCTCCTTCAGTTCAGCACCGTTGTGAAAAATGTCTGCATCTGTAAAGAATTCTTTGTCAGACTTTGAATGCCATCGGCCAGGTTTGTACAACAGCTTCCAGGCGGGTACAGGACATACAGAGCAAATCACACCCACGCATGCACACACCTACAGACGTAATGGTGGCGGTGAAGATGAGAGAGAGAGATGCAATCACAAACGAAAGAGCTCTAGCTAGAGAGAGAGAACACAAGAGTTCACCTCTTGCCCTGTGTGCCTCAGACGCCCCGCAGTCAAGGCCCACAATTAATCAATCAATTAAAAGCCCACACAAAGCCACACTCCCGTAATCAATCAATCCCAGCCTCCACGGAGGCCCTAGTGAAAGCACACCCTCAGATCTATAAGCTTCAACCCCATGTGTACCAGGCAGCTCAGAGAAAAAGGAGGCTGAGACTGAGTCGTACCAGCACAGAGAGAGAGAGAGAGAGAGAGAGAGAGAGAGAGAGAGAGAGAGAGAGAGAGAGAGAGAGAGAGAGAGAGAGAGAGAGAAGGGCTGAGACAGTGAGGCTGACTGTCCCACCACAGACTAGGGCAGAGGCCCCACTGGCCTCCATCAGCCCCAGTCAGAGCCTGAATATTCATGTGGAGGATTCGGATGGCGTGGAGGTACTCAGTTATTCATTATCCCTCTGTAAAAAGAAATACACCGTAATCCCACTGCGATGGAATATTAATAGCTGCCATTAATAAAATATCCCCCCTCCTTACTTAAAGCCTTGTCGCAAAGTTTTGGGGCCGTCTCACTTTTCCAGGTACCGGGTTCTCAGGGTGGGACCCATGAAAGGGATGCGGAAGAATTGTGTTAAGGTACAACTGTAGACTAAAGTCCCCAAACCATATGCCACCATCACCAGGTCCATTGGGACTGAGAAGGTACACTCATTGCTCGATTGACCAATGTGTGAAAAGGAGGAGAGGAGAAACGAAAATAGTCCTACACTCAGAGAGGATTAATGTTTAATTCTGAGCTGCCTGAAAGTCTTCTGACATTTCCTCATTGTTTTAAAAGCTGAGTACATGGCACTCTGTCTAGGGTAAAAACTGCCACTGGATCTATGCTCAGCACACAGTGCCTTCATAACCCAATAACCCCATCCCTAGCTATTGCAGTAACTAACAATAAAGTCCTTAGCTTAATCATCATATTAACGTGAATCCTTATCGATGCCCTCACTAAGACAAGCAACACCATGACTCCAGTTCATCCATAACCAAAGCCTTAACCCTAACAGTGACCCATAACCTTAACTGTAATCAATATTTTAGTTTCATCCTCAAATCATACTGACCTTGATTCCGAACCCAACCCTAAGTTAAACTGCATCTTGAGGCTCTAACCTCCACAGTAATACATGCAGAAGTAGAACAGCGACGGTAGACTGCGCACGGAGGCCTGAGAGACAACAACAAAAAACATGTCCTTCGCATGGCTTCCACCCCACGGATGGAAAGGTCAGAGAAAACAGAGTGAATAAACAAACAATGAAAAAGCACTAGCACACCACCATGTCACGGACCAGGAGTCTATTAGATCCCTGACAATACCCAGTGGGCCAGGAGTGGGGAGAGCACTGTGCCTGTGGTGAGTAAGTGAGATGGAGAGGAGCTAAAGAGAAAGGGAGATGGTGAGAGAAATCTTGAGAGAGAGAGAGAGAGAGAGAGGTCAACTACCTGTTCCTCCTGTCAAACACTTCCTGTCAGAGCCCAGACGCGGCAGGGTGGTGGCAGTAGCCACGTCTGCTTTCGGGGGCGAGGGGACAGGTGAAGAGTGGATAGTCTTCCTGGCGTTACAGCCTCTGTCATAACACATCCCAGAGGACCTCTAGGACTCTCTGCATCTGCTGCTGTTCAGGGAGAAAAACCACAGCAGTCACAGGCCCAGGAACTACTATTCCGAGGCACAGTCTCAGGGACTACAAGTCTGAGGCACAGTCTCAGGGACTACTAGTCTGAGGCACAGTCTCAGGGACTACAAGTCTGAGGCACAGTCTCAGGGACTACTAGTCTGAGGCACAGTCTCAGGGACTAATATTCCGAGGCACAGTCTCAGGGACTACAAGTCTGAGGCACAGTCTCAGGGACTACAAGTCTGAGGCACAGTCTCAGGGACTACTAGTCTGAGGCACAGTCTCAGGGACTACTATTCCGAGGCACAGTCTCAGGGACTACTATTCCGAGGCACAGTCTCAGGGACTACTATTCCGAGGCACAGTCTCAGGGACTACTATTCCGAGGCACAGTCTCAGGGACTACTATTCCGAGGCACAGTCTCAGGGACTACTATTCCGAGGCACAGTCTCAGGGACTACTAGGAACACTAGACATGTGGGTGAGTGTTTCTTTTTGTGATCCTCATGGAGCACAGTACTTGAACTTGTGCCATATATTCTGCTTGATTACTCACTTTTGAAGATTTTTTTTAATAGAAAACAACAGGTAATTGCACTCCTGTCTATTTGGTGGTGAGTTGAGGTGAGGAGTGTTGTGTTGCTTTACCTTGGTTTCTGTGGCGATGCAGGAGTGAGCAGCATTATCACCCCAGAAACAGGCCTCACCTGCAGGCAGCAGCAGTAGCTAGAGCGAGGGGTGCGACCAGCTCGATCTGGATCAGAGGGAGAGAACAGAGGGAAAAACAGACATGGATGGGGATTTGGAGTTTAGAGAGTTGAGAGAAACATCTGTGTGTCTGAGGAACATGAAGAAACCATGGAGGAAGGAGCTCGAGCATGACCGTTGGAGTTCAGGAGGCCAGAGACAGATACAGACCAGCGATCTGTGACAGAGCTGGCTTTCGCAGAGCTGAGGCCGGAGCATAGCCATGGTAATACACTACACTAAGCCACGCCAACCGACTCATGGAAACAGGATCAGTCTCTCTGGCCCCAAGGGGGGTCCACTGAAGAAGGAAGCATTGCCATGCCTGCATCCAGTATCCCCACCTCGCTCTGGGGTAAGAGCATACAGAGAGATTAGGGATTGAATTGTGCTTTGGTTGGTTTGTTGTTGTTTACATTTTTTTGCCGCCAACCAACTGAGGTTCCAGGCAGGCAGGCAGCATATAGCTAGCTCTCAGAGGTAGTTCCAGGTCCTCTCATCCTTAACCCTCCCCCTGGGGGCGGGCTGGGGGGGGGGGGGGGGGGGGGGGGGGGGCAGAAGCACCTGGCACCTCCATCAAACAGGCAGGCAAACTGAAATAGCAGCACCAGGGACTGGGAGTGGGAAAAAAGCACAAGGATATCTACAAAGAATGGTCTGGAATTCCTGGGCTTATTTCCACTCAGAACATGGGCATGTAGGATATGGCAAGGAGGAAGGATGGAAGGGTTGATGTAAGAACTGGTGGTTTGGAAGATAAGAATCTGAATTGGGACCCTTGTCCTAAATCAGCACTATAGAAAAAGAATGGTTATCACAATGTGCAGATTCTCTCTCTGACTTTCTGTCTCTCAGTTCCTTCCCATTCCTAGGGGCCTTAATGTCCATGGGCCATGCTTGCTTGCGACTTGACTTCTATTCTCTAAACTGACTGACAAAGGCTCCGAAAGCCTTGAGATTGAAACTTTTAAAAGGAGAAACCCAATTGCATAGCACTCTCTCTCTCTCTCTGCCTCTATCCCTCATTTTGTTTCTACAAAACGCTTGAGTTGTCACCACAGTCTCCCGGGCCTCTTTAATAAACGCTACAAAACGAAAAATGTCTCGCTTCTGTGTCACCGACTGTGAATGGTTTAAAACTATCGGGATTCTGGTGTAATCCTGTAGACTCAAACTTAACCCAACGTTAAAGTCTTCTGCCTTGTCATTCTGCAGCCAAGTGAGGGAACCTATAGAAGATAAACTAAGTAGCGTGAATAAGCAATGGCAACCGAAAGAACCACAGCACATCGTATCTTTTTCAGAGGCCTACCTCATACATATGGGAGTGGGAGACCCATGTATTTCAGTAAACCTCTATTTATGACATGAATCCTAAAATAGAGTGAAATTTGGGTTACTTCCACTGAGGGGTCTTCTCAAATATGGATGGATCAAGGGAATTGGCAGGCTGTCACGATTTAGGCTTGTTTCAAGTGAACAGGTTGTGCAGGAACCCCAGAGGAAACTCAAGCAACTTCTGACATCAGGGAAAATCTCAGGGAAAATCTCTGATTCATGTCAACCTTGTCTCCGCAATGAGAACAATTCCAGGAACACATTTTACAGTAATTCCAAATTCAGGCTCCTGACCCCTCACATATTGTGGAATGGTCAAATATCTTTTTTTGTTGAACCTCAAAATAAAAACGGAGCAAAATGCTTCTTAGTGGGTCTCAGATATACTAAAACGGCGAAAGAAAATGACTCTATAAACTTTTCTCCTTCTCTTGTTTTTTTATTTTTTTTATTTGTATTAATTTTTTTACCCCCTTTTTCAATCTTCTCATCACTGCAACTCCCCAACAGGCTCGGGAGAGGTGAAGGTCGAGTCATGTGTCCTCCGAAACATGACCCTCTAAACCGCATTCCTTAACACCCATCCACTTTACCCGGAAGCCAGCTGCACCAATATGTCGGAGGAAACACCGTTCAACTGACGACTGCAGTCAGCTTGCGCCCGGCCTGCCACAAGGAGTTGCTAGAGTGTGATGAGCCAAGTAAAGCCCCCCCGGACAATACTCCCCTAACCGGATGACGCTGAGCCAATTGTGCGCCACCCTATGGGACTCCCGGTCACGGCCGGTTGTGACACAGCCTGGGATGGAACCTGCGTCTGTAGTGATGCCTCAAGCAGTACGATGCAGTGCCTTAGACCGCTGCGCCACTCGGGAGGCCTCCTCTTGTTTCATTTTAAACGTATCTTTTAGCAGACAGCTGTCTGAGACAAGATGCTGCTTCCGCTGGAGACCCTGCTCCTTTCGCTCACTCGCCGGCTTGTTGCCATGGAAAAGTCCATAAATGGGGGCAGATAACAGTTCAATGAGGGAGCAGAGACTTTGGAGGGTCTGGAGGGAGGCAGCAAGTTTCCGGGGCCCCTTCTGTCAAACCGTCAATCTCTTTTGATGCATGAAAATGGAAAAAGAGAGAGGAGCTAGAGCGAAATAAAAATAAAATGAGAGTAGGGAATAAGGTAAAGTGGGGGAGAGGTGGAAAAGAAAAACTACGTCAAGTGAGAAACATGTACTATCTCGATGAAGAAAGCTAAATCAAGCTACTTTTTAAGCTCTCTGACTCTGCTGGTGATCCTTCTACATTTTGGAAAACATTAAATACACTGAAGTGTACAAATTCTTCTTCTTCCCTGCCTAAGCAAGTTCTGTCTGACTCTGGCATCCTAACGGAGAAGAATGTGATAAGTGATGCTTATAATCATCATTTTATCTCAGCAGGCTTTTTATTTGAGAGAAACGGTAGTTTAATTGACCCTGGTGAGTCAATTGACTGCTTCCCTCAGTCAGCCTCTAGCTGACTCAGCGGTTAACCCGTCAACTTCTAGTGAAACTTTGTTTTCATTTCAAAATGTACTATCTGTGATGTGCTAGATGCCTTGCTTAAGATTGATGTAAAATAAAAAATCCACTGTGGTTGATATGCTTGATATATTTTTGCTGCAGCTCTCTGCCCCCCTGATAGCTGAATCATTAACCCATATGTTTAACCTGATGATTATATCTGGTACTATCACCAAGGTTTGGAAGGCAGCCCATGTACTCCCCCTTCACCAAGGTGTTGACCCTTGTGACCTAAATAATTATCAGCCTATTTCTAAACTTTCTTGCCTCGCTAAAATATTAGAATCCTTGATTAATTCTCAGCTAAGAACTTTCTTATCTTTGAAATGTATTCTAAATGTACATCAGTTGGGTTTTAGACCAGGTCGTAGCACTATCTCTGCTGCATCCCTAGTTATAAATGATGTGGTTAACTGTATGGATAAAAGGCAACATTGAGCTGCCCTCTTCACTGACCTTTTGATACTGTTGATAATTCACTGCTAATTCAGAAGCTTTCCTCAATTGGTCTAGACCAGGCTGAATGTAACTGGTTTAAAAATTACTTGAAATAACTCAATGTATATCTACTGATGGAGCTAAATCAGCTTTCCTGGATACTATGAAAGATGTCCCGCAGGGGTCGATTTTGGTCCTGTACTTTGTACATTAACAATATCTGCACTTGTCTTCTGATGATACTATTGTGTATGCTATTGCCCCCACAGATGACCAGGCTCTATCTATCTGAACTACAGTCTGCCTTCCTTGCATTGCAGAAAAACTTTATTGATCTGAAATTAGTATTGAATGCAGGAATATGTTGTTCTCTAGGGCACATAAAAATAAGTCTAATGACTTATGCATATGCACTTTGGATGTGTCCCTATTTATCTGGGCATCTGGATTGATGAAAACTGTATTTAAAAAGCATATTGATGAGTTAGTAAGAAGCTTCTTCTATAGAAATATAATGGGCTTCTTCTATAGAAATATAATGGGCTTCATCTATAGAAATATAATGGACTTCTTCTATAGAAATATAATGGACTTCTTCTATAGAAATATAATGGGCTTCTTCTATAGAAATATAATGGACTTCTTCTATAGAAATATAATGGGCTTCTTCTATAGAAATATAATGGGCTTCTTCTATAGAAATATAATGGGCTTCTTCTATAGAAATGTAATGGACTTCTTCTATAGAAATATAATGGACTTCTTCTATAGAAATATAATGGGCTTCTTCTATAGAAATATAATGGACTTCTTCTATAGAAATATAATGGGCTTCTTCTATAGAAATATAATGGGCTTCTTCTATAGAAATATAATGGGCTTCTTCTATATAGAAATATAATGGGCTTCTTCTATAGAAATATAATGGGCTTCTTCTATAGAAATATAATGGGCTTCTTCTATAGAAATATAATGGGCTTCTTCTATAGAAATATAATGGGCTTCTTCTATAGAAATATAATGGGTTTCTTCTATAGAAATATAATGGGCTTCTTCTATAGAAATAGGTCCTGCCTCTCGCTAAATAGTAGAAAGCAGATTCTTCAGTTGACGTTCCAATTGTTCCTAGACTATAGCAACATCATCTACATGAACGCAGCTCCCACTTCATTATAGCCATTAGATACCGTTTAACATAGCGTACTACGCTTTATTACGGGCGACAATTTTAGTACTCATCACTGCATTCTCTACCAAAAAGTTGGTTGGCCCTCTTTGATGTCACATAAGTTGATAAATTGCTATGTTTTAATTTATAACATCATTAATAAACTTTAGACATACGAGTTAGCACACCCGGTCTCAGGGATGGTTAACTCTGGGAATTCCTTTGGTCTCTACTGAGTCAGGTAAATCAGCTTTTAGTTTTCTTGCACCTTATTTCTGGAAAAATCTTCAAAACGTTCTTCAATTGGATGTTCAGGTGCCTCTGGGGCAATTCAGAAAGCTGATTGAGGACCTTATTACTGAAGAATGTGTTTGGTTTTTATGACTGTGTTTTTCTTTCTCCTTGTATTTTGTATTTATATTTTCGATGTCTGTATTTTCTGTAATTTATGTCATTCAGGGCTCTGTAAAAAGAGACCTTGGTCTCAGTATGACTCCCTGATAAAGTAAAGGTTAAAAAAATGTAAAGTGTCAGTTTGTAGTAAGAGTGGATGGGTGTTGGATGATTTTTTGGTTGAGGTGAATGACCTAAGTTGAATCTTGCACTTGTACATTACATTAAGTTGAGATATCAAACAAAATAAATTGTGCAGAAAAAAGTTTGATTCATTCAATGTATTATATCATCAAGACTGTCAGCTTTTCAGGGCAGAAATGAATGAATGACTGACATACATCAACATTTGCCATAATAACGTGTTGTCCTGTGCTGTGCCCCGATACAGTGTATAGCACCAACAACCCTGTGGGGAGGGCTCTGTGATTAACTGTGCTGGACAGTCACTCCGGGCAGAGCAGAACTGGGGCTCTTTCATACCAAACAGCCGTCCACCCAACCATCCAACAAATCAAAATGCAATTTTAAAAAGAAACAGGACAGAAAATATGATGCATCCTGATCCTCTTTTAAGGTCATCAGATTTAGCATCTCAAATGTAACATCTCCCATCCCATCCCCTTCTTCCAAGAAATTGGGAAATACAAAAACACAAATTTCCACTATGAAGGTTGCTGGAAAACCAAGCATAGGAAAAGTAGGAGAGATGAAATATGCAAACAAACAGATGTGGATAAATAAGTAAATACTTACGAGCTTGAAGCTTGTCGACAGATCAGCAGGGGAAATTGTGCTGACACCTCCACCTCGTGTGATGTGAGAAGTTGATCCTCTCTCTTCCATTCTCGTTTCATTGGGGGGCCTTGATGTGGCACTGTCAGGAGAGAGGCCCTCTCTGAGGTGCCTGACTAAAACGCCTGTCTGAAACCCAATCTCTTTTCATTTCTCTGCCTGGTTTTGACTGATGCTGCTGTTGATGAGGGACTCTATTGCCTGTCTGTGACAAACACAACCAGGCAGTGTTGAGTCAGTGTGAAGCGAACACAAATGAATGGCAGCCATTTTGTCCAATTGGATCCTATTTCCAAAGAAAACAAATAGATGCAAATAAAGGGCCAAATCCTAACTCGAGATACACAAGCTTAACTTTTCACTTGAGTCTTCCATTGACATCAATTCATGATAAGTCAGAGTTAAGCATGTGCATCTCAAGTTAGGATCCAGCCCAAAGGCTTTAAAGTTAGGACAGAGAGTGGGTGGAAAAGGAAGGATTATTAGATTAGTCTTTGTCAACCCTATATCAGGCATTTACAGTGGCACAGTGACAGCCTAGCCTAGAACCCATCGGGATAGATCACAAGTACAGCATCTGATTTCATATTTCTCTCATTGTTAAGTAGTAAAAAATGAATTGGTGACATGCTGTTTCTACCACATAGCAGTCAGAACAGCGGCATTGCCCATCAGAGGAAGAGGTCAAAGGGGACAGGCTGTAGAAAAAACATGGCTGACAGATGATGACATCAGAAGAGTGAGGGTGTTTATGAGCAGCATGGAGAGATTAATCCTTTCAGGACGCTGACTGCAGAGAAACAGGCAGGGTTACTGTGGAGGAGACATTTTGGATCCTGACATCCTGCCATCCTGCCCTCCCAGCCCCTCTCCCTCTACCAGGACAGCAGTCGCCGTGATTGACATCATCCCAAGCCCTCTCTGATTACAGCACGTCTCCCTTCCCGCCCATCCGCTATCTGTCTTCTATCAAACCCTGAACAGTAACACAGCTGTCTGACACACGCCCTCGCCACTCAGTCTCTGAGGAGCCAGCCAGAGAAGGATTGTTTTAGGGAGGGGCAGGAGATGTCACCATCAGAGAGGCTGGAGAGATAGAGGGTGTTATTTCATCAGAGAGGCTGGAGAGAAAGAGGGTGTTATTTCATCAGAGAGGCTGGAGAGAAAGAGGGTGTTAATTCATAAGAGAGGCTGGAGAGAAAGAGGGTGTTATTTCATCAGAGAGGCTGGAGAGATAGAGGGTGTTATTTCATCAGAGAGGCTGGAGAGAAAGAGGGTGTTATTTCATCAGAGAGGCTGGAGAGATAGAGGGTGTTAATTCATCAGAGAGGCTGGAGAGAAAGAGGGTGTTAATTCATCGGGAGGCCGTGCCTTGATTTGTCACCATCACCGACAGTATACCCTGACCTGACCTCCAAAACTGAGGTACACTGGTGTATGTTTTGAAGCAAAATAGCCCATGAATACAACAAACATCTTCTGTATGTCCTCCCACTATCTGCCTGCCTCTCGCTCTCTCTACTGTCTGGTATAAGTTTGAGAGCTCCCAAGTGGTGACAGGGAGGGTTAGAGGCAAGATGGAGAGAGTGTGTGATGAAAGAGCGAGGAAGAAAAGAGATGATATGAAAATAAAATATCACATTCAACTTTCAGGGGACTCCCAAGCAGTGGCCAGCAGGCCCAATGTTCTATCTGAGAACATGACGGAGTGCAACACTGGCCTCCAAGGAGTAGCAGACTCAGAGGGCAAGTTCAACAGCATGGCTAAATCCCATAAGACACTCCCGCAAAACTCTTCTCCCTGGCCAGTCCAGCCAACAGGCAAGGCTGAGCTATTGACAGAAATAAAGTGTGCATTAGAAACCAGCCACTATCTCTTCCTGGCTTTCACCGTGGTTCTTAATCTTTTTGTGAAGAAAAGGTCAGTCGGTAGCTCCCTCTTCTAAAGACTAAAGGCTGGTAGAGAATGGTATAGTGACTGAAGAGAAAGGGTGAGAGAGGAGCCATTTCAGAGATGCACTGCATTCTGTGTTGAATATAACCTTAACTGGCATCGACCAATGGGAAATCAATGGGCTGACTGATGCTGTGAGTGCCATCCAAAATACACCTACAGTTGAAGTCGGAAGTTTACATACACTTAGGTTGGAGTCATCACAACTCATTTTTCAACCACTCCACAAATTTCTTGTTAACAAACTATAGTTCTGGCAAGTCGGTTAGGACATCTACTTTGTGCATGACACAAGTAATTTTTCCAACAATTGTTTACAGACAGATTATTTCACTTATTATTCACTGCATCACAAGTCCAGTGGGTCAGAAGTTTACATACACTAAGTTGACAGCAAGGAGGAAGCCACTGCTCCAAATCCACCATAAAAAGCCAGACTAGTTTCCAACTGCACATGGGGACAAAGATTGTACTTTTTGGAAAAATGTCCTCTGGTCTGATGAAACAAAAATAGAGCTGTTTGGCCATAATGACCATCGTTATGTTTGGAGGAAAAAGGGGGAGGCTTGCAAGCCGAAGAACACCGTCCCAACCATGAAGCACGGGTGTGGCAGCATCATGTTGTGGGGGTGCTTTGCTGCAGGAGGGACTGGTGCACTTCACAAAACAGATGGCATCATGAGGGAGGAAAATTATGTGGATATATTGAAGAAACATCTGAAGACATCAGTCAGGAAGTTAAAGCTTGGTCGCAAATGGGTCTTCCAAATGGACAATGACCCCAAGCATACTTCCAAAGTTGTGGCAAAATGGCTTAAGGACAACAAAGTCAAGGTATCGGAGTGGCCATCACCACGCCTGACCTCAATCCCATAGAAAACTTGTGGGCAGAACTGAAAAAGTGTGTGGGAGCAAGGAAGCCTACAAACCTGACTCAGTTACACCAGCTCTGTCATGAGGAATGGGCCAAAATTCACCCAACTTATTATGGGAAGCTTGTGGAAGGCTACCAGAAACGTTTGACCCAAGTGAAACAATTTAAAGGCAATGCTACCAAATACTAATTGAGTGTATGTAAACTTCTGACCCACTGGGAATGTGATGAAAGAAATAAAAGTTTAAATAAATCATTCTCTCTACTATTATTCTGACATTTCACATTCTTAAAATAAAGTGGTGATCCTAACTGACCTAAGACAAATCATTTTTACTTGGATTAAATGTCAGGAATTGTGAAAAACTGAGTTTAAATGTATTTGGCTAAGGTGTATGCAAACTTCCAATTTCAACTGTATATTGTCTCTCACACAGGCCAACTAACCCGCACAGCCGACACACAAACAAACACAAGACTTCAATGAAGTAAGAGGAGAAAAAATACAACTGGGTGCGTTTAATTTTATTGCTAGAGTGCCAGTGTTTGTCCCTCCAACTAACCCATGGGACATGTTATTGGGAGTTGAAATGATGCTATCAAGTCTGAAGGTGAAATTTAGGCAAATGGGAAGTTCAAGAAGTTACTTCTTTTGACTTCAAATGAAAGTTCAAGAACATTGGGAAACGGCGGCACTCCGAAAAGTGTTTAAAAAAGACAAAAAGTCTAATTTTGCCATAACTGCGTTTCGGCCTTCATGCCTTCATCAGAGCATCAAGAGATGTGCCAAAGCCATTGTTTTTTTATGCAGGTGCCTAGGTGAAAATCACAATTGCCCCCTCCTGTGCGAGGGCGGTACAGAGTGATAATAAAAACATTAGTGAACCAACGATTGTTAAATACATACACAAATCCACAGAATAAACTCAATAAATAGCATTTAGGTGTCATGAAATGTTGGCTCATTTAATTACTTCCTATTGCACAGTAAAGCATACAAAATAGATACTTTGCAAGCCCCCTCAATCTTTCATTCATTTAAACAGCCTTGATATAGCCATGTCAATGGACAAGAAAGTGAAAGAAAAGAACATAACAATATGTTAACAGCTCACAGGGATATGAATACTGCACCACATTTATAAACATCTCAACAACGTCCTACAGTGTCACTGTGACGTCAAGGATTGGCTGAGTGTGGGTTAGCAGATAACGCCACAAATGACCTTAGAGGGGCTAGTACGGTGGTGTGACTCATGTTCCTCCAACCCCCTTCTGATATTAACACAATCCATCCCAACAGCTCTCTAACACCCCTCCATCCCCAGGGCAGACCACACTGTCAACAGGGTCCTCCTCCACACCGGAACCGAGAGAGGGAAAAATAGTCGCTTAAAATATTATCATTATAGATACAGACATGAGGGATAGATTGAAGAGGGAGGATGTTGGAGAGAAGAGGAGGAGCACAACCAGAAAGAGACAGGGTGAGCGAGACCCCTTGAAGAATCATTTCTCAGATCTCCAACATGCTCTAAATGCCGGACGAATTCCACTGTGAATCAAGTTAGGCCTTAATTTAGACCGAATTAAACCCAGAAACACTGTATTTTATAGAACTGAGCCCACCGGGGTTATCAGAGAGAGGAGCGGGATCAGGAGAAATTAGTCGCTGCACCTGTGGAACACTTCCCTCTGTAATAACCTGGTGGAAAATAAAAACCTGTGGAACACTTCCCTCTGTAATAACCTGGTGGAAAATAAAAACCTGTGGAACACTTCCCTCTGTAATAACCTGGTGGAAAATAAAAACCTGTGGAACACTTCCCTCTGTAATAACCTGGTGGAAAATAAAAACCTGTGGAACATTTCCCTCTGTAATAACCTGGTGGAAAATAAAAACCTGTGGAACACTTCCCTCTGTAATAACCTGGTGGAAAATAAAAACCTGTGGAACACTTCCCTCTGTAATAACCTGGTGGAAAATAAAAACCTGTGGAACATTTCCCTCTGTAATAACCTGGTGGAAAATAAAAACCTGTACCTTTTTTCATGCACCACATTATTTTCTTTTTCCCCTCCCACTCCAGAGCGCAGGTGGATTAGTGGAAGAACATAGCCCAGGGGGCACTCGGCTATTACACGATGGAGACAGGCCAGAGAGGCAGGCCAGAGAGTGAGAGGGGAACAGGGGGTAAATCAAGATGCATTCCTGGGCTGATAGAGGCTGAATGGAACAGATAGAGTACATGGAGGAAGGTCTGCATTGCTCTGATTCACAGAGCGAGAGAGAGAACAAGGAGCGCCAGGTCAGCCTGTTGGTTGGTGTGCTGCTGCTGCCTCATACACTGTACGGCTGACTGAGGCCATCTGATCTGACAGAAACTGGCACCAATAGTGTTTCCTGGAGAGAGGAAACAGGGACACACCCTTCAGTCACACTGACATACACGGACTACACACAACAATGCTTTTAAAAGAACATTGTATATGTGCATTTGCATTATACACACACACGCACACAGACAACAATTCAACAAGGCATCAGGAAAGGCCTGACATCATAGTTAGAGAATGTTCTGATGTGGCAGTGGCACTTCTCTCTTGCTGATGGGAGGGAGCACTGCTCTGCTCTTGTTTTTAACCAGAGCAAAAAATGATAGCACCGCAACTGTTTGGTGAAGCCCCAGTGCAGCAGTAATGTCACAGGACAAGTAAAGTCACAGGACCAGTAAAGTCACAGGACCAGTAATGTCACAGGACAAGTAAAGTCACAGGACCAGTAAAGTCACAGGACCAGTAATGTCACAGGTCCAGTAAAGTCACAGGACCAGTAATGTCACAGGACAAGTAAAGTCACAGGACCAGTAAAGTCACAGGACCAGTAATGTCACAGGACCAGTAAAGTCACAGGACCAGTAATGTCACAGGACCAGTAAAGTCACAGGACCAGTCACAGGACAAGTAAACTAATACAAAATAGAACCTGGTTGTTTTCCGCACTAAAACAGTTTGTCTTTTTTAAACATATGTCACAGGACCAGTAAAGTCACAGGACCAGTAAAGTCACAGGACAAGTCAAGTCACAGGACCAGTAAAGTCACAGGACCAGTAAAGTCGCAGGACCAGTAATGTCAAAGGACCAGTAATGTCACAGGACCAGTAATGTCAGAGGACCAGTAATGTCACAGGACCAGTAATGTCACAGGACCAGTAATGTCACAGGACCAGTAAAGTCAGAGGACCAGTAATGTCAGAGGACCAGTACAGTCACAGGACCAGTAATGTCAGAGGACCAGTAAAGTCACAGGACTAGTAATGTCAGAGGACCAGTAAAGTCAGAGGACAAGTAATGTCAGAGGACCAGTAATGTCACAGGACCAGTAATGTCACAGGACCAGTAATGTCAGAGGACCAGTAAAGTCACAGGACCAGTAATGTCACAGGACCAGTAATGTCACAGGACCAGTAATGTCAGAGGACCAGTAAAGTCAAAGGACCAGTAATGTCAGAGGACCAGTAAAGTCACAGGACTAGTAATGTCAGAGGACCAGTAAAGTCAGAGGACAAGTAATGTCAGAGGACCAGTAATGTCACAGGACCAGTAATGTCACAGGACCAGTAATGTCAGAGGACCAGTAAAGTCACAGGACCAGTAATGTCACAGGACCAGTAATGTCACAGGACCAGTAATGTCAGAGGACCAGTAAAGTCAAAGGACCAGTAATGTCAGAGGACCAGTAAAGTCACAGGACTAGTAATGTCAGAGGACCAGTAAAGTCAGAGGACAAGTAATGTCAGAGGACCAGTAATGTCACAGGACCAGTAATGTCACAGGACCAGTAATGTCAGAGGACCAGTAAAGTCACAGGACCAGTAATGTCACAGGACCAGTAATGTCACAGGACCAGTAATGTCAGAGGACCAGTAAAGTCAAAGGACCAGTAATGTCAGAGGACCAGTAAAGTCACAGGACTAGTAATGTCAGAGGACCAGTAAAGTCAGAGGACCAGTAAAGTCAGAGGACCAGTAAAGTCACAGGACTAGTAATGTCAGAGGACCAGTAAAGTCAGAGGACCAGTAAAGTCACAGGACCAGTAATGTCAGAGGACCAGTAAAGTCACAGGACCAGTAATGTCACAGGACCAGTAATGTCAGAGGACCAGTAAAGTCACAGGACCAGTAATGTCAGAGGACCAGTAAAGTCACAGGACCAGTAATGTCAGAGGACCAGTAAAGTCACAGAACCAGTAAAGTCACAGGACCAGTAAAGTCAGAGGACCAGTAATGTCAGAGGACTAGTAAAGTCACAGGACCAGTAAAGTCACAGGACTAGTAATGTCAGAGGACCAGTAAAGTCAGAGGACCAGTAAAGTCACAGGACCAGTAATGTCAGAGGACCAGTAAAGTCAGAGGACCAGTAAAGTCACAGGACCAGTAATGTCAGAGGACCAGTAAAGTCAGAGGACCAGTAAAGTCACAGGACCAGTAATGTCACAGGACCAGTAAAGTCAGAGGACCAGTAATGTCAGAGGACTAGTAAAGTCACAGGACCAGTAATGTCAGAGGACCAGTAAAGTCAGAGGACCAGTAATGTCAGAGGACCAGTAAAGTCACAGGACTAGTAATGTCACAGGACCAGTAATGTCACAGGACCAGTAAAGTCACAGGACCAGTAATGTCAGAGGACCAGTAAAGTCACAGGACCAGTAATGTCAGAGGACCAGTAAAGTCACAGAACCAGTAAAGTCACAGGACCAGTAATGTCAGAGGACCAGTAAAGTCACAGAACCAGTAAAGTCAGAGGACCAGTAATGTCAGAGGACCAGTAAAGTCACAGGACCAGTAATGTCAGAGGACCAGTAAAGTCACAGGACCAGTAAAGTCACAGGACCAGTAAAGTCACAGGACCAGTAATGTCACAGGACCAGTAAAGTCACAGGACCAGTAATGTCACAGGACCAGTAATGTCAGAGGACCACTCCAATCCACAACTGCAACATTCTTAAATCGAATGTGCCATTCCCTGAGCAATTGCGACGCCAATGTCGCACTGTCATCTGAGCAGGACCAATTATCACACAGGCATTCTTAATAGCGCTATAGATTAAACTGCAGAGGAACAAGACGCCAACAGATTAAAAAGACAACGATAGGCAGTGGAAGATAAATGGCTTCCGAACGCCAGGCAATCATGCATAAATTACTAGGATGTGCTTACGTACAATAACCAGCCTCTTTTCATTTCTAAATGATCGCTCACTCTGGGTGCTGTCGTGTAGGAAAGAGGGTGGAGGGGAGGGAGTGATGTTGGAAAAGAGAGGAGATGAGGAGAGGGTCGCTGCTGTCTACTCGATCACATCAGCGTCAAGGGTATTGCCCTGACACTGTCCCACCCCGGCCCACTCCCTATTCCCCCAGCAGCTACACAAATCTCCTGACACCAGAGGACCCTGCCTACACAGCACCACCCACTGTAGCCCTCTGGGGACGTCTCTGTCTCTCTCTATCTCTTGCCCTGGTCTGTTTGCGTTGGTGAGTCGTGACAACAAATGATTATTCAGGAATTAACCGGTCTGTGACGGTAAAAGCCAGCGTTAAGACCTGTAAACTCCTGAACACATCACAGGTCAAAAGGAACACTTGATCTATAGTTTGCCTCCTGGTGCTCAGTAAACATACAGCAGCTTTCAGTTGGTGCTAAAAAAACACCCATTTACAATGCCTTTACTGAAAGGGAATACGCCAGAGAGCGATTACAAAACAGATCAAATACCTCAGATACATGATACATGATTCTCTTCATTGTAATACAGACTATTGTTTTAACAATTTGATTCTCTTCATTGTGATAAGGACTATTGTTTTAACAATTTGATTCTCTTCATTGTGATAAGGACTATTGTTTTAACAATTTGATTCTCTTCATTGTGATAAGGACTATTGTTTTAACAATTTCTCCTACACAGATTATGATTATGAACACTATATCCAAACCCTAACCATACACTACCTTAGTACCCTTAACACCTACATTCTCTGTGCCCTCTACAGTGACCCCAGGGTGAGTGTGTGTGGTGGTGGTGTGCCTGTGATGTACAACCTTGTTTCCTCACCGTGCTGGTCAGTAATTATTCTGACTGGTTATTCTGGAGGGGCCATGCTGTTTGTCCACACGGCTCAGTTCGCCAGGGTCATAGGTGCCATAGCGTGAAACATGCAGAGTTTAGCTTTTACTTCCCTTCTGCTCCCACAGGGTTATGAATGGATATTGTATGGAATTGGCATCCCTGTCTCTACTCTGCTGTAAGAGTTGACAAGACCTGTAAAAGTTTGAATGGACCTTTCTTTGACCTCGGGGACCGGTATCCCCATTCGAATAATAATAACAATAACAATAATAATATACTCTCAACACACCCAATCTTCCACCATCTCCTCCCCCTGGAACAGACACACATCCTCTGAAAACATCTATTTGTTATTCCATAAGATAAATAAGTGGATCTCTATGCTTCTCCCCCCGTCTTTACCCTTCTGCACCCTCACCCCATCTTCCTCCTATGACCTCTGCCCTCTGACCTGCCACATCAGTGCTACTCCCTGCCATCTGTGACAGCCCGATTGGGCAGTAGACCTGGCAGGGGCTCATCAGCCAACCCATGACCTGTACCATTGGGCCTCCCAAGGCGGCCATTTATGGCGACTGGCTGGCATGACATGCAAAGCTGTTGAAGAATGCCAAGGCTTGAGCCAAGTATGAAAATTAGTCTCTCCCCACAGCTCCTGCTCTCTGCTTCATCAGCATCCAATATGTTCCTCACAGGCTACTGCAATGTCTCGTTCCCCTGATACCTCTCACAGGAACGCTTACAGGGCTAGTGTTATAGTAGTGCTATGCTATAGCCGCATCAGGGGTTTAGGACACAACATAAAACAGACATGCCTCAGTTCCCCCTCTCACCCAATGGTACATTCACTACGGCATCACAAACAATTCGAATCAGAAACACACACTCCCACACTCATGTAGGTACACACATAGACACACACGTACGGAACACACACACACACACACACACGAAACACACACACACCTCACTGCTGAATTAATCTGAACTTAAGGAACTCCTAGTACACTCCTCTGAGACTCATTAGAGAGCAGAGAATCAGGAGAAATATAGGTGAATGGGCACAATAAAAAAACACACTGGTTAATATTTACCAAGGCACTTTGTCACCATCATACACGGTGGGGCGATGATTAAAATGATACTCTTTTTTAAGTGCTGAGAGAGGAGAAAGAGAAAGAAAGAAAGAAAGAGAGAGAGAGAGAGAGAGAGCGAGAGAGAGAGAGAGAGAGAGAGAGAGAGAGAGAGAGAGAGAGAGAGAGAGAGAGAAAGAAAGAAAGAAAGAAAGAAAGAAAGAAAGAAAGAAAGAAAGAGAGAGAGAGAGAGAGAGAGAGAGAGAGAGAGCGAGAGAGAGAGAGAGAGAGAGAGAGAGAGAGAGAGAGAGAGAGAAGAAAGAAAGAAAGAAAGAAAGAAAGAAAGAAAGAAAGAAAGAAAGAAAGAAAGAAAGAAAGAAAGAAAGAAAGAAAGAAAGAAAGAAAGAAAGAAAGAAAGAAAGAAAGAAAGAAAGAAAGAAAGAAAGAAAGAAAGAAAGAAAGAGAAGGATGGGGAGAGGGAAGGGGAGGTGACGATACAGTGGTCTAATAGTCACATGCATCCTTTAATAGCTGCTGTGATCTCCTCCCCTTTATCCAGAACGTATATAGTATATGGAGCAAGCTCTCTCTCTCTCTCACACACACACACACACACACACACACACACACACACACACACACACACACACACATACACACACACACACACACACACACACACACACACACACACACACACAAGCTTTCTCTCTATCACCAGTCTCCCTCCACCCATTTTATGAGTGCAGGGAAACAGAGTATGGAGAGATAGTTGGTTGTGCAGATGGGGTTTGACTAGTGCATGCTGCGTAGAGCCCATGTCTTGGGGGTTGGAAAGGGCAGGCCTCGTCACTAAATAGCAGGTGGCACAGAGAGAGAGGGAAAGAGAGGAGGACAGTCACTATGCCAGAACAGCCGCAGCCTTAGGGACAGGGCAGAAAGAGCAGGGAACTCACACACAAAAACACTCCTTCTCTTCCTCTCAACTCAAAATACGCACTTACAGAGAGAGAGAGAGAGAGAGAGAGAGAGAGAGAGAGAGAGAGAGAGAGAGAGAGAGATCATCTGGTCCAGCCACAGTCAGCAAGCCTGAGTGACATGGAGAGCCCGAGGTCTGTCTTACTGTAGCTTAGCAGCATACCAAGGCCCAGCCAAGTCCAAGCATAGATAATTCATCAGGTCTGCATTCCAGCTGTATCATACACAACCTCATTCTGATGCACTACATAGCAATGGTAAACCTTGGTCCAGTGTCCAACTACACCCAGCATGGACAAAATACCTTGCCTGAAGTCCAAGCTTGGCATAGCGTTATCAGCGGCATGGCTAACGTAAGCTAGCCTAAAGCTCGCCACAGCATGGCTAATCCACCAGACCTGCACACCAAGCGTCTCATGGAGAAGCGGCTAACGCTAACCTGAGAGTCTTAAGCCTGTCCCCAGGGTAGACAATGCACCATGCTCTCCTCGCACACCACCACACAGGCCTAGAATGTGCTATGCAGATGAAAGTAAAGGAAGTCAAAGGGATCTAGGGACCCATGCAGAGGACACACTCTGCAGTACTGTAGGCTACTTGGGAAAAAAGCGCATTTTGTACTCCTACTCTATGGATCTAAATACTCTTTCTTTTCACCACCATAATTGTTCTTTTTCATTTTTGTCTAAGATCTCTTGGCTGGCCACACAATGCAGACACAGAGCGGCGCTCAATGTGGTAGAGGGGGATGGTGTATGAAGGGTGGAGAAGGACCGGGGAGGTAGAGAGAGGATGCCCTGGTACCCT
This sequence comes from Salmo salar, assembly GCF_965601325.2. NCBI lineage: Eukaryota > Metazoa > Chordata > Actinopteri > Salmoniformes > Salmonidae > Salmo > Salmo salar. The sequence continues at coordinate 63,395,034 of NC_138293.1, read as the reverse complement.
TGTTGAGAGAATGTCCAGAGGGGCTGAATCGATAGATGTGTATGGAGCACGTACGGCCTTGTTTCACACAAACAAATAACAAGGAAGTGAGAGGAGAGAAGGGGTTCAACAATTCACAAATTATTTGATTTAACTCGGCAAGTCAGTTAAGAACAAATTCTTATTTACAATGACGACCTATCCCGGCCAAACCCGGACGACACTGGGCCAATTGTGCGCCACCCTATGGGACTCCCAATCACGGCCAGATGTGATGCAGCCTGGATTGCAGTGACGCCTCTTGCACTGAGATGCAGTGCCTTAGACCGCTGCGCCACTCAGGAGCCCTTGTTCCCCACTCTGTAAAGACGGGGCTTGTTTTTGTTATCTGGGAGGTCCCTTCCACCCACCACCCACTAACCCCCCCCCCCCCCGCCACACACACACTCAGTCAGCCGTGCTGCAGGCACTAAAGGACAGAGGGGATTCAGCTTCGAAAGGGTGAGCTTGTTAGTACAACGCCGAAGGAGGCAGCGTCGAAAGGGATTGTTTAGCTGTTCAGTTTAGCCTTGCTTTTCACACACGCACAAAACAAAGGCCTACACACACTTCACACACACCCACACACCTCATAAAGACACACACCTCACATACACACACCATCACTCTCTCTGTTAACCCCAGGTCTCCACTTGGTTTCAGTAACGTCGATACAACTCTAGAAGTTAACGTCGTAGGCAACGCCATTTACTCTCCTGCCATTGTCCTTCTCCCCCCGCCCTCCCTCCTGCCCTCCACCCCTCCATCCCATACAAAGAGCCTTTCACTGCTACTTGCTTGTGAGAGGGAGTGGGCTGGAGGATGGCGGGAGGACTGGGAAAGGGGAGAAGAAAAGAAAAACAAAAGCGATTGATATAAACGATCTGCCGGCCACGAGAGCCGGGCAGGGGCAGACGGAGGTCCGCTCGATACAAATTGATCGTGGGAGGCCCAGGCATTCGTCTTAATTCTGACTAATTAGGGCGCGGCTGACTGAGTGGGGGTGGGTGGGGGGGGGGGGGGGGGGGAGGGGGGGTGGTGGAGAGAGAGGTGTTAATGCTGGTGGATGGTGTGTGTTAGTGGGTGGTGGGTGGAAGGGGTTGGAGGGACCTCCCAGATAGCAAAAACAAGCCCCCGTCTTTACAGAGTGTGGAACAAGCGGCGGATTAAGGAAATCAGTTTAGGAAACAACAACCGTCGCCACATTAGTGTCACTGCCAAGATAATTCCCCTGCATGCTTTTGCTGCTGCTACTCGCAGCGCTCCCCGACAGGCAGGAGGATAGGAGGGAGTAAATCTCTCTTTCTCTATCGCTCTTCTCTCTCTCTCTTTCGCTCTCGCATCCTTTTCTATTTTTTCTTTCTGTTCTATTGGTGTGAGAGCTGCTGATTATCTCCCACCAATTGATGAGACCCAGGCCTCGAGGAGACAAACCGGGAGGCGGAGCGGAGGAACGTAGAGACGCTGCTTCTTTCCCATTCTCCCCTATTTCCACAGATATATATCACGGGATTTAATTGGCTGGGAAGAAAAGTTGAGTTCGAACACTGGAACGATTGGAAAAAGCATGATTAATACGAGCGCAGTGGGGTAATACCATGTGAAAAATGAACGGATGGAAGACTCCAATGTAGGGATGAGAGGAACAAAGCTGTGGACACTTGAGGCAAATTGCCTCCATGTGCAATAGCAGCCGAGAAAAGAGAGAGAGAGAGAGAGAGAGAGAGAAGGGAGGGGAGAGACAGAGAGAAGGAATGGGGGAGAGAGGAGAGAGAGGGAGGAGGGAGAGAGAGGGAATAGGGGAGAGAGGAGAGAGAGGGAGAGAGAGGTAGAGGGGGAGAGAGAAGAGACAGAGAGAAAGAAATATAGAGGGAGAAAGAGAGAGAGGGAGAAAGAGAGAGGGGGGAGAGAGATAAAGGTGGGAGTGGGGTTTAGTGGTAAAGCCCTTTTAAGGGATCGCTCTATTATGGAGCAGACAGTGGGGTAGCAGGCTGCAGAGAGGCTGGCTCAGATCTCTATCTCTCTCTGCGGGTGATACAGCGCGTGTCAGGGGTAGTGTTATGGAGACAGAGGGGCATCGGAGGGACTAGCCTAGCCGTCAGCAGATCAGTATCTCAACACACACACAGGTATGCACTCTAAAGCAAATTCACAGGCCACATACACACACACACACACACACACACCTTTGCCCAAGCGAGTGCGCAGGCCATGGAAACACTATGGTATATTAGCCATTTAAACAAAAGAACGGAAAATATCAGTGTTAAAGTGACAGACAGGAAGCGTATCTATATCTGACAAGACAGAGCTATTGTGAAGGGAACAAAAAAGCCAGACAGACTGTAGTGGCCTGTGACTCTGTCACTCACTCATAAGGCCAGGAGGTGAGAGATACACTGGCATATCAGCCACACACCCTCACACTGTGACGCATAAACCTACCCTAATCCTGGCCTCCCACCCTTGCCCCCCAGCCCCCCCAACCCTGGCTGCCTCCTCTCCTCCACCACCAGCCTCTCAAAGCTGTGCTCCATTAGAACCTCATGTATTAAGAACCAAGCCAACCGGGTCCTGTCTGGAGAACTTACTCAACCCAGCCAGCCTAGCCGACTATAAATAAACGCATCATCGTCTCCCACCACCCTCCCGCCATGTCACTTGGCTCCACTCAAATCAAATTAACCAATCGAAGTGAAGTGTGAAGTTCTAATAACTGCTGGGCCCGGGCTGCCTGCCATCGATAGATACCAGTCCATATGACAGTACGTCCTGAGGGGAACAATTAACCAGAAGGAGGTGGGAGGAGAGAAAACAAGATGTTTTCCCTGATAACATTTGTCACCACTTGGTATCGGAACTAGTAAGCAGTAATTAAGACAACCGTGGCATCACAGTCGTTAATGCCACACTTTTGAAGTTAGACGACAAAACTAGGCTCCCACAAATGTAAAGGCAACAGCGGCTAGGAGAAAGGTCTGGTAGGCAGACACATTCACTCACCCACAGATAGTACATAAAGCAAGGCGATCTTAAAATAAATATCAGACCTTGCACAAAGCAAGTATTGGCTTTAAAAATGGAGCACTGTAGGGGCTAAAAAAAGGTTAGGGTTGATGAATGTAATCGTCTTTGTTAAATGCTCCACTATTAAAATTCAGAGAGAGAGATGAACTTCCCCTCACCAGAGAGCAAACCCTCCTCTCATTGGCTAAGTGCAGTTGACGAGGAAGTAGTGAGGCTGTAGAGACAGATCAGCTCAGATAAAACGTCACCCACAACACAGGTGGTGTGAGACTGCGCAGCGCTGCGTGTGTGTGAGTGACGGCCACCAGTAGCGCAGGGTTGACTGAGCCCGGGAGCAGACGTGACAGACAGGCCAGACTCAGACAGACAATACACTGCAGCATGCACTAACACTCACCACTCACCCAGTGGAACTGTAGACAGAAGCTACATCAATCCCACCTGCTTCTCTTCCAACTCCCTCTTTAACCTTGGGCTCTCCTGTTCTGTCTAGCTGGGAGAGGTTAGAGGGTGAAGGTCTAAGGGTCGTCTGGTCCCTCCCTGTATAGCCCTGGAAGAAGATAGCAGCTTGTTACGAAATAAAATGGAACCATCATAGCACATATCTTCTGTATTGCAAAGTCAAGGTTAAATGACCTCTGATTTGTCTAGCTTCTTCGGGAGGCGTTTCCTACTCGATCATCTTCTCATCCAGGAAACATATTCAGATTCAGATGATGGAAATCTTAAGACCTTAAGGCAGATGCAGGCCCCCGTGGCAGAGCAAAGCTGTGATGTGCAACACATCAGGGTAAATATTTGCACGTGTGTGTAAACAACTGCGGAGTCGTGAGATGTCACCGTGACCCTGTCTGTCTGTGTCTGTTAGCTGCTGTCTTTTTGCGAAGAAAGCACGACGTAAGCAAAATGCATTTAGCAATCCACTGTGCAAAGACAATCACCGTTGTAATGAGTCGGCTTGTGTGTGTTCATGATAAATCAGAGAGGCATTACAGAATGTCAACAGTTTTTTGCGTCCGTAAACTGAACTGATGAGTGTGGCGATGTGTAGTTTTCTCCAGTCATACTCAGATGAGGGACTTGTCTGTCTATCCCTATAGGTGTTTTGAGTCCAGTGGACTACTGAAGTTTAGGTAAACCTGACATTTTGTCTCTTTTGTCATTTTTGTGCAATGTGGAACTTTGGATGCATTCATCAAAGCTTCTTATACCTAAATATTGGCGTTATCAGGGGCTGCACTGTAAATAAAACCGTACATTTTGCACCATATTTTGATCTCTGGCTACTCCGGGTGCTTAAACCCTCCTAACCATTATAGTATAACAATGAGTGTGGAAAATGGTCACCCTTTAGCCTTTTTCTGGACCATACAATTTGGGTGACATTTGCAGAAATCACTTCACCAAAACCCCCTTACCATTATATAAGCACAACCTTTCCCTTCCCGCTCTCCTAGCCTGCCCTTTCCACCTACCCTCTGCCCCATTGCAAGCCAGGTCTTCATTTTAATTCCACATCTGTGGCCTGCTTGAAATATTACCCCCAGAAATGAGATCCGTGACTCTGAATACAGAGTGAGGAGCACCAGGGGAGAGACAGGGGATACATGGCCTGATCCTTGGCCTACAGGTACACCTCTGCACTGGGAATGCTGTCTCTACCTGGACCCCCCCACCACCACCACCATCACCCCCAACCCCCTCCTCTTCCAGTGGCAGGGCTAAATATTTGCCCTCTTCCTCTTGGTTATCTAGGTCTAGAAATGTCCACCCTGTTTCCGGCCCCTAGACCCCCAATAGGGGTGTGGTAGGCAGGAGTTCACTTGGCATGGCCAGCGAGGCAGGCTGCCAAAGCCACGACGACAAAAAGTTTCCTCTCACTCTGGGAGGTCACGAAAGTTCACCAACCAGTTCGGGGCACCACACGCACAAAACGGGAGGGAAGTGCTGTCAACTGGTCTTTATGCGTCCTAATGACTTGAAGAAAGGAAACCTCAGAACTCTAAGAGAGGTCTCCCTGGACGACGTCCAGTTAGTGTTGCATATTCATGATCTATCACTCTCTCTGCTTTCTCTCATGTGATGGGTTTTTAATTGCTATAATTCAGAGTAAAGAGCTAGCTGGAGGGAACCATAGACAAACAGACAGACAGACAGACAGACAGACAGACAGACAGACAGACAGACAGACAGACAGACAGACAGACAGACAGACAGACAGACAGACAGACAGACAGACAGACAGACAGACAGACAGACAGACAGACAGACAGACAGTGCAGACGTGTCCCTCCAGGGGTGATGGGGGTGGACTGCCAACAACATCAGCCTCAACCTCACAACAACTACTAACAACTGCCCTCATCATCACATACTGTCCTACAGCTAAACGTTCCTGTGAACGTATCTGCTCTAGGCTACCATTTGATCTACCAAAGAGCTACTGAGCCACAGAGCAACAGGACAGGAGTGACACAGCAACCAGCACTGCCTTTCTGTGGCCAATCCAATCAAACCTGCACTATGGTACACCTGTCCTGCAGATAAATGACACTATTCCGCCAAAATCTCGTCTATACCATACCAAAGCACATTTTAAGATCATCACAATAACATGACTAATGTATATCATCTCAAACTAAATCCACAGGCCTATACCACGAAGAACGGAGTAACTTAGCCCATTGGTATGTTATTTACTAATGTTGTAAATTGGCTGTTGTTTTTACCGTTTTTTTTATCGCTTTAGTTACATTTTCACAAGTATATGGTTAATTTTCAGAACTCTTAGAACAAAACTCAAAACAGATCATCAAACAGGCAGTTGTTTCAAACTCTAAGCACATTTTCAACTGACTAAGCACAACACACAAAATCATACGGACACCTTTTCACCAATCTTAATTGGTGTTTCATCTAAAAATACATGTTTCACATTGCTATATATAGTTGAAGTCAGAAGTTTACATACACCTTAGCCAAGGATAATTGAATTCGGAAGTTTACATACACTTAGGTTGGAGTCATTAAAACTCGTTTTCCAACCACTCCACAAATTTCTTGTTAAACTATAGTTTTGGCAAGTCGGTTAGGACATCTACTTTGTGCATGACACAAGTCATTTTTCCAACAATTGTTTACAGACAGATTTCACTTATAATTCACTGTATCACAATTCCAGTGGGTCAGAACTTTACCTACACTAAGTTGACTGTGCCTTTAAACAGCTTGGAAAATTCCAGAAAATTATGTCATGGCTTTAGAAGCTTCTGATAGGCTAATTGACATCATTTGAGTCAATTGGAGGTTTACCTTGTGGATGTATTTCAAGACCTACCTTCAAACTCAGTGCCTCTTTGCTTGACATCATGGGAAAATCTAAAGAAATCAACCAAGACCTCAGAAAAAGAAACTGTAGACCTCCACAAGTCTGGTTCATCCTTGGGAGCAATTTCCAAATGCCTGAAGGTACCACATTCATCTGTACAAACATTAGTACGCAAGTATAAACACCATGGGATCACGCAGCCGGCATACCACTCAGGAAGGAGACGTATTCTGTCTCCTAGAGATGAACATACTTTGGTGCGAAAAGTGCAAATCAATCCCAGAACAACAGCAAAGGACCTTGTGAAGATGTTGGAGGAAACAAGTACAAAAGTATCTATATCCACAGTAAAACGAGTCCTATATCGACATAATCTGAAAGGCCACTCACTCCTACACTCCACTGCTCCAAAACCGCCATAAAAAAGCCAGACTACAGTTTGCAACTGCACATGGAGACAAAGATCGTACTTTTTGGAGAAATGTCCTCTGGTCTGATGAAACAAACAAATAACCGTTTGGCCATAATGACCATCGTTGTGTTTGGAGGAAAAAGGGGGAGGCTTGCAAGCCGAAGAACACCATCCCAACGGTGAAGCACGGGGATGGCAGCATCATGTTGTGGTGGTGCTTTGCTGCAGGAGGGACTGGTGCACTTCACAAAATAGATGGCATCATGAGGGAGGGAAATTATGTGGATATATTGAAGCAACATCTCAAGACATCAGTCAGGAAGTTAAAGCTTGGTCGCAAATGGGTCTTCCAAATGGACAATGACCCCAAGCATACTTCCAAAGTTGTGGCAAAATGGCTTAAGGACAACAAAGTCAAGGTATTGGAGTGGCCATCAAAGCCCTGACCTCAATCCCATAGAAAATATGTGGGCAGAACTGAAAAAGCTTGTGCGAGCAAGGAGGTCTTATAAACCTGATTACTTGTCATGCACAAAGTAGATGTCCTAACCGACTTGCCAAAACTATAGTTTGTTAACAAGAAATTTGCGGTGTGTAAAGTTTGTGCCTTTCACAATGCAATGCTCCAATTACTTTTGATATGATTCTCTTCTCTTTTGTTAAAATACATTTGCTATTATGTGGCTCTTCATACTCTACCTGCATACAGGTTCAAAATAGCAGATATGGACACTAAGCGCCTAAATTGGAAAGCTGTGGCTGTACAGTAACATGCTATTCATGACGTCAGAGCTCTGGCTCTGCGCTTCATAGTGCTTTTTTCCATTCTGTTTTAACTCAACTTACTCCTGAAAGTTGTAATGGTAGAATGTACAAGGTGCAATTTCGAAATTGGGTAGTGCATCATCAGTTAGCTGCACCACATGACAAAAGTATTAGAATTGCAGGAAATAAGGGGGGGGACTGCACTTAATTGATGATCACTTAAACATTTGGTAAACCTATAGATTCGACATGTATACTGGTTTGTCTACTACAGATTTTGAGAACTACAATAGATAATAAAAAATGTATGTCTCTAAAGTAGAAACATACATAGTATGATATATACTCAAATGTACTACTATGATGATGACTAATGATTTTACGTCACAGTAAATTTCGAAAAAATCTGATATTGATGTATTCAAATCAAAGTGTATTGGTCGCGTACACAGATTATCATGTTACACCAGGTGCAGCAAAATGCTTTTGTTTCTAGCTCACACTTAACCCTAATTGCTCCAGAGGTGATGTACAATGGTGACCCTGGCCGTGACCCCACTCCCTGCGGGTATCTCAGGGGGAGTTGGGATATGCAAAAATCACATTTCCATTACAGACTGTGTAACAGGACAAATATAAGCACCCCCCAAATTATTATTATATATATTATTATTACATAGCAGATACTTTAATCCAAAGTGGCAACAGTCAACATATTTTGGTATGTGACCCCAGTGGGAATTGAACCCACATCTCTAGTGTTGCTAATGTCATACTCTTATGAACTGAGCCACATACAGGACCACTACAATACAGAAGTACAACACAATACTGTAAAATACAATACACGATTACAATACAGGTGGAAGATGTACGATTGCTATCTCCATAAACATACCACCCTCCTTCAGGGCATCGGTGAGGCATGAAATAACATCAACCCAGACCTATGTCAGGCTTGGATTCACCATACCAACATGTTTTTCCCCAGGTGCATGAATAATAAGGATATTTACTGTGATTTCGATGAGAACCTATGGCCAAATGCTCAAGACAGGCGTGATGCAAAATAGTGCCTGCTAAACATGATGCTTGTCATTTATTTCATTTGTTACATTGGGAAAGATGTCTTTAATGATCACACCTTTGATCACACATGGGATAGAAATGATGGAAATTTGATGTTCAGTCAATTTTAATCGGTAGTGCAAGTGTATTGCCTAATGTGAAAACAGTGTAATGTACTGTAATTTACAGTACTGTAGCATACTACATTCAAATAGCGATTTTGAAACATGTATCTAAAAAATTGCTATTGGATTAACTGGTTGTTAAGATAACTAAATTGTGTTTTGATGATTAAACCAAAGTACTCATTATATTTTGCAGTAAACTTATATTTTGGATCAATGGCTGTGAGGTGAAAGATGTCTCCAAACAAAATGAATGCACAATGAAAGGTTTTGAATGTAAGACTGGCTGCGTATCAAGTGGTAACAGGTTGGGGTATTGTTCTAAGAGTTTTTAAAATGCAACACATACTTAAGAAAATAGTACTAAAATGCTAAATACTGTAGTAGGGGCTGGATTGTGCTGTCACATTGACATCGGGGCAGAGAAGATGTTGGCAGGGAGGACATTGCAAATTATGACCATAGGGCTTTTTTAGGCCGATGGCATTGGGGGGAGGGATGAAGATAGGAGAGTGTGTGCTCGCATGAGTGCGTATGTGTGTGTGTGCTTGCCTCCGTGTGCATGCATGTCGGTGTTTGTGCGTGTGTGTGGTGTGTGTGTGGGGTGTCTGTGGAGGGAGTTTGCCTGTGGAGCCGAGCATGTGGGTGCCCACCCACTCAGCGGCTCGCGGCCCTCGTCACTTCGCATCAATCCACAGCCCCTCGATATAAATAGGACAGCCGTCCTTAAGCTACGTGGTACTGTGGAGAGCGGCATGGGCCGACTTTGGGCCTCTCTGGCTCAGATGAGACTGAGACAGTGCCAGTCTGTTGTCATGCCAGCCACGTTGTCATGTCTCCTCTCTCAAAAATACACACTGTTCCATAGCATCTCAATCTCTCTTGACCTTGTCTTCAGTTACAGCACACAAACAACCACAAGTGTATTAACTATAGAACACATAGAACACAACAGTTGCAACAACACACTTGTGTAACCAGTCTACATCAGTGACCTCTCCAAACCAAACCAGACCACAACACTTGCTACTCCCAATTTCCAATAAAAATGCATGTTGCATGTTGAATTTAAACTTCGCTAACATCAATGTCAGGATCTGGCTAAATGTATATAGGCCATGAGGAGATGGATGCAGAGGATGGAAATAAAGGGTGCAGTTGTACATGGCAGCACAGAAGCTTCACACTTCATTATTACAAGACCAGTGACGTGTGAAACCATTATAGAGAAGCAGGGAGAGAAGATAAGGGGCAACTGATACCCCAAACACAGTGAGGCCTCTCTGGATGCAGGGGGAGACCATCCCCTTGGAAACCCTCCTTAATGTATTCAACAGCTGGGAGGCGTTACTTGTCCCACTATCAACAGAGAACAGTACTAGTTAGTGTGACTGGGAGCAGCTACTCATGATCAGGAAATAATGTCCAAAGTCAGGGATACATTTAGATGCACAACAATCTTTCAGCATATCCAGGTGATGGTCAAGCATGTGAGATAATTTCTTTTTTGAGGCAAATATAAACTTTTTTAGGCTGTAGAACTGGAGAAAAAATATACTTGACTAAAAAGTCAGACTATGTCTTATACTCCCACCCAGTGGTGAAAAGTAGAGAATCACATCTGTGTCCACGTCACCTAAGTCAGGGCGGGGGGAGGCTCTTGAATCTCACAGAATACTATGATGAAATCTCATGAACATTTTATTATAGGGGTGTGTTAACTACGTCCGTTTGATTCACGGATATAATTTAAATGTATCAATTGGTCACATAATCAGGCATGAAGATTTTTAAAGAATTCTAACGTCTATGAACGAAAGAATAACATTTCAAATGGATTATGTTGTTGATTAATTATCCCTCCTTAAATGCAATAATGTAAATTATTAATTATTTCCTGGCAATCACTAAAACAAAGTACGAGGCAGCAACCATATTCTGCTAAAGTTTTATCTAGCAGGCAATACACGCAGATAGTCGTAGGGTGTGGAAGACCCCGAACGGCCAAGATGGCGGCGTCCATGGCAGATGCCGGGGAGTTTGAGAAGTGGCTGAATGATCGACTAGACTCCTTGGAAGTGGACCAGGAGGTGTATGGAGCTTATATTTTAGGAATACTTCAAGAGGAGGAGAGTGACGAAGAGAAGGAGGACGCACTGCTAGGAATTCTATCTGCGTTTTTGGTAAATATAGAGGGCAGACATGCCATGCTTGCGCCGCGTTAAGTTAGTCAATAGCTGGCTAACGTGCTCAATGGTTACAAGTGGGTGTTAACTACGCTAACTAACAACTGAGTGACTACAATCGATCTGTTCCCATATAACTAACTGGTAACAACGTTAGCGACATGTGCCAATCTACCATTAGCCATATTTGGAGATGGGGGTTAGGCGAATCAAACCTGAAGTTATCCAGACCCGTTCTATTATTAGCCGGCTAGCCCATGTTGAGACTTCGGTGGAACTCTCCAGACAAACAGATGGTTATGACATACAGCAGGGTGGCCATGTCTCGAGAGCTACTGGGTACCGACCCATTTGCAGGATTTAGTTTTTTTCACTAATCAGCTGCTCGTCAGATTCAGTTGGAGAAAGCCTACATGCTCAGTAGGCTACTCCAAAAGTTGGCAACACCTGACATAACACATTATACTAACTGATGGTTCACTGACACTACGTCCTTACCACTTGCTCTCAAAGGAGAAAGGGGTATCTGCAGCTCAGTGTGGCAGTCTCGAAAGATGAGTAGTGGCCCTCTTTCAGCATTGTGGAACAATGCGCGTGAGCGCCACATCTATTTCTATGGGCACAAGCACTGTTCATGACACAAACTGTTCACCCCTCTTGTTGAGAGAAAATTTGGAAGGTTGAACGTTTATTTCCTTAAATTCTACACATTTTGTCATGACGTGCAGATAATATTTTGCCGTTTTAAAGCTCATTGTCTTGCAATTCTATACATTTTGCCATGTCTAATGTAAATTCAATTGATATTTGAGTGACATACAACATTTATTGGCTAAATACAACCTAGCTAAAAAACGTTTGCTGACATGGGCTAGTACAGGTATTCCCAAACTGGGGTGTACACGCAATGCCGTCAGGGGTATGCCAAATAAAAATGTGATTAATAACATAAAAAAATATCACAGTTGTCTGTAGTTTACATACACCTTAGCCAAATACATTTAAATTCCTGACATTTAATCCTAGTAAACATTCCCTGTTTTAGGTCAGTTAGGATCACCACTTTATTTTAAGAATGTGAAATGTCAGAATAACAGTAGAGAGAATGATTTATTTCAGCTTTTATTTCTTTCCTCACATTCCCAGTGGGTCAGAAGTTTACATACACTCAATTAGTATTTGGTAGCATTGCCTTTAAATTGTTTAACTTGGGTCAAACATTTTGTGCAGCCTTCCACAAGCTTCCCATAATAAGTTGGGTGAATTTTGGCCCATTCCTCCTGACAGAGCTGGTGTAACTGAGTCGGCTTTGTAGACCTCCTTACTCGCACACACTTTTTCAGTTCTGCCCACAAATGTTCTATTGGATTGAGGTCAGAGCTTGTGATGGCCACTCCAATACCTTTGCTTTGCTGTCCTTAAGCCATTTTGCCACAACTTTGGAAGTATGCTTGGGGTCATTGTCCATTTGGAAGACCCATTTGCGACCAAGCTTTAAATCCCTGACTGATGTCTTGAGATGTTGCTTCAATATATCCACATCATTTTTCTCCCTCATGATGCCATCTAGTCCCTCCTGCAGCAAAGCACCACCACAACATGATGCTGCAACCCCTGTTCTTCACGGTTGGGATGGTGTTCTTCGGCTTGCAAGCCTCCCCCTTTTTCCTCCAAAAATAATGATGGTCATTATGGCCAAACAGTTCTATTTTTGTTTAATCAGACCAGAGGACATTTCTCCAAAAAGTACGATCTTTGTCCCCACCTGCAGTTGCAAACCGCAGTCTGGCTTTTTTATGGCAGTTTTGGAGCAGTGGCTTCTTCCTTGCTGAGCGGCCTTTCGGGTTATGTCGACATTAGGACTCGTTTTACTGTGGATATAGATACTTTTGTACCTGTTTCCTCCAGCATCTTCACAAGATCCTTTGCTGTTTTTCTGGGATTGATTTGCACTTTTTGCACCAAAGTATGTTAATCTCTAAGAGACAGAACGCGTCTCCTTCCTGAGCGGTATGCCGGCTGTATGGTCCCATGGTGTTTATACTTGTGTACTATTGTTTGTACAGATGAACGTGGTACCTTCAGGCGTTTGCAAATTGCTCCCAAGGATGAACCAGACTTGTGGAATTCTACAAAAAAAAATTCTGAGGTCTTGGCTGATTTCTTTTGATTTTCCCATGATGTCAAGCAAAGAGGCACTGTGTTTGAAGGTAGGCCTTGAAATACATCCACAGGTACGCCTCCAATTGACTCAAATGATGTCAATTAGCCTATTAGACGCTTCTAAAGCCATGACAACATTTTCTGGAATTTTCCAAGCTGTTTAAAGGCACAGTCACCTTAGTGTATGTAAACTTCTGACCCACTGGAATTGTGATACAGTGAAGTAATCAGTCTGTAAACAATTGTTGGAAAAATTACTTGTGTCATGCACAAAGTAGATGTCCTAACCGACTTGCCAAAACTATAGTTTGTTAACAAGAAATGTGTGGAGTGGTTGAAAAACGAGTTTTAATGACTCCAAACTAAGTGTATGTAAACCTCCGACTTCCAGTGTGTGTGTGTGTGTATACACACACACACTCTACCGTTCCAAAGTTTGTGGTCACTTAGAAATGTCCTTTTTTATCCATTAAATTAACATCAAATTTATCAGAAATACAGTGTAGACATTGTTAATGTTGTAAATGACTATTGTAGCTGGAAACAGATTTTTAATAGAATGTACAGCTATGTAGATAGAGGCCTGTTATCAGCAACCATCCCTCCTGTGTTCCAATGGCACATTGTGTTACCTAATCCAAGTTTATCATTTTAAAAGGCTAATTGATTATTAGAAAACCCTTTTGCAATTATGAAAACTGTTGTTCTGATTTAAAGAAGCAATAAAACTGGCTTTCTTTAGACTAGTTGAGTATCTGGAGCATCAGCATTTGTGGGTTCGATTTACAGGCTCAAAATGGCCAGAAACAAAGAACTTTCTTCTGAAACTCATCAGTCGATTCTTGTTCTGAGAAATGAAGGCTATTCCATGCGAGAAATTGCCAAGAAACGGAAGATCTCGTACAACGCTGTGTGCTACTCCCGTCACAGATCAGCGTAAACGGGCTCTAACCAGAACAGAAAGAGGAGTGGGAGGCCCCGGTGCACAACTGAGCAAGAGGACAAGTACATTAGTGTCTAGTTTGAGAAATAGACACCTCACAAGTCCTCAACTGGCAAATGAACCCACAACTGCTGATAGTCTAAAGAAGGCCAGGTTTATTGCTTCTTTAATCAGAACAACAGTTTTCAGCTGTGCTAACATAATTGCAAAAGGGTTTTCTAATAATCAATTAGCCTTTTAAAATGATAAACTAACACGTGCCATTGGAACACAGGAGGGATGGTTGCTGATAATGGGCCTCTGTAAGCCTATGTAGATATTCCATAACAAATCAGCCATTTCCAGCTACAATAGTCATTTACAATATTAACAATGTCTACACTATTTCTGATCAATTTGATGTTATTTTAATGGACAAAAGCTACTTTTTTTCTTTCAAAAACAAGGACATTTCTTAAGTGACCCCAAACCTTTGAACGGTAGTGTATGTAAGATGGCTAAATAAAAAGCTAAATTATTTATTATTATATTATTTGTGCCCTGGTCCTATAAGATCTCTTTGTCACTTCCCACTAGCCGCGTTGTGGCAAACTCACACTCATTCTTATGTTTAATAAATGTATTGTATAGTGTGTGGCAGGCTTACAATGATGGCAAAAAAACATTTGAGAGTGCACTGACCATGGTGCTAGAGGGGTTACGCATCTGGAAGTTAAATGTCTGAAGGGGTACGGGACTATAAAAAGTTTGAGAACCACTGGGCTAGTTGATCTGGACATTTCTGACAAGTGATAAATATCTCTAATGTATGCAATGACTGACATGACAAGAGGAAAACTGATGATGCACTACCCAATTTATAAATTGCACATTGTACAATCTACTATTACAACTTTCAATAGTATGTTGAAACGCCAGACTGCCGACCTTTTGCGCCCCCCATAGTTTGTGAACCACTAGGTTAGACCATTTGTACCAATCCGGCCCGGGAGCCCATTCAATCTGGCCCGGCGGGAGGTTTGAGTAAAAAAAATATATATATATATATATATATATATATATATATATATATATATATATATATATATATATACTGCTCAAAAAAAATAAAGGGAACACTTAAACACAATGTAACTCCAAGTCAATCACACTTCTGTGAAATCAAACTGTCCACTTAGGAAGCAACACTGATTGACAATAAATTCCACATGCTGTTGTGCAAATGGAATAGACAACAGGTGGAAATTATAGGCAATTAGCAAGACACCCCCAATAAAGGAGTGGTTCTGCAGGTGGTGACCACAGACCACTTCTCAGTTCCTATGCTTCCTGGCTGATGTTTTGGTCACTTTTGAATGCTGGCGGTGCTTTCACTCTAGTGGTAGCATGAGACGGAGTCTACAACCCACACAAGTGGCTCAGGTAGTGCAGCTCATCCAGGATGGCACATCAATGCGAGCTGTGGCAAGAAGGTTTGCTGTGTCTGTCAGCGTAGTGTCCAGAGCATGGAGGTGCTACCAAGAGACAGGCCAGTACATCAGGAGATGTGGAGGAGGCCGTAGGAGGGCAACAACCCAGCAGCAGGACCGCTACCTCCGCCTTTGTGCAAGGAGGAGCAGGAGGAGCACTGCCAGAACCCTGCAAAATGACCTCCAGCAGGCCACAAATGTGCATGTGTCTGCTCAAACGGTCAGAAACACTCCATGAGGGTGGTATGAGGGCCCGACGTCCACAGGTGGGGGTTGTGCTTACAGCCCAACACCGTGCAGGACGTTTGGCATTTGCCAGAGAACACCAAGATTGGCAAATTCGCCACTGGCGCCCTGTACTCTTCATAGATGAAAGCAGGTTCACACTGAGCACGTGAGTCTGGAGACGCCGTGGAGAACGTTCTGCTGCCTGCAACATCCTCCAGCATGACCGGTTTGGCGGTGGGTCAGTTATGGTGTGGGGTGGCATTTCTTTGGGGGGCCGCACAGCCCTCCATGTGCTCGCCAGAGGTAGCCTGACTGCCATTAGGTACCGAGATGAGATCCTCAGACCCCTTGTGAGACCATATGCTGGTCCGGTTGGCCCTGGGTTCCTCCTAATGCAAGACAATGCTAGACCTCATGTGGCTGGAGTGTGTCAGCAGTTCCTGCAAGAGGAAGGCATTGATGCTATGGACTGGCCCGCCCGTTCCCCAGACCTGAATCCAATTGAGCACATCTGGGACATCATGTCTCGCTCCATCCACCAACGCCACGTTGCACCACAGACTGTCCAGGAGTTGGCGGATGCTTTAGTCCAGGTCTGGGAGGAGATCCCTCAGGAGACCATCCGCCACCTCATCAGGAGCATGCCCAGGCATTGTAGGGAGGTCATACAGGCACGTGGAGGCCACACACACTACTGAGCCTCATTTTGACTTGTTTTAAGGACATTACATCAAAGTTGGATCAGCCTATACAAAAAATAGCATTTAGGCTGCTATCCTACTTGAAATAAAATCAGTGGAGGGAATGGCCATGTTATCTACCACCGGCGACACGACCGTGATACAGCTGCCCAGATGGAAGCACTTTAGGTCGGCAGGCTGGTCGATACAACACCTGTACACTGGTCGCCGGCTTATCGACTCGTCGTGCAGCCGTCAGCAACGCAAAATGGTCTTCAGTGGCAACAAATCTGCCCAATTAGCTGATTCACTTTCCATACACCCACTCGTCCATACTAAAGTTGCCATATTGGGCTGCATCTAACCATACTTGTCTCAAAGTAGTGATGTTCAAATTCACTAATTGCATCTCCAAATTCAGTAATTCACTAATTGCATCTCCATACTCCTGTCTTCCATGCACAGGAGGATGAGAAACTTGAAGATGTCTGCAAAGAGATCATTAGTCAGTGGGCTGAGAGCTGTGCCCGGTCGGCAACCAAAAACAAGGAGGATGGTATGAACATAAATCAAAAGCTAGAAACTTAAAATACAGAAAATTATTCTAGCTGTACTTTCAGACATGAGCTAATAGCTGGAGCAGCCATTGTATGAATTATCTGTTGAATTTCCTCTCTCTCTAGCTGAGGTACTGGCCATTGCCAATCTGATAGAGAAGCAGGCACAGATTGTGGTGAAACAGAAGGAAGTATCTCAGGAGTCCAGGAAGAGGAAAGAAGCTAAAGAAGCAGTCCTGGCTCAATATGCCAATATCACAGATGATGAGGAATATCCTTGGCTCAATATATTGCAACTATTGTGTACCCCTACCGTTATGCTTTGCTCCTTGTTAAACCTATACAGCTCTAAAGATCTTAAGTGTTTATTTCTGTAATGTATAATGCAAGCAGTCTCCCAAAATGTTCATTTTT
Organism: Salmo salar; assembly: GCF_965601325.2. Classification (NCBI taxonomy): domain Eukaryota; kingdom Metazoa; phylum Chordata; class Actinopteri; order Salmoniformes; family Salmonidae; genus Salmo; species Salmo salar. Next base: position 63,377,651 of record NC_138293.1, on the reverse strand, counting down.
ATGTGACTGCAATGAAGAGTACTATTTTTCAAGTTTCCTTGACATCAACACTGAAGCTGAAGAGGAGGAGCAGGCTTTCCCCCCCAGTGGTGATAAATGTATCCTGTCTATGCCTCCTATTGCTCCTCCTATAACTCCTATTGAGGAAAAATGTACTTACTGTGATATGTGGTTGTCCCACCAAGCTATGTTAAGATGAATGCACTAACTGTGTCACTCTGGATAAGAGTGTCTGCTAAATGACTAAAATGGAATGCAAATGTATTGTTTTCTGCATTAAGTAATATTTAACCAGTACTATATTTTTAAAAGACCACTTATGGCACCATCAACTTCGAAACCCAGGTTCTAGTACATGTTGGTCTGTATTTGTAAAGCGCCTTGGAATAAGAGTGCTGATCCAGGATCAAATGATTAAATGTATAGGGGAAACCTGATCCTAGATCAGCACTCCTACTATGAGACGCTTTATGAATAGGGGCACTGGTTTTGCTGTGAAACTCCTTTACTGGTCGCCTCAGCCCTGTTTAAGAACACCAACGTGGAGGAGGTTCTGAGCAGGAAGAAACAGCAGAGGGACCAGGCTAAGGAAGACTCGCATAAGAAGAAAGAGACGGACAAGATGCAGCGTGAGAAGGATAAACTAGCCAGGCAGGACAGGAAGGACAAGGAGAAGAAACGCACACAGAAAGGGGAACGCAAAAGATGAGAAAAACAAATGACACTTTGGGACATTGTCACATTAAATGTTTTGTTACTGGATAAAAAAACTGAAATCAACATTATTTTTACCTATCCCTTATTACCACCCTTATGATTGTAACATACATTGACATTGTAACAAGAACTTGTCTGGACATTAATTGTTTTAACCAATTACCATTTGTTTTCTATTGGTTTCAGTCATCAAGCTTTATCTAAAGCTGGGAAACAGTCCATCTATCTACAATGTGTTCTTTCTCCTCAACTGTGATTAATAAAGTAAATCAGTGACTCTATGAAAAGCCAACATTAATAGTCTATCTCTACTTGCTATGATCAACCTGCACAAGCTCTTGCCTGTATCTGTCATCCTACCATATTGAAACTAAGGAGGCGGATGTTTCTGTATCATTGCTGTCCCTGCCTCCTTTTCAATATGCCTCTACTAATAGGGAGACTGTCTCTGAAAATGAATAGTCATTCACTAGATGTAGCATGCTCTAAAAAAAATGTTCACTCTAAAATGTTTGCCCAGTTTAAGTAATAATTTTCCAAGATAAATGTTTTTAAATGGCATTCAAATGTTCTGCAATTACTATAGGGGATATTGTAGTAAAAGGAAGGGGAAGTGCCCTATGGGATCTTAACTCGCTCAAAGATTGAACCACTGCTAGTATGTGCCAATGTGTTGCAAATGCTTTTCCTCTTTGGAGATGGATTTACTCAAGGCTCACACTCATGTTAGTCATATTAAATACATTCAGTTTGGCACCCCAGTCTTCATGTACTGTCTATGCACTCTCTTGTATGAGAATCAGAACAACGTGGTGGTTGATACTGTATACCTCGATTATATCATATACAATGTTTGCAGAATGGCAATGGGGTTCATTTTCAACATATGTTTTGAATAAATAAATGCCATTTTAAAGAGCTTTATTGTTTTTTTGATTTAATAAAACAAACAATTATCGTGAAACATACAGTTTCAAACAGGAACATTAAAAATACAGGGGTTTGAACATGTTTGCCACCTGTCTTACGAGTGTGTATTATGTCATTGATAGTATGGGTCCAAACTTAATTCTTATGTTTTTGAAATGAGCTGTAATGCAGCGTGATTAACATTCAGAGAACTAAATTCTAAATAAGAATAACATAAAATTTAATTAACATCAATGGATGACCAGTCCAAATTTCTAACCTACTGAGAGTATGTTGCTTTTCAGGTAAACCGAGGAAACACGAGGCTTCAAGTTGACGATTGATTGGTATGTTAACATGGAATATGACAGAAAAGTGGTTCCCATTGCCATATCCACTCAACTTAAGCGGAGGCAATGACCACTTATCCACAATTATTGGTTGTTAAGAAGCATATTAGAGAACTGAATGTCAAATCACATTCAAATAAATAAGTTAAACATTCAGGAAAACATTCAAATGATTGCCATGTTTTAATAATTATAAATAGTGTCTTTAAATAATATTCGGCCTTTCCAAGATTCCCATTATTTTCGATGACCCTAATCACAAAATGTGGTGATTTTGAAGATAAATTAAGCCTTAACACATTTCATATTATGAATTCCCCTAGCCCAAGAGCAACTATCAATCAAATTGTATTAACATTTGTGGCCACTAAGGTAAATTAAACTCATTTTCCTTGCAATGATTACAAGGAACCTAGCTCTAAGGGAGTTGACAATACTGATGAATGTAATACTGTATATTCTCCTACAGTTATCACCACCACCATATCTGATCAGGCTCTGCTCTCTCATGTTCCTAATAGAAGCTCGTTAACGGAATTACTGGGGCTGAAGGGATTATGGGGATTCTCAATTCAACAGCATAATAGAATTGTACTGCCATTTAAAATAAATGCACCCTTGGTTATCCCATTACATTGTTCTGAACCACCTGCTTTAGGATACATTTTCAATAAGACTGATAATCTCCAAAAATAATAAATGTCCTCTATTTGCTCAAACTGAGCCTACATACAAGAATTCCTTCTGTTCTGTCTAATAATGTGATCAAAATGTAATCTGGCCTAATGCTCCTCACTGGTCTTGCTCTCAGCAACATCTATAGCATAAACGTGAGTGAGTGTCACATGTGAACCATAGGGTGGCTCAGTGGCATCAGAACTGGATAAGTGTTCTCCCTGGGCTGGTCTCCTCAGAGGTGCTCTGCTCATCCAGCTTGTCCGTGTTGGACTTGGGTAGGGTCATCTGTAGGGCACACCACAGGGCAGTGCGGGACTTCCTTGTGGTCAAAGACAGATCCCTCAGTGCTGTAGCAAGCAGCAGGATATCTAGCAGGAATACAGGCAAAAAAATAAGACAGTAGTGGTGTAAAGTAATTAAGTAAAAATACTTGAAAGTACTACTTAAGTAGTTTTTTGGGGTATCTGTACTTTACTATTTATATTTTTGACTACTTTTACTTTTACTTCACTACATTCCTAAAACAATGATGTACTTTTTACCCCATACATTTTCCCTGACACCCAAAAGTACTCGTAACATTTTTAATGCTTAGCAGGACAGGAAAATTGTCTAATTCACACTTATCAAGAGAACATTCCTGGTCATCCCTACTGCCTCTGATCTGGCAGACTCACTAAACACATGCTTCCTTTGTAAAATATGTCTTGAGTGTTGGAGCATGCCACTGGCTATCTATTATAAAAAAGAAAATGGTGCCGTCTAGTTTCCTTAATATAAGAAATTTGAAAGGATTTATACTGTTCCTTTTGATACTTAAGTATATTTAAAACGAAATACTTTTAGACTTTTACTCAAGTAGGATTTTTACTGCGTAACTTTCACTTTTATTTGAGTCATTTTCTATTAAGGTATCTTTACTTTTACTCAAGTATGACAATTTCCACCACTGGTTTTTAGGCCTCATCATCAGAGCTGACAAATGCTGCTCATCCCTAACACGAAAAGGCAAACGTAGAAGATAAGCTCTGTTATTTGCTCTTTCAAGGAAATAAAATATAAAAGGCTCTACAGAATAAAAAATGGCAGCCATATTTCCAGAATAAATCTAAAATAAAATTGGAAGACAAGCATAGACAAATGCTTGGGGATTCAGTTGTTTAGAACTTGCTGCGGCTCATTAATGACTTAGTGTTGAGTTACCTCTGTCCTCTCTGAAATGTGCACTGGCCTGTCTCTGACGGTTTGAAGTGTTGACAAATTCCTCCTTGCGTCTGGCCTGGGTAATGTAAATAGCCTCGAGGTGTCTGTCCAGCGCTGAACAAATATTGGCATGGAGGGGGAAGCTACGCAGACACTCCATTTTACCCAGAAGGCTCACCACCTATGATATAAGAGGAAAATAAATTCCATCAAAAATTCTTCAAATGCATTTTGAAACACTTGCAGAACTTGATGGGTGTTCATCTAGCCTAAAGCAACTGGTATTCATGTATTGGTCTTATTTAACTCTTCTATCAACACTCATGCCAACTTGCATGGAATTAGCCATCATCCAATCCTAAAATTCCAAAGTGGACATTTAACCTCCTAGAGTCGATTCACGCACCGGTAAAAAAAATCCCCATTAAAATCTGTCAGTTTAACCTAGAGATATCTGCATTGGATGCGTCTCTTTCCACCACATCTGCCGATGTCGCACTTCCACATTTGCGTTTGGCCTACAAACTAATGCGGCCCCAAGTGTCACGGGACTCGTCTGTAGGAAACTGGTACTGGTTTTAAAAATGTATGGAAATATGATGGTAGTTTTGTGCCTACCCAAAAAAGGGGTTAAAAATGTGTAATAAATATATACAGTTGAAGTCGGAAGTTTACATACACCTTAGACAAATACATTTAAACTCAGTTTTCACAATTCCTGACATTTAATCCTAGTAAAAATTCCCTGTCTTCGGTCAGTTAGGATCACCACTTTATTTTAAAAATGTGAAATGTCAGAATAATAGCAGAGAATAATTTATTTCAGGCTTTTATTTCTTTCATCACATTCCCAGTGGGTCAGTTACACTCAATTAGTATTTGGTAGCATTGCCTTTAGATTGTTTAACTTGGGTCAAACGTTTCGGGTAGCCTTCCACAAGCTTCCCACAATAAGTTGGGTGAATTCTGGCCCATTCCTCACGACAGAGCTGGAGCAACTGAGTCGGGTTTGTAGGCCTCCTTGCTCGCACACACACTTTTTCAGTTCTGCCCACAAATTTTCTATGGGATTGAGGTCAGGGCTTTGTGATGGCCACTCCAAATGCTTGACTTTGTTGTCCTTAAGCCATTTTGCCACAACTTTGGAAGTATGCTTGGGGTCATTGTCCATTTGGAAGACCCATTTGCGACCAAGCTTTAACTTCCTGACTGATGTCTTGAGATGTTGCTTCAATATATCCACATAATTTCCCTCCCTCATGATGCCATCTATTTTGTGAAGTGCACCAGTCCCTCCTGCAGCAAAGCACCACCCCAACATGATGCTGCCACCCCCGTGCTTCACGGTTGGGATGGTGTTCTTCGGCTTGCAAGCCTCCCCCTTTTTCCTCCAAACATAACGATAGTCATTATGGCCAAACAGTTCTATTTTTGTTTCAGCAGCCCAGAGGACATTTCTCCAAAAAGTACGATCTTTGTCCCCATGTGCAGTTGCAAACCGTAGTCTGGCTTTTTTATGGCGGTTTTGGAGCAGTGGCTTCTTACTTGCTGAGTGGCCTTTCAGGTTATGTCGATATAGGACTCATTTTACTGTGGATATAGATACTTTTGTACCTGTTTCCTCCAGCATCTTCACAAGGTCCTTTGCTGTTGTTCTGGGATTGATTTGCACTTTTTGCACCAAAGTATGTTCATCTCTAGGAGACAGAACGCGTCTCCTTCCTGAGCGGTATGACGGCTGTGTGGTCCCATGGTGTTTATACTTGCGTACTAATGTTTGTACAGATGAACATGGTACCTTCAGGCATTTGGAAATTGCTCCCAAGGATGAACCAGACTTACATTTTTTTTTCTGAGGTCTTGGCTGATTTCCTTTGATTTTCCCATGATGTCAAGCAAAGAGGCACTGACTTTGAAGGTAGGCCTTGAAATACATCCACAGGTACACCTCCAATTGACTCAAATGATGTCAATTAGCCTATCAGAAGCTTCTAAAGCCATGACATAATTTTCCAAGCTGTTTAAAGGCACACTCAACTTAGTGTATGTAAACTTCTGACCCACTGGAATTGTGATACAGTGAATTATAAGTGAAATAATCTGTCTGTAAACAATTGTTGGTTAAAATTACTTGTGTCATGCACAAAGTAGATGTCCTAACCGACTTGCCAAAACTATAGTTTTGGCAAACTATAGTTTGTTAACACTCCCAGAGTGCTAAGAGCCTTGGCGTGACCCTGGACAACACCCTGTCGTTCTCCGCTAACATCAAGGCGGTGACCCGATCCTGTAGGTTCATGCTCTACAACATTCGCAGAGTACAACCCTGCCTCACACAGGAAGCGGCGCAGGTCCTAATCCAGGCACTTGTCATCTCCCGTCTGGATTACTGCAACTCGCTGTTGGCGGGGCTCCCTGCCTGTGCCATCAAACCCCTACAACTCATCCAGAACGCCGCAGCCCGTCTGGTGTTCAACCTTCCCAAGTTCTCTCACGTCACCCCGCTCCTCCGCACACTCCACTGGCTTCCAGTTGAAGCTCGCATCTGCTACAAGACCATGGTGCTTGCCTACGGAGCTGTGAGGGGAACGGCACCTCCGTACCTTCAGGCTCTGATCAGTCCCTACACCCAAAGAAGGGCACTGCGTTCATCCACCTCTGGCCTGCTCGCCTCCCTACCTCTGCGGAAGCACAGTTCCCGCTCAGCCCAGTCAAAACTATTCGCTGCTCTGGCACCCCAATGGTGGAACAAGCTCCCTCACGATGCCAGGACAGCGGCGTCAATCACCACCTTCCGGAGACACCTGAAACCCCACCTCTTTAAGGAATACCTGGGATAGGATTAAGTAATCCTTCTAAACCCCTCCACCCTCCCCCCCAAAAAAGATAGATGTACTATTGTAAAGTGGTTGTTCCACTGGATATCATAAGGTGAGTGCACCAATTTGTAAGTCACTCTGGATAAGAGCGTCTGCTAAATGACGTAAATGTAAATGTAAACAAGAAATTTGTGGAGTGGTTGAAAAAAGAGTTTTAATGACTCCAACCTAAGTGTATGTAAACTTCCGACTTCAACTGTATATATATTTCTTGAGCTTTCTTATATCTACTAGATATAGGACAAACACTTCAAAATCTTGTTTCTTATGATTTCTTTTTTGACTGTCTTTTTTGCCATTTACAGTGCATTCGGGAAGTATTCAGACCCCTTGACTTTTTCCACATTTTGTTACGTTAAAGCCTTATTCTAAAATGGATTAAATCGCTTTTTCCCCCTCATCAATCTATACAATACTCCATAATGCCAAAGCATGAAAAGGTTTTTAGAAAGGTTTGCAAATTTATAAATTAAATAAAAAGTTCAAAAATAACATTTACATAAGTATTCAAACCCTTTACTCAGTCCTTGTTGAAGCACCTTTGGCAGCGATTACAGCCTTGAGTCTTCTTGGGTATGACGCTACAAGCTTGGCACACCTGTATTTGGGGAGTTCTTCTCTGCATATCCTCTCAAGCGCTGTCAGGTTGGATGGGGAGCGTTGCTGCACAGCTATTTTCAGGTCTCTCCAGAGATGTTCGATCGGGTTCAAGTCCGGGCTCTGGCTGTGCCACTCAAGGACATTCAGAGACTTGTCCCGAAGCCACTCCTACGTTGTCTTGACTGTGTGCTTAGGGTCGTTGTTTTGTTGGAAGGTGAACCTTTGTCCCAGTCTGAGGTCCTGAGCAGTCTGGAGCAAGTTTTCATCAAGGATCTCTCTGTACCTTGCTCCATTCATCTTTCCCTCGATCCTGACTAGTCTCCTAGTCCCCGCAGCTGAAAAGCATCCCCACAGCATGATGCTGCCTGTCACGCCCTGATCTGTTTCACCTGTCCTTGTGCTTGTCTCCACCCCCCTCCAGGTGTCACCCCTCTTCCCTATTATCCCCTGTGTATTTATACCTGTGTTCTCTGTCTGTTTGTTGCCAGTTCGTCTTGTATGTTTTTCAAGTCAACCAACGTGTTTTCCCGTACTCCTGCTGCTATTCTCTTTTTGCTAGTCCTCCCAGTTTTGACCCTTGCCTGTCCTGACTCTGAGCCCGACTGCCTGACCACTCTGCCTGCCCCTGACCCTGCCTGCCGACCTGTACCTCTGCCTCCCTCTGGATTACCGGCCTCTGCCTGCCTTGACCTGTCTACTGCTTGCCTCTGTTGGAACATTAAACATTGTTACTTCGACAGTCTGCATCTGGGTCTTACCTTGATTCGTGATACTGCCACCACCATGCATCACCGTAGGAATAGTGCCAGGTTTCCTCCAGAAGTGGCACTTGGCATTCAGACCAAAGAGTTCAATATTGGTTTCATTAGGCCAGAGAATCTTGTTTCTCATGGTCTAACAGTCCTTTAGGTGCCTTTTGGCAAACTCCAAGAGGGCTGTCATGTGGCTTTTACTGAGGAGTGGTTTCCGTCTGGCCACTCTACCATAAAGGCCTGATTGCTGGAGTGCTGCAGAGATGGTTGTCCTTCTGGAAGGTTCTCCCATCTCCACAGAGGAACTCTGGAGCTCTGTCAGAGTGACCATCGGGTTCTTGGTTACCTCCCTGACCGAGCCCTTCTCCCCCGATTGTTCAGTTTGGCCGGGCGGCCAGCTCTAGGAAGAGTCTTGGTAGTTCCAAACTTCTTCCATATAAGAATGATGGAGGCCACTGTGTTTTGGGGGACCTTTAATGCTGCTGAAATGTTTTGGTACCCTTCCCCAGATCTGTGCCTCGACACAAGGGTCTGAATACTTATGTAAATAAGGTATTCATGTTTTTTTATTTTTAATCAATTTGCAAACATTTCTAAAAACCTGTTTCTGCTTTGTCATTATGGGGTATTGTGTATAGATTGATGAGGGAACATTTTTTCCCAATCAATTTTAATAAGGCTGTAACATAACAAAATGTGGAAAAAGTCAATGGATCTGAATACTTTCTGAATGTACTGTATGAATGTGATGTGTTATTCAATGCGTATCTATAGTAGTAAAGGCCAAATTCAATATTTTATCAAATCTTTAAAAATATATATATTGATACCTAAAGGGGTCCTAAAATTCTAAATCAAATAGCTAAATGATCCATAGCATGACCATCTTAAAACAATTCCATATGTCATCTTAGAATCCCCTCCCGGCTTAGACTTTTAAGAATGAACATTTCTCACCTTGGCTTGTTCTCGGATCTGGTCCACAATGAGACGGTCCACTCTGGAAGGGTTAGGTGGGATTTTGGGGAGGGCACTGCTGGTCACCACAGAAATCCGCTTTCCAGGATAACTCATGGTAAGGACGTCCTCTGTCTAAAACACATAATATAAAAAAACACTTAATGCCAACCAGTCGAACTATACATTTTAATCCTAGTTTGGGAGTCATTCTTACCAAGTATTGTATTGCAGCATAATCAGATAAATAATAAGGATTTCAAGATGATCACAAGAAACAAAAATATTCCCACTAAATGAACCACTCATTTTTATTGCTCACCTTCTTCCTCTCCTTCTCCAGGACTCTCCACTGCTCATAGCACTCCTCCAGGTGGAAGTGGAGCTGGCTCATGGGTCCTCCCCGGTTCCTCACTATCATCGGGGAGCGGAGGCCTCCCATCATCCCTGGGTAGGGGTTCTCTCCACTGGAGCCCATAATGTCATTGAGGTAAGGGTTGAAAGCTGCAAACTCCCCATCTGGCAGCAGGTCACATAGGTCCATGGGGGGGATGGAACTGCCGTAGGGGAAGGAGGATCTGGAGTTGAATCTGGCAGAGTTCAGAGACATGTGGCAGGAGTTCTGTCTGGGGTCATTCACAGCCTGATACATGCAAGGCAGAAAGGCTGGGTTCTTCCCTGTGTTGACCGTGCCATTTCCTCCGCCGAATCTCTGAGAGCCATACATGCTGCCGAGTAGGTCGAGGTAAGGGTTCTGCAGGAGCCCCTGCTTCTTGTCCCCGTCTCCTGTCATGTGAGTGCTGGTCTGGGGCCTTGTCTTCCCATCCAAGCGCTGAGTGGAGGAGCAGCCATCAGCTACCAGCCCAGCCATGTGCATCCTGCTCTTGTCCAGCTGCATCTCAAAGTCACTGTCGCTGGCTCCCCTCCTCAGCCCACCCATGCCCATCCTGACCTGGTTCTGTCCTGCCCTGCTGCTGTGGAGGCTGGGCCCGTCCCCCTGACTGTAGTCCTGGATGCACGGTGGTGGTCCTCTCTGCATCTGGTGGGAGTGCTGAGGTACAAACTCAGACACAGAATGGGACAGCATATTGGACGGCCTAGAGGATAAACAGTTTCCCATTGGCTGCTGATGCTGCTGCTTGAGTTTGTTCTGCAACTGGTTCTGCTGGCTATAATGGTACTGGTTCAGACTCAGGCCCATAGAGAGGGGGTTGCTTCCTTTCTGGACAGCCATCTTGTTTTGGTGAGAAATTGTAGGATTGAAAGACGCTGAGAGTGATTTTGTTTTTTGGAAATACTCAACGTGTTGTGGACCAAATCCAGATAAGTCTTTGGAATCAAAGTCACTCTGTAGCAGCTCTTCGCTCTTCATTCCTCCATCAGTCTCCCTCTGCATGGCTCCATACTCCCCTCCTAGTTCCTTCTTAAACTGCATGGCTTGAGTGCTTTGCCCAGGCATCCTGGTGTTGGAGAAGTTCCTCTGTTCGGCCATGATGTCGTCATACTGCATCTGCACACTCTGCCGGTTCTGGGGCTCCCTACCACATGTGTTGTCCTGCTCACCAACCATCAGAGTCTGGATGTTGCTGGCCAGCTTGTTGACCTCTTGCATGGTGTACTGCTTGGTCCGTCTGGGCTTGGCGCTGATCTGGCCTGGGAACTCTTCATAGTAGTGGTCAAAGCACTGGCTGTTAATCTTGCTCTGGGGGCAGAAGGATGGTGCAAAAGCATCCATGTGGTCAGAAAGAGTGTTCCCAGACCCACAGAACCCTCCAACCTTCTCAGCTGTGTTGTACTCGTGTATACTTGTCCTCGTGTTTGAACGATAGGCGTTCCCCTCATTGGGCAGTGGTAGCCCCGGCGGCTTCGGCAGCTCTTGGGTCTGTAGAGAGTATCTAGTGTCCATGTCTCCATTGCAGGAAGAGAGGAGCCACTGCTGATCACTGGTATCAAAGCCATTGAAACGCTGGTAGAACTCTTCGGAACCTCTGTTCATTGGCCACCCTTGTGCTTTACTGAAAGACTCAGGGTAAACATGGTTCGGCAGAAAGTTGGACTGCACTTTGGACTCTGATTGGAAGTACTGCTGGCAATCGTCGCTCATTGACTTGGGAGACCAGACAGATTTCAGTTGGGATAATGTCCTGAAAGGAGAGTTGAAAAGTTAAAGGTTAAATACAGTTTTTTAAACAAAATTGAAAGTCTCAAAGTCATTACTGGCAAACGTTGCGGTTTCCATTTTCAATTCCCATTAATTTGTCTCCCAATACAATGAAATGAGCTCATATCACTGAAGACAAAAAAATACCCTCCTAATGAATAACTTACTCTTCAGTATAGTAACTCTCCATTTGATCAGCCTCCTCCAAGATATTTGACACCAGCCCATAGAGATCAGCTTCACTTCCACAGTCATTTAGATCTGGGAGATTCCTTGGAGATTTAAAACATAAGCATTTCAAAACACATGAACAAAAAGACCATTTACATTTCAAATGGAGTGGGACATATATGAAATGTCTAGTGGTAATTAGAAGTTCAACTTCATTTCAAATGGACAGTGTATTCATGATCACCTTGTGTCTTAAAATCACCTAAGATTTCAGTACAATAAAATTATAATAAACAAAAATATAAACGCAACATGCAACAATTTCAAATATTTTACTGAGCTACAGTTCATATAAGGAAATCAGTCAATTTAAATAAATTCCTTAGACTCTAAACTATGGATTTCACATGACTGGGAATACAGATATGCATCTGTTGGTCACAGATACTGTACCATAAAAAAAAGTAGGGGAGTGGATCAGAAAACCAGTCTGTATATGGTGTGACCACCATTTGCCTCATGCAGCGCGACAAATCTCCTTCGCATAGAGTTGATCAGGCTGTTGAGTGTGGCCTGTGGAATGTTGTCCCATTACTCTTCAATGGCTGTGCGAAGTTTCTGGATATTGGCAGGAACTGGAAGACACTGTCATACACATTGATCCAGATCATCCCAAACATGCTCAATGGGTGACATGTCTTGTGAGTATGCAGGTCATGGAAGAACTGGGACATTTTCAGCTTTCAGGAATTGTGTACGGGTCCTTGCAATATGGGGCTATGCATTATCATGCTGAAACCTGAGGTGATGGCAGTGAATGAATGGCACAAAAATGGATCTCGTCACGGTATCTCTTTGCAGAACATGGTCCAATTCACACACTTATTAAGAGGACATCCCTGGTCATCCCTACTAGCACTGATCTGGCGGACTCACTAAACACAAATACTTTGTTTGTAAATGATGTCTGAGTGTTGGAGTGTGCTCCTGGCTATCTGTAAATAAATAAAAAACACAGAAATTGTGCCTACTGGTTTGCTTAATATAAGTAATTAGAAATGATTCATACTTTTACTTTTGATACTTAAATACATTTACTTTGATACTTATGTATACTTAAAACCAAATACTTTTAGACTTTTACTCAAGTAGTATTTTACTGGGTGACTTTCTGTCACGTCCTGACCAGTGTAGGGGTTATTTGTGATTGTAGTTTGGTCAGGACGTGGCAGAGGGTATTTGTTTTATGTGGTTCAGGGTGCTGGTTTGTTTAGAAGGGTGTTTGATTTATTATTTACGGGTTTTGGGTTATGTTCTATGTTTTTGTATTTCTATGTTCTTTCTAGTTTAGTATTTCTATGTTAGGTAATTGGGTGTTGGACTCTCAATTGAAGGCAGGTGTTTGTAGTTGCCTTTGATTGAGAGTCCTATATATAGGGATGTGTTTTGTTTGTTAATTGTGGGTAGTTGTTTTTGCATTGCGTTGGTGTAGCCTGCAAAACTGTTTCCTGTCGTCGGTTCGTTGTTTATTGTTTTTTTGGTGTTCACATTCAATAAATATAATGATGAGCACGCAACCCGCTGCGCCTTGGTCCTCTCTTCACGAAGACAGCTGTTACACTTTTACTTGAGTCATTTTCTATTAAGGTAGCATTACTTTTACTAAAGTATGACAATTTGGTACTTTTTCCACCACTGCCATAACCCCACTGCCACCATGGGGCACTCTGTTCACAACATTGACATCATCAAACCGCTCGCCCACACGACGCCATACATGTGGTCTGCGGTTGTGAGGCCGGTTGGAGGTACTGCCAAATTCTCTAAAACAACAGAGACGGCGTATGGTAGAGAAATTAACATGAAATTCTCTGGCAACAGTTCGGGTGGACATTCCTGCAGTCAGCATGCTAATTGCACGCTCCCTCAACTTGAGACACCTGTGGTATTGTGTTTCTCCTGGCAAAGCAGAAATGCTCACTAACAGGGATGTAAACAAATTTGTGCCCAAAATTTGAAAGAGATAAGCTTTTTGTGCATATGGACATTTTCTGGGGTCTTTTATTTCAGCTCATGAAACATGGAACCTACACTTTACATGTTGCGTTTATATTTTTGTTCAGTATAAATTAAGACTTGGTCTTCCTTTTCCCAATACATTCTTCAGACTGTCAATGTTAAATACTGGTATGACAAAACACAGTATGGACCAGGTCAGTATACAATTCTGAGAGTTGCATTTGAAGTAGTTAGTTTAGGTACCTGCTTTTAACATTGTTCTGGGTGCAATTAATGAGTTGGTATGGATCATCCTGTGCAGACCAGGGTGTGTAGGACATGGGAGGTTCTTCTGGCAATGATAATTCGTGTAAGGGGATGTATGGCTGCAAGAGTCTTTCATTGTCCGCAGTTCCACAGGTCTGTGAGACAATAAAAAAGGAAATTCATGAACCCTGGTGAAAACGTCTGCCAGTCACTGGTGAGATATAGCATTCTGATTCTGTTTTGCCTACAATAGACAATTCATACCAATTCATACTTAAAAATACTAGCTACTTAATATAAACCATTAATAAACATACCGCTTGAATTATTTATCATCTATAGCCTACATTGTAATGAACTGCAATCTAGAAAAGTAAAACATTTCTTTTGAATGTCTCACCTGATGCGTATTTGAGGAAAAGAATGAGTCTGAACCTGATGATGCACTCTGGAATCGATCAAACGCCATTCTCACTCCTCTTGAACTTGCACTTATTCTATTCTTCACTGCATTATTAAACTAAACATTACAAAGATATTCATACAAACATTCAACAGAACAATACATTTTCATTGACTAGCTATCTTCATTATTAGATATACAGCTAGCAGGGTAATAACATATTGTATTGCACATGGCTAACTCGGCCCAAGTCAAATTGTAATTAAATGTACGTTAGCTAGCAACAGTAGCGAACGTTAACTAGCTAAGTTAGTTACAAAGATAGAAAGGATGCTCAACAGGTGTCTAGCTAGCTAAGCCAGCTAAACCCAAAACCCCCCACACAAACCACTTTTATGAGTTCAATCAACAACGTATTCTGAAAAACACAGTAATAACAGACAGTTTCACTTTTGTTCTAAGTTAGCTTTTGTGTCCCTTGTCTCCCTCAGTCACACGATTTATGTCTAACTAAATTTAGCTAGCCAACTGGGCTAGCTAGCTAGCTACTTACCTCCATAAATTCACTTGTAAACAACGTTTCTGTAGGGAATTTTCCCAGATTAAATGTTCACGATTTAAAAATCTAACTTAAAAAAAAAAAGAATGAAATCAAACGGACTTTAAACAATGACGGGGGAAATCACTAGTATATTGTGGCTAGCTACAGAATTATTGATCTCGAGCTTGCCAGTTGCTCTTCTCGCTTTTGTAAACTAGTGTCACGAGCAAGACCTTCAGCAGACATCTCACTCAAGATCTTCACATCAACCCCCGCGAATAAAATTCTCTTCTTTTATCACTAACTGTCTCAAAGGTGATGATTGGTCCATAAGAAGCTTTTTCACCCAATGGGTTCCAATAGGGATTGTACACATAAAGGGCATAGCAACCAATAATTTTCAGAAAATTAAAAGATGGGGGAATCCTATTTTACTATCAATGAGGGACCATATCATGAGGCTTTTTCATGCATAGTGAAGGATTCTGTTGAACATGTATTGCTCTTCTTGAATCATCTTCATGGAACTTTTTTTTAATAAGTAAACATGTGGTCGGCTACATCCTAATAAAGTATACAATCATGTGTTACATTAAATACTAATAACTAAGTCATAGCAAAAATAGTGCTTAGTCAAGTCCAGGGCCTCAATTTATTCAACCAACTATGAATAAACTTCCCTTGTACAAGTAGTTGGAGACTGGACATCTTTGGTTGCAAATGCATTGTCCTACAATACCCACAAGATGTCGCTATGTCTATAGTTTTTTTTGCGTTGGCCTTCTAGATAGACTTGATAGATAGATTAATATTGATGTTACATTGAACTGGGTGAATGGAATATGAATGACAGTTATCCAATATGCTGTAATAGAAATAAGGCCATGTCCATAAAAAAAAATTTAAAAAGCCCTTCCTCCTCTTAAACGTCACTAACTGCCACAGCCCTACATAGAGTGGTGAGGATGGCCCAGCACATCACTGGGGGTGAGCTCCCACCCATTCAGGACGTACATACCAGGGGTGTCTGAGAAAGACCCAGCCAATCGAGACATGGACTTTTCTCCATGCTTCCGTCCAGCAGGCGGTACCGGTGCATCAAGGCTCAGACCAACAGACTCCCCCTTACGAAAAAAGATTGCAGTCATACTACACTGTAGTATAACTGTTAGAATGCAGAATAACTGCAGTATGCTGCAAATACTGCATCCAATATCACAATTGTTTTTACTGCAGTAATTTTGCAGTGTAACTGAAGTTACAGTGCAATTACTGCGTCCAAAATACCACAGTTGACTGCAGTTACTGCACTTTTACTGCAATTTCAAAACCACTATCTGTTTTGGTAAGGGCCTAAGCAGTGTCTATCCCCTGGCCATAAGACGGTTACATGGCTACAACTATTACTTCTCTCCCTCTCCCACAGACTATCCACACTGATTCAATTCCCATCCACAGGTCTCTACCCACTCTGACACACACACCTTCACTGTCACTTTTACTCACACTCACACACACACACACACACACACACACACACACACACACACGCACACACTCACATCCACACACTCACAATCATTACTGATGCCACACCCTCACACCTACAGTGCTGCTAAATAATTATTACTACCTACTACCATTACGCTGCGGTTCATTGCTCATTGATTATTGATTGCATCCCCATTAATATCGTCCAATTTATCCTGCTACTGGTCATTATTAATACTGATTACATGTTGATATTACCATTAGTATATTACCATAGTATTTAAATATTCCTGCTACCAGTCACTTTTCAGCCCAGTGTACACTGCTATATTGTTTATTGTTATTAATATTATTATTATTTATCCAGCTACCAATCATGTTTTCCTCATCTATGCCTGCCTACATGTACATATATAGTACTTCATGCCTCGAGTATCCCTGCTCACTGTAAATTTGGTACTGACACTGTTTTTCGTCTTCCATTCTTATCTCTTATTTCTCGTGACAAATAAAACTTGAAACTTGATAGATAGATAGATAGATAGATAGATAGATAGATAGATAGATAGATAGATAGATAGATAGATAGATAGATAGATAGATAGATAGATAGATAGATAGATAGATAGATAGATAGATAGATAGATAGATAGATAGATAGATAGATAGATAGATAGATAGATAGATAGATAGATAGATAGATAGATAGATAGATATCTGCACATTTTGGAGTTGTGAGCGAGGCTACACTACAATATGGTTCATTCGTGGGGCGCATGTTGTACTGAAGTTACTCAAACTCTCCCAAGTTGATACTGCTCTGCAATTCCATTGGCCAGCAACACACTGGGAAGGGGTGGGAATCTGTTTCCAGAGCCCCCTTATCCCCATCCCTCCTCCTCTCGACATTACTTTGAAACCAAACTACAGAAAGTTGCAGGGGGAACTTGAAACTGTCTGATTGGGCCATCCATGCAAGTTGCACAAAGGAAAAGTCAAGCAGCCTCTTGCAGGCAGGCAAACAGCAACAGTTTTTAGCTCACCGGGACCACTGCATAAGTTTTATCACTTATTCCATTATTTACAGCCAAAATACCGATGTTACGGAATATAAAAAGTATCTGTAAATTGCATTACTTTATCAGGTTAAATAGAGGAGATTTTTTATTGATCAGCTCACAATGAAAATGGATTTTCAAACGAGTTATGCGACTTTTTTCGCACTGATCATGCCGTCATTGATGGTATCAGCGCAAGGGGATAATGGCATTGCTTTCCCGGACCACGGATTTTGCCAGCCTATTTCAATCCCACTATGCACGGACATCGCCTACAATCAAACTATCATGCCCAATCTGGTGGGACATTACAACCAAGAGGACGCAGGACTGGAGGTGCACCAGTTTTACCCCTTGGTAAAGGTACAGTGCTCGCCCGAACTTAAATTCTTCCTATGTTCAATGTATGCGCCTGTTTGTACAGTTTTGGAAAAGGCCATTCCACCCTGTCGCTCAATTTGCGAGAGGGCAAAGCACGGCTGCGAGGCGCTCATGAATAAATTCGGGTTCCAATGGCCAGAACGCCTCCGGTGCGAGAATTTCCCCGTGCTTGGAGACGGGCACATTTGCGTGGGTCAGAATGAATCTACTGCCACTGCCCCGCCCGTACACATGCCAGTCCCTGGAACCCCTGGCGTCCATGTCTACTCCACTTCAGACAGGCCTTTCCGCTGTCCATCTGTGCTCAAAGTCCCCACTTATCTGAATTATTCGTTTCTGGGGGAGCTGGATTGTGGAGCACCATGTGAACACTACAGGAGCAGTGGAGGCTACATGTTCTTCAATGATAAAGAGATTTATTTTGCACGCATATGGATCCTCATCTGGTCGTCTCTGTGCTGTGCCTCCACCCTATTCACCGTCACCACCTACCTAGTGGACATGCAGCGCTTCAAGTACCCGGAGAGGCCCATCATCTTCCTTTCTGGCTGCTACACCATGGTCTCCATAGCCTATATCGCTGGCTACTTTCTGGGGGACAAGGTGGTGTGCAATGACAGCTTCACCCCAGACGGATATAAGACCATAGTCCAGGGGACCAAGAAGGAAGGCTGCACCATCCTCTTCATGATGCTGTATTTCTTCAGCATGGCCAGCTCCATCTGGTGGGTCATCCTGTCTCTCACCTGGTTCCTGGCAGCGGGGATGAAGTGGGGGCATGAGGCTATTGAGGCCAACTCCCAGTACTTCCACCTGGCAGCCTGGGCTGTGCCCGCCGTGAAGACCATCAGCATCCTGGCCATGGGGCAGATCGAGGGGGACGTGCTCAGTGGGGTGTGCTTTGTGGGCCTCAACAGCCTGAACCCCATACGGGGCTTTGTCCTGGCCCCCCTCTTCATCTACCTCTTCATCGGTACCTCCTTCCTTCTGGCCGGCTTCGTGTCCCTGTTCCGCATCCGCACCATCATGAAGCACGACGGCACCAAGACGGAGAAGCTGGAGCGCCTGATGGTGCGCATCGGGGTATTCAGTGTGCTCTACACCGTCCCCGCCACCATCGTCATCGCCTGCTTCTTCTACGAGCAGGCCTTCCGCCACCACTGGGAGAGAAGCTGGGTCAGCCGTAACTGTAAAGGCTTAGCCATCCCCTGCCCCATGCAGTACACCCCCCGCATGACCCCCGACTTCACCGTCTACATGATCAAGTACCTGATGACCCTCATAGTGGGCATCACCTCCGGGTTCTGGATCTGGTCTGGCAAGACACTCCATTCCTGGCGCAAGTTCTATACCAGACTCTCAAATCGTAGGCATGGAGAGACCACTGTCTAGGGAGGGAGGCCAAAACATGGGACTTGTTTTTGGACATTCTTTTGGATGTTTTACAGTGTGTTTTTCTCCCTGCTATTTGTTTACTCACTGTCAGAGACTCAGTGGTACTTTTATACATTGATCATCAGATACTGTCAGTATTTTTATGGAACATTGACAGAATTTTTAAGAAGTCAAATATTGCATGCCAAAAACAAGCATTAAGAGTCCGGGGGCGGGGGTCTTGACCAAAGGACAAACTGTTGCTCACCTGAAGAATGGCCAATCCTCAGAATGAACAAACAACAAAGATGTTCAGTGGATGCCATGTGCTGAAGTGCTCTCTCTCTCTCTTCCCCCACTCTCTTCCTACTCCCTTTTTAAGTTATCAGCCATAAAAACTCTCCAGTGTGAGTGAGAATCCAGCTGGGAATACAGTGAGCGGGGGAAGGAAGGAGGCCTGAAAGGACTGGCTGCCATTTTAAGACTTTATTTTCACTCTGTGAACGTGTGAGATGTAATTAAATGCAACTGTAAATAGGAATTGTAAAATATAAAATTATATATTTGTATTTAAAGAACGGACATGTTTTGTTTTGTCTTCCGACAGCCGTAGTGCCTGGTTAATTCTAGCACCCCTTCTGAAAGGAGCCGTAGATATACACACTGTCTGTCTCTTAGTGCTGTTTTCACTGGCAGTATGACACACACACATTTGAAGTTTCTCCTGTCAAACCCAGATCTGTAATCATTTTCCTTCTGATGTATCAGATCAGGGAAGCTGGGTTGTAGTAAAGTCAGTCTTTGGCTGTGCACTTTCCCTACTTAGCCCTTCTCCTTCCTCTCGTCTCCCCCCCACCAATTAAATCCCTTGGAGCTGAGCTGAGCAGCAAGAGAAGCTGGGTGGTAGGGGTGAAGAGAATGCTGTAAGGACACTGTGGTCATGCCTCCAGGGTGGGAAAGCTAGCCCTAATTGTCAGTACTACGCTGCATTACCAAAAAGTAACACCAAAAAGATCCACTTCTGGAGACTGTTGCTCAAACTGTTCAAATAAAAAAACAAAGTATTTTGAAAAACGGAATCAAAGAAGAATGTGGTATTTTAATGTTGTCACGTGAAAAGTGGTGTGAATCTGGCAACCACTAATTAACAAATGTATCTCACGTGATTTGCTGGGGGGGGTTTGGGGATGGGAAGGTGACGACAAAATAAAAGCCACATGATTTGATATTGTTTTTGTATTGCTGTGTGTGTGTGTGTGTGTGTGTGTGTGTGTGTGTGTGTGTGTGTGTGTCCTGTGTTATCTTGACTAGCAGGATTATTTTCTTGAACTTGTCTATTTCGTTTGTCTTTGAATTGAGAAGTGATGTCGTTACCACTACAGTACAGCTCAGAGTGTGCTAATAACATAGTTATAGTATGGAAATGATAACAATACAAATATGGTCGCTGTCTGAAAGTAAGGGTTTGTCGGTGAGGGTTAGAGAAGTGGTTCCCTGTTACTATATTGTTCTATACTACAGCACAAACTATGCGGTGTCATTTCAAGAGCTACTGTTATTTCTTATAACTGAGTGGCAACATGTTAATGCACAAAGATGTAAGTGAAGTTACAAAATGGTGGTCTCTGCCCAAGTTCACCAGGTTCATCATAAATTCCCAGTTCCCTAATTAAATGACCATAAAAAGGATTTCTACATCATGTTATAAAGTTATGGTTCAACAAAAATGTGATAGGGTTGAAACCTGTATGTCTTATGGCCTTGGTTGGAGGGGGCTTAGCTGCTGGGCATTATAAACATCACTGCGCCTCTTGAAGAGGGGATCACATTTGGGCTCTAATGTATGTCCTGAGGCCACGCCGTTTTACGGGCTGGACCCAATACAATGGCCTCCTTCACTCCAAAGTCATTCAATTATGATGATGAGGCGCTGTAAGAAGCCCTACTTTAACGTGCACAACGCGTGGCCGTATGTATGTGAGCGTTGTCTGTCGGTAGACTTGCCTGTCTGTCCGCATCTCTCTCTCAGCTATCTCTCTCTTGCTCTCTCATGATGTGTGGCTAAAATAGGCCTACTCAGAGAAGTCTCCATCACGCTGCCCTCGCCAATGTGTTGACAGTTGAGTCATACCTCAACATCTGTTAGCTTTCAGACTGTGTGGCGACTGCCACGAGGATGCATTACCCTGACGTGGCTCTCCAAGGTACAGGGGGTGAGGTAACACTGGATAACTGGAATGATATACCCTTAGATGGAATATAAGCTTCTATGCCAATAAGAATTTGAGTGTGCTACTTTGTGTGTGTGTGTGTGTGTGTGTGTGTGTGTGTGTGTGTGTGTGTGTGTGTGTGTATTTCTTTGTGAACATGGTGTTCGTCTCTACATGCGAGTGAAGCAAAGGAAAATAATGGTATTTGGCTTCACAGAGTACTTTATCTTTCAAGAAACTTTTTAAAGTAAACACTTAAAATTGAGCTGGAATCCACCAAGTGATGCATGGCTGAGACTGAACAACCTCTGTGGTGATGTAATGAAATAAATGTAGTGCTGCCCGGAGAAAGTGGATACTCCCCGGATCCCCAACACCTCCAGCACTGAGGCTATGAGGAATACTTCCAAAACATACTGTAAGCATACAGTGCCTTCAGAAAGTATTCACACCACTTGACTTTTTCCTTATTGTATTGTGTTACAGCCGGAATTTAAAAAATTTAATTGGGATTTTGGGTCACACAATTTTGGGTTACACACAATACTCCATAATGTCAAAGTGAAATTATGTTTTTAGAAATGTTTACAAATTAATTAAAAATGTGAAGCTGAAATGTCTTCAGTCAATAAGTATTCAACCCTTGTTATGACAAGCCAAAATAAGTTCAGGAGTAAAAAATGTGCTTAACAAGTCACATAATAAGTTGCATGGGACTCACTCTGTGCAATAATGGCGTTTAACAGGATTTTTAAATGACTACCCCATCTCTGTACCCAACACAAACAATGATCTGTAAGGTCCCTTAGTCGAGCAGTGAATTTCAAGCATGGATTCAACCACAAAGACCAGGGAGGTTTTCCAATGGTTCACAAAGAAGGGCAGCTAGTGGTAGATGTAAAAAAAATAAAAATAAAGAAGCATACATTGAATATCTGTTTGTGAATGGTGAAGTTATTAATTACACATTGGATGGTGTATCAATCCAGTCACTACAAAGATACAGGTGCCCTTCCTAACTCAGTTGCCGAAGAGGAAGGAAACCGCTCAGGGATTTCACCATGAGGCCAATGGTGATTTAAAACAGTTACAGAGTTTAATGGCTGTGATAGGAGATAACTGAGATGGATGAACAACATTGTAGAAGTTACTCCACAATACTAACATAAATCACAGAGTGAAAATAAGGAATCCTGTACAGAATAATCCTGTTTGCAATAAGGCACTAAAGCAATACTTTAGAAAAATGTGGCAATAAATTCACTTTCTGTTCTGAAAACAAAGCTTTATGTTTGGGGAAAATCCAACACATCACTGAGTACCACTCTTAATATTTTCAAGCATGGTGGTTGCTGCATCATGTTATGAGTACGCTTGTCATCGAAAAGGACTAGGGAGTTTTTTTTACGATAAAAATAAATGGAATAGAGCTAAGCACAGGCATAATCCTAGAGGGAAACTTGGTTCAGTCTGATTTCCAACAGACACAGGGAGACAAATTCACCTTTTAGCAGGACAATTACCTGAAACACAAGGCCAAATATACACTGGAGTTGCTTACCAAGACGACATTGAATGTTCCTGAGTGGAATTGTTACAGTTTTGACTTAAATCATCTTGAAAATCTATGGCAATACTTGAAAATGGCTGTCTAGCAATGATCAACAACCAACTTGACAGAGCTTGAAGAATTTCTTAAAGAATAATGGGCAAATATTGTACAATCCAGGTGTGCAAAGCCCTTAGAGACTTACCCAGAAAGACTCACAGCTGTAATCACTGCCAAAGGTGATTCTAACATGTATTGACCGAGAGGGTTGAATACTTATCTAAATCAATACATAGTGTTTTATTTTCCATTAATTAATTAATACATTTTAGAATTTTTATTCCACTTTGACATTATAGAGTATTTTGTTAAGATAGTTGACAAAAAAAGACAATTAAATCCATTTGAATCCCACTTTGTAACAACAAAATGTGGAAAAAGTCACGTGGTATGAATACTTTTTGAACAGCTCCTGCATGTAAGAAAGGGATAGAATTGGATTACCATTTTCTCACCTAATCTACAACAAGAAATCGACAGAGGTAGACTTGACGATATGCAGGGCTTGAACAGTTTGTACTCGCTGAAGACCACTGAATATTTCCCCTTGTTATATAAGATCTATCGTTTGTCTGTCTTGTAGAGAAAGAAGGGGCAGTGTATGGCATGGTACAGTATAAGTACCAGGGTTGTAACAACTGACAGGTACAGTATGTGGGATTTAGGACAGCAAAAGAGACCATGCCTCTACCTCTACCTGATACATAAATATACCTGTTCCACTTATGTTCTGCTCCTCCACACCTCTTTGTGCCTCAGCCCTAGCTCCCCCTGTCTTTCTCCTCCCTGCCCCCCTCTTCTCTTCCCCTCTTCACTCAGATGAATGGGGGGAATGCAGTGAGTCAGTGGAGCAGCGCCGGGCCTTGGCCCAGTGACAGTCTCCTGTGAGCTGCCTCACTTCAAAGGGCCGCAGAAACCCGACTAGCTCCTTGTAAACAGGGCTGCCTGGCCTGAAGGCCCGCTTCCTGCGCTTAACTCAACTTAATGGCTGGCTTGTTTGGCTTTTCGCTGAAGCAGAGAGAGAGACGAATGAGGAGAGAGAAAAAAGAGAAGGGGGGAGGTGGGCAGGGTGGGTTGGTGGCAGGTAGAGTCTAAGATCTGTTACAAGGGGTGGGCGGGGAGGGGGTTTGGAAGGTATTTTGGAAAATTCACTTTAATAGGGGTGCTTTTTTCTTCCTCTCAAGGTAAAAAAGAAGGGAATAAAAGGAGTATCAGGATAGGGAAAGATGTTGCTGCCATATTGTAAATCTGTAGAAGAAAAAAAAAAGTGTATTTTCGGAACCTGAAAACTAAACAGAAACAGATGCCCAGATTCACTTTTCAGAATGTTTGAGTTTCGCCAGCAAAGTTCTGTTCACTTGATATTCTCAGTCAGGAAACCTGAAGTCTGATAGCATGACCCAGCAGGGAGACTGTAGACCTTTACATGGTTTATACCTGATAGCTATTGCACATTTGTCCTTTTGTACTATATGTAGAGGTATGATGACTATCACCCTGTACACAGGTCTCACATTTATTGCATAGAGACACATCTGTCAAGCTAAATATATTACCGGGGAAAAAAGTTGCTATCTATGTAGACCAGATATTGTCTGTTTTCTCCGTGCTATTGACCAAGTCTCTTCTAGGTGGTCTCGGCTAAGCTTGTCTATGCTGTGGATTAGCTCTCTCTCTTTGTTGGTCTGAGATCTGCCATGCTGCCATATTCTCTCCTCGAGGGCAAGAAGGGACAAGCAGAGGATTGGGCAGAAAGAGAGAAAGAATGCTCTTCCAGAGAATGTTAATAATGTGATCTCATATCACCCTGATTGAAAGAAGCCCTCAGAGGCTGTTAACAAAGATGGATCATGTTGTTGGTCTGAAAAAAAAGAGACAAGTAAGGGGAGTGAAAAAAGTTGCTCTCTGTGAAAGTTAGCATGAAAAAAGATGAAGGTTAAATTTTTTTTTAAAAGACCCAGACTTCGGTCTGTTACTAATCAAGTCTTGCTCTGATCTCAGAGAACAGTATCATGCTCTGAGCGCTTATACTCAGTTAGTCAGACATTAGCCCTGCTAAATCAGGGCAGTTTAGATTTTCCAGCGCTCTCCATATCTTTGGATCTCGTTTTCCCCTCAAAACAGGAAGTCCAATATGTTCCCTCTCCTCCTATGCCCTGCATGGATTGCTTCCCGAGGCCACCGTATAGATTTGGGGGAGGGGAAATCAGAGAGTTGGCAGGAGAAAGGAGGTTAAAATGTGCATTTTCAGTTTCTATGTTACAGAGGCCCTCCGCTACAATATGGTGATATCCTGCTCGGTCACAGTGCTTCTCTTCGGGCAGACCCATTGCAAATGGCCATGAAATGCATTTCAACATGAGTGTTTTTATTGTCCTGTCCTGGTTGTATCAGTATGCTGTGAGAGTCTTTGTGGACATAGTTCTAGATTTATTAGGCAGCAGTTGAAAAGTTCACAGATCCCTTGACTGGACACTATCAGGGGAAAAGATACACAGAAAGAAAAGGGAATGGATATTTGGAAAGCCTACTCTCAACTCCTCGACTTTGGATGATCTTACTAACTGGCCACTCAGTCAAGATAGTCCATGGTCTGTTCTGGGGCTCAGAGGATTTGTAAGTTAACTACAGCAGTAGGGAAGGGAACGGAACAGAAGCAGACAACAACTGTGGTGGCAGAGCCTCTGTTACAGCCAGCCTCACTTGCTCCACCCCCTCCTTGGCTCACTCTCACGCCCCACACACACCATTTGTCTGGGGTTTTATGACCCACAGAGCACACACAGGCCATTCAGAGGTGGCTTCAGTGAGATAGACGGGTGGGGCCCAGGCTAGGCAGGCACACACACACACACACACACACACACACACACACACACACACACACACACACACACACACACACACACACACACACACACACACACACACAGGGGCTAACTATTCTTCTGTGCATGCTTGGAGTAAACCGCTCAGGTCCCAGGCCCTATCGTAGAAAACCATGGGGTGTGTGGTAAAGAGAGAGGGAGTGTTTGTGCTAGAGAGAGAGAGGGAGAGCGAGAGGGAGTCTGGGTGTGTGTGGTAGAGAGCGAGAGGGAGTCTGGGGGTGTGTGGTAGAAAGAGAGAGAGAGCGAGAGGGAGTCTGGGGGTGTGTGGTAGAAAGAGAGAGACAGTGAGAGGGAGTCTGGGAGTGTGTGGTAGAAAGAGAGCGAGAGGGAGTCTGGGTGTGTGTGGTAGAGAGAGAGAGAGAGAGGGAGTCTGGGTGTGTGTGGTAGAGAGAGTGTGAGTCTGGGGGTGTGTGGTAGAGAGCGAGAGGGAGTCTGGGGGTGTGTGGTAGCGCGAGAGAGAGAGGAAGTCTGGGTGTGTGTGGTAGAGAGAGAGAGAGAGTCTGGGTGTGTGTGGTAGAGAGCGAGAGGGAGTCTGGGGGTGTGTGGTAGAAAGAGAGGGAGTCTGGGGGTGTGTGGTAGAGAGAGAGGGAGAGGGAGTCTGGGTTTGTGTGACAGAGAGTGTGTCGAGAGAGAGAGAGAGAGAGAGTCTGGGTGTGTGTGGTAGAGAGAGAGGGAGAGAGAGTCTGGGCGTGTGTGGTAGAGAGGGTCGAGGGAGAGGGAGCGCCCCTGAGCTGCTCCAGCTGTTGCCCAGAGTGGTGCTGACAGCTGCGTTACGGATATTTTGGGAGCCGGAGTTCGCCTGGGATAATAATGGGCTTGATTTGGAGGAGAGAGGGGGGTTGATACATAGCCAGACACCACACTGTGTACACAACCATGCCACTCCTCGGGCCATGGCACGAGTATAGGGTAACAATCTGGTGATGAGAATACAAACAGAGCACTGGGGGGAATTCTTCTAGTCAATGTCATCATCTTCTATTGTGTTAGTGCAACTGACTGTGAATGATCTCCTATAATAAGAAACTCCGGCAACTGTTGTGCTCCAGGCAGTACATGAAACAGTCGATTACAAATCTAATCCAACCTGTATACGACCCAGCCAGTTCTGTTTGATTAGGTTTCCAGCTATTGTTGTTCTGACTCCCGTGGCACAGAGCCCTTGCTAAGACAAACACATACACCGGTGGTCAGTTAGGTTGAAGGATTGGGGTGAAAGCACTTACTGTCCCACCTCAGTGCACAGGGAGCCCCCTGTCTGACGTAGCTGTGTTCACTGGTTAGAGCTCGCTGCCTGGCCTTCTGAATCAGCCCCGGTCTGTATAGTAGCTGTGTGGTACAGCACAGAGAGCTCCTATGGCAACTCAGCTGACCTGCAGACCTGAAACTGAGAGAGGGCAGGGTTCACGGGCTAGAATAGACCTCCACGACTGATGTTAAGATTTAGTGGTTAGTTAGAACCCTAAGCCTAAACCTACACTCTACAACATAGGAAACTAGCAGCACTAGCCTTAGGGTTCCAAAACATATGAAATGGAGCAAAGAGAAGATATATTTTTTGTTATTGAATATATCCAAATAATTAAATGAGAAAACATAGAAATTTGACATGGTAGTTAAATATCACAATTATAACGCTCATGTCATCTAATCACATTGCTTCCTTGGCATCTCAACTTAGTTGACCTAAGTTGTATACATCTGAAATGAAAGATACAGTATGTTCTATCCGTTCTATTTCTACAGTTCTTCTCCTCTGTGGTTCTGCAGGTTCTGGAACTCTTCAGGCTCCGGGTGATGACTCATTTCTTCGGCTCCTTTCTGGCGAGCGTCAATCCCCGTTTTAATGGGAGCCTTCTTAACTGCTCTTTCAGAGGAATTTACAACCCTGGCCCTCACCGCTCGCGCACTCACTCGGCCCACGAGAGGGGAGGGAGGGGAGCACACTGGCGCATTGTCCTGACACAGCCAGGAGTGGAAATGTACCACCAGAAGCAAGGTGGTGGGACTGGCGGCAGGGCATGTGTTCCTGTGCATGTGATTGCGTGCATGTATGTGTAAGTGAGTGAATGAGTGAGTGAGTGGATAAAGGAGAAGGGCTGGAGCTCTGTAGGTTTTCTCTGTAATTTCTCTCTCCCTGTGCAGCGTAATCACTTCCATCTGAGCCCTGCCCAAAGAGAGAGAGAGAGAGAGAGAGAGAGAGAGAGAAATGGTGGAGGGGCCTCGTCAAGGAGGTGAGAGTTAAACACACACACCCATATCATATGCACACACTCATAAATAACCCATATTCTAGCAGACACACAACACCCACTAATATACACATCCAGTCTACATATTCTCATTCCAAAAACATACTAACAGTAGAACAGTCATATTCGACAAAGCTTTCAGACAAGCAAGAACACCCTAACAGTCATGTCCAGTCTCGCACCACTCATCAAATCCTTCTGGGACATTATTACATTTGCTACCTCTAGCCCTCTAAACCAGTCATATCAGAAAAAGAAAAATACATTTCATCTCATTGAAAACTTTAGCCCACACTATCAATAGAAATTGATTGAGCAACTCTTAGCATTGTGTGGTTATGGTAAGGGCATAAGACCGCATTTTCTAATTTCCTTCCTTCAATCCTGAGGTTTTTTCTTCCTCTTTTTGTTGGGGGTGGTTCCATCTGTCCTGCTGCACATGTTGAGCTGTATGTTGGAAGGCCTTGGGGAGAGACAGACAGGCTCTCCAGACCAGACGTTCATGGTCAACGTGCAGCGTAGCTAATAATAATCAAATAAAAAAAACAGGCCCTTCTGCACAGCAAACCCTCTGCCAAGCGGACCGCTCAGCTAGATCTCCGCTGAACCGCTGACCACAGGGGCAACTAAAGTAGGCCAATCCTAATGCCGAATGAGGTCTTATCAGTTCTATGTCGTCCTTTACCATCCTTCAGACCAGAGGCTGAATGAGAAGATGAAAGTAAAAAGAGAAAAATAAAAGGTGAAAGGAGAGATGCCGTGTGATCTTATCAGAGAGAGAGAGAGAGAGAGAAAACATTCCTGAAGCGACTGCAGGCCACAGACAGACAGTGAATAGAGGCCCCAAAGGCTTAGATTTAGTGGTGTCTGCTGCCTGCCAGTGCTGCTGGTTTGAACATTTCCTCTGTATCACCAGAAAAAGTATCCTAAATTACACCATGCCCCCTTGGCACACATTACAGTATTAAACATTCTGAGGAGAAGAGGAGAGGAGGTGCATGACTTTACATAAGAGTTCTATCTCTAGTGATCAACATCCTCTGCTGCTCTTCCATCCCCAGTCACTCACACTGGGTTAGCTCACTTCTACATGTCCTGCTATCCTGGGTGACACAGGGCAGCCACTCTGTCATGGTTTTAGCACAGTTACAAATGTCTGCTCGTGCTAAATATTTATTTTCTTCTACTGGGACAATATGTCTAATAACTAATACGGGTCCTGAAATCCTACAAATTGGGGTTGCTGACCTGGATGTTGGCTGAATTAGGGATTGACAACACAATCCTCAATAACAGAAGACTTGCTGGGAGCCCATCTAATTTCCTGGGGATGTTGAGTACTACTACTGACCTAGTTACTGACATTACAGGGGCCGGGGCCGGGCCAGGTATAGGAGCAGGCAGGCCCCACAGCAGACAGGCAGCAGTCTCCTGTCTCCATCGAAGCCAGCCAGAGGCCCAGTGAGCCTGTTTCACTGTAGGCCAGGGAGACCAGCCTTCAGCCCAGCCCGCCGCCATGGGTCCAGCGTCCGGCTGACGTGTTCCATTTTTCCCGGCACCTCAGATACACATGGATCCACTAACAGGCCGGGTGGGGTGCAGTAAGAGGGCTCGTAAAACACTGGGCATAAAATGTGAGTTTATCAATAAGGCTTGCTGTTCAGATGGGAGGGAATGTGCTTGGATGGAGAGCAATGGAGGTGGTGGAGCTGTAGCCTTAGCTGATCCCAGCTGTCTGAATAAACTCTAATTAGCACCACCATACCCTTATCGCTTGGAGGTGACGGGAGCAAATGTTCCTAGTGAACCACCCAGGAACAACAGCCTAAATAACATGGGACAATGACTGTGTGTGACAGGTGACCGCCTCACCTCCTGGACCAAATGGCCTGGTGAAACATGGCAGACACAGAATGCAGACATTCAAAACCACAACAAAAACAGATCAACTCAAC
Source organism: Salmo salar (assembly GCF_965601325.2). Classification (NCBI taxonomy): domain Eukaryota; kingdom Metazoa; phylum Chordata; class Actinopteri; order Salmoniformes; family Salmonidae; genus Salmo; species Salmo salar. The sequence continues at coordinate 63,347,847 of NC_138293.1, read as the reverse complement.
AATGCGTGAATTCAAGCTGCAGTGTTATTCCTACACCCTTGCCTCCACCACCATAAAAATGCTGAACATTCCAGAAAAAAAACAACAACAAAACAACCAATCACTGATAACAATTTAATATTGGGAAAGACAATAGGCTGCACAGGATCTAAACTGCATTATGATGAGAGTCACAGCATTCTCCCCCAATTTACGATAGAATGGCGTGGGCATTGTCTTGACCGAAGCCGTTCCCTCCCTCCTTAACCCAAATTCTCATACACCTCTCTCTTCTTGACATCTCGAAAGAGCTCAATTCCCATGATGCATCCCACTAACTGATAAAATGATAATAACACAGTAATTACACCGATGCAACATGTGACCTAAGTAGGACACCTGATATGTTGTTTACCTCTATGAGACCCAGAACGATGCAGGCGGCACCCAGCCACACCAGGTTCCTATTCAGGGACTCTTTCATCACCTGCACAAAGCCCTGGAGGGACGACACACACACACACACACACACCCACACACTAGCACAGAGTGTTGTGAATCCTCTCTTCCTGTGACTAAATGAGCTGTTAATGAACTGTCTGGCCTCCAGGGGCCACAGTGTCTGCAGTCAGTCACTCAGAGAACCAGCTGATATATATTGACCGTGTTTAACTTTATCCTCTCAAGTCCCTGCTTGTCTTACTTGCTGAACTGCAGACCGACCAGGATCTGAGCTAAGCATGACTAAAAGCTTGTTATTATAGGTTTTAGTGAAAAGACTCAGGGCATTTTAGATAAAGCCTCATTACTCTTTAGGGCCCTTAAAACCTCTCATCATTGTCACAGCAATTCCCATGTAGGGAATCATGATCACCTTTTTCCTAACCTCATCTAAGGCCTTTGTAACCCTCTCGCCCTTCCCTGTGCTGGTTAACATTGACCCTCTGGTAGATGTCTGTGGTGACGACTTTCACACAGGCCACAGAATCCACATGGCAACAGGAGTGTGGCACAAAACTAATATTCCCATGAGAGCTCTGCAGGAGCCAGTCAGTGTAGTTCTCTGCACCACAACAACGGAACTGAAACGCACATACACTATCAAAGTTTGTTTATCTCACAGAGACCATTCCCCTGGTAAGGAGTGAATAGCATGCTACTTACTGCATGCTGTAGGTCAACGATGGCAACCTTATCCCTGGGGCTGTGCTGCACGGTCACCTCGTTGACTTTCAGTGTGATCCTTCTCTCCACCTGCAGAGGGTGCAGAGGACACACAAAGCATTTTCACCCTTGTCAATCAAGCAATACTAGTTGAATTCCCTGGAAAACACACAGTGATCATCCAAGACTGCAGTAGGTTGAGACAGCCGAGCAGAGTCACGTTTACCTTGTTTCTGAAGACACTACCAGACACTATCTGCAGACTGAGGATCAGCATTAGGAAGTGTGTGAACTACAGAGTACAAAGAACTTAGATGTTACTCTCCAAAAGCGAAATGCAAGTGTGGCAGAGCTCGGACAGGTTATGATTCAGTATGTGAAGATGGAACACGGCATATTAACTGTTCTCCAAAACATAAAGCGCCAAGTTACCATATCTCACACTGTGCTGTACTACCCACCAATCCAAGGAGCAGATGGCTGTCGGACCACGCCCCAATGCTACCCAGGAAGGCCAGCAGGGAGACGATGATGCCCACCACTATGAGGAGGATGGAGGTGTGAGACATGCCCTGGGATGTGTGGGTGAAAGACTCTATTTCTGTGTAGGTGGGCCGAGACATAGCCCCGACCAGGACCAGGGCCAAGCCAGACACCTGGTAGAACATTAACACATGCCATACAAATCACAGGTTAGTCAAACAACTGTAGTTTTCTCAATATAACCTTTTAGACCTTTTTAATGGTTCACTCTAGAGCAATTGGAGTCAGTCAGACACATATGTGTTCTATGAAAGTGCCCCTGGAGTGATCAGGACAGGTAATGGTGTATATTTGAGGACATTGTGCATGTAAGAGGTGAATGTATGACTTACCCAGAATAGAGTGTTTAGGAGGATAAAGAAGAACTTAACCATTATTCAGAAATATTTTCTTAGTATACTGGAATTTACAGGATCCACATTCAATATTTCTCATTTTATAGTCACTTCTCTATATTTGCATAATTTATACAACTTTGCCTATACCTACATTTTTTTTTTGTACTAATAGCCTAAAGAAAATATCAGTTAGGGTAGGTACACGGCAACATTTTGTACTTCATTTAGCGTTTTGACCAATATGCATACCAGTATAGATCTAACACACCAAAACCATGAGACTCATCTGAAATGTGTACAAACACCTGGAATTCTTGAATAGGCGGCTCAATTAACACAGCATTTCTATAGCTCCAAATGTCTATATTACTTGTCAGAGAGAGAGAGAGAAGCAAAATAAGTTATCAGCAACACGATTTAGATAAAGCAAGTGGACTGCATCAGCTAGGCCTATCCTTGAAATGATTCCGTTGACATCACTACAATGAACTGTAAAACATACAGGATATGATGGGTGTAGTTTCATGCGTTTACCCAGTTATTGGGATACTGTAACACTGTTACATGTCAGAGAGAGCTCTGAGTCTCGAGACGTTGATCTAATTGAATTGAAAAGAAATAGAAGCAAACGGGAACTAGGAAGGGTATTCACGATTGTTCCCCTCTCTCGTTTAATCTCGGACTGTTATTTATGACGGACTTGTTTTTGTCAACAGTCCATGATGTCCTATCGAAACAAACAGCTTAGGCCGGGTAAAGTTGCCCCTAGACGTTGATCTTGGGCCAGATTCGCATTTCCCCTACTAATGGTTAATGTTAGGATTGGGGAAGGGGAAACTGTTGATCCTACACCAGCGATGTAGCCTACTGAGCGATGCAAAGCGCTTTTAAACAGTTTCACCAGGCACTAAGTAAGTCGGACGCAGAACAGCAGAAAATAACCATACGAGATGCGGTGCGACATTGTTTCTACTTGGGTCACAGTTGTTGCGCGTCATATTCCCCACACACGGAGCAGTACTATTGGTTACATTTTCACTTGGAAATTCCATCCTCTTTCCATTTGGTACAGGGTGGAATTCGGGATCAGAGGCCCTGCCACCTCTGGTGCCTGAGGTTTGGTTCTTTTTCCATCTCTGGCCTATGGCCTATTGGTGATCATGCTCTTTTAAGAGGTTGGTTAAAGCTATTTATTGTATAACACTAACCCCCCTTGTTGCACAATAACATATTCATTTACCAATTCCAAACATATCTTCAAAGTGTTATTTTGGTAAATTCAGGAATTTGTTTGGTAGTGGTATTTGGTTATGTGAGATTTTAAATGAGATCTTCCCCCCTCTTGTTTTATATCCATCTGGCTGGATCCACCACCACTGTCTGGGTTACCAACTCAGTTCTTAATGCCTTCATGCTTCATACCTATTCTCTGAGGGCACCACCTGAAGCCTTCCAGTTTAGTATAGGCCTATCACTTTTTAGTCCAGCCCTCAGAGGCAGGTGCAGCTTGACTTTTTTTCTGCCAAGCAGTCATATCATCAAACAATGGAGAAAGATTGGAGCTGGAAAGAGGCAAGTCAAGTCACATACTACTTGAGTAAAAGTCTAAAAGTATTTGGTTTTAAATATACTTTAGTATCAAAAGTAAATGTAATTGCTAAAATATACTTAAGTATCAAAAGTAAAAGTACAAATCGTTTCAAATTCCTTATAGTAAGCAAATCAGACGGCACCAATTTACAGATAGCAAGGCGCACTCTCCAACACTCAGACATCATTTACAAACGAAGCATGTGTTTAATAAGTCCATCAGATCAGAAGCATTAGGGATGACCAGGCATGTTCCCTTGATAAGTGTGTAAACTAGACAATTTTCCTGTCCTGCTAAGCATTCAAAATGTAACGAGTACTTTTGGGTGTTAGGGAAAATGTATGGAGTAAAGAGCACATTATTTTCTTTAGGAATGTAGCGAAGTAAAAGTTGTCAAAAATATACAGTTGAAGTCAGAATTTTACATACACCTTAGCCAAATACATTTAAACTGTCACGTCCTGACCAGTAAAGGGGTCATTTGTCATTTAATCCTAGTAAACATTCCCCGTCTTCGGTCAGTTAGGATCACCACTTTATTTTAAGAATGTGAAATGTCAGAATTATAGTAGAGTGATTTATTTCAGCTTTTATTTATTTAATCACATTCCCAGTGGGTCAGAAGTTTACATACACTCAATTAGTATTTGGTAGCATTGCCTTTAAATTGTTTAACTTGGGTCAAACCTTTTGTGCAGCCTTCCACAAGCTTCCCACAATAAGTTGGGTAAATTTTGGCCCATTCCTCCTGACAGAGCTGGTGTAACTGAGTCAGGTTTGTAGGCCTCCTTGCTTGCACAAGCATTTTCAGTTCTGCCCACAAATGTTCTATAGGATTGAGGTCAGGGCTTTGTGATGGCCACTCCAAAAGCTTGACTTTGTTGTCCTTAAGCCATTTTGCCACAACTTAGGAAGTATGTTTGGGGTTATTGTCCATTTGGAAGACCCATTTGCGACCAAGCTTTAACTTCCTGACTGATGTCTTGAGATGTTGCTTCAATATATCCACATAATTTCCCTCCCTCATGATGCCATCTATTTTGTGAAGTGCACCAGTCCCTCCTGCAGCAAAGCACCACCACAACATGATGCTGCCACCCCCGTGCTTCACGGTTGGAATGGTGTTCTTCGGCTTGCAAGCCTCCCCCTTTTTCCTCCAAACATAACGATAGTCATTATGGCCAAACAGTTCTATTTTTGTTTCATCAGACCAGAGGACATTTCTTCAAAAAGTACGATCTTTGTCCCCATCTGCAGTTGCAAACCGTAGTCTGGCTTTGTTATGGCTGTTTTGGAGCAGTGGCTTCTTCCTTGCTGAGCGGCCTTTCAGGTTATGTCGATATAGGACTCGTTTTACTGTGGATATAGATACTTTTGTACCTATTTCCTCCAGCATCTTCACAAGGTTCTTTGCTGTTGTTCTGGGATTGATTTGCACTTTTTCGCACCAAAGTACATTCATCTCTAGGAGACAGAACACGTCTCCTTCCTGAGCGGTGTGACGGCTGCGTGGTCCCATGGTGTTTATACTTGCGTACTATTGTTTGTACAGATGAACGTTGTACCTTCAGGTGTTTGGAAATTGCTCCCAAGGATGACCCAGACTTGTGGAGGTCTACCATTTTTTTTCTGAGGTCTTGGCTGATTTCTTTTGATTTTCCCATGATGTCAAGCAAAGAGGCACAGAGTTTGAAGGTAGGCCTTGAAATACATCCACAGGTACAACTCCAATTGACTCAAATGATGTCAATTAGCCTATCAGAAGCTTCTACAGCCATGACATAATTTTCTGGAATTTTCCAAGCTGTTTAAAGGCACAGTCAACTTAGTGTATGTAAACTTCTGACCCACTGGAATTGTGATTTAGTGAATTTATGGAGGTTTTAGAAAAATCTTACAAATCTTAAGTCCAGACATCTCTGTTCATTGCACTATGTTCAACTTTCGCTCCAGAAATATGTCCAGCTGTGGGCCTGGTGAATAAACGGGTCACCATGTCTATATTTTGGGATGGTTCTTAATGGCTTCAGGGGGGTGATGGAGCACACTATAGGCGCCCCCCCCCTGGGATTGTCCACAAGAGGGCGCCACTGGACATTTTAAGTTGATTTAAAGTATCAATGTAAGTTATTATAAGTGAAATAATCTGTCTGTAAACAATTGTTGGAACAATTACTTGTGTCATGCACAAAGTACATGTCCTAACCGACTTGCCAAAACAATAGTTTGTTAACAAGAAAGTTGTGGATTGGTTGAAAAACAAGTTTTAATGACTCCAACCTAAATGTATGTAAACTTTCGACTTCAACTGTGAAGTACAGCTACCCCAAAAAATGTCTTATAGTATGTTGAAGTATTTTTACTTCAGTACTTTACACCATTGAGGTTTACTTTGCTAGTGACATTGGAGGGTTTTGTTCTCTCATGAGGCCCAGAAGAAGGTGTCAAGGTTCCTAGTGAAGCTGAGGCTGAAGAGTCCTTCTCGGAGCTCTGATGACAGGTCCAGTTTGGAGTCAGAGCGAGCTAACGCTGAAGTCCACCAGGGGGCAGTCATGCAGTCTTCGGGAGAGGGCAAAGCTCTCCGCAGCTTGCATGGAACTATCCATAATAACTCACCGCAGCACTCCCCACCCACTGGCACTAATAAGAGTTGCAGAGGGGCAGAGGGATCTACGTCCCCAGATAACATTGACAGCGGCAGGAAGAAGATCAAGTTCCCACTCCTCTTCACCAAGACAGCTGTGGCTGTGACCACTACCAACCCCCTTCTCACTCAGAATGACTGGCCCAGCGTGAAGCTTTCTGCCGAGGCAGAAAAGGCACATAAGACTGTGAGGGTGGCCGGTATCCCAGAGGAGATTGGTGTTGGAGCTAAGGTCATGCAGAAAAACTTACCGGCCATACCCAAGTTCAGCTGGTCATGGCCCAGTCCAAGTGAAGAAGATGACAAAGTCCAGGGCAAAGTCAAAGACTTCCGCAAGACCAAACTAGGTAAACAGAAAGAAGATAACATCCCGCCAATAGCCAAAGAACCCTGGAGAAAAGGGTCCTTCCATGGAGCAGAACAAGGCAGAGGCAGGGACTATAGCAGGAGGAAGGCGCCCCTCTCCTACGACATCCAGCGCAGACTCAACCAAGCCATGACAGATTCAGACAGACTCAAAGCTAGAGAGGTCACCAAGAGAAGCGGAACCATCCGCTTTGAGAATCTCCAGCAAAGGCCTAACCGACAGATGCCAGAGTTGGAGCAATTCAGACCCAGGGATATCACCAAGAGGAGGGGCATCATTCCCTGTGATGAGCTGCAGCAAAGGCCCAACCAGCCAATGCCAAAGCTAGATAAAGCTGCCCTGGTTAAACTCCCGACGATTCCACGGCGGAGGGGCTCCATCTCATATGAGGAGTACCAGAAGCTGAACCAGAAGATGCCAGACAGCACCATCAACACAGAGCACCTGGAGGAGTTCCTATACTCACTGTCAGTACCTACCCTCTGCTATATACTTACCATTCATACCTGTTCTATTCCCCACAACTGTCACTGTTGTTCCCTAACACCACTATCTGCTTGTGCCTGTTTGCCTGTAGGGGCATTACTCGTATTGAAGACCTGGCAACTATGGTACCTGACGATCCCCTGATCGATGCCCAGTCTGATGGTAAGTAGCATGCACACAGTTAGCCTGTCTTATATTGTGAACTAATACTACCTACCAATACAAAACCAAAATGTTATAAATTGATTTGCATTTTAATGAGGGAAATAAGTATTTGACCCCCTCTCAATCAGAAAGATTTCTGGCTCCCAGGTGTCTTTTATACAGGTAACGAGCTGGGATTAGGAGCACGCTCTTAAAGGGAGTGCTCCTAATCTCAGCTTGTTACCTGTATAAAAGACACCTGTCCACAGAAGCAATCAATCAGATTCCAAACTCTCCACCATGGCCAAGGCCAAAGAGCTCTCCAAGGATGTCAGGGACAAGATTTTAGACCTACACAAGGCTGGAATGGCCTACAAGACCATGGCCAAGCAGCTTGGTGAGAAGGTGACAACAGTTGGTGCGATTATTCGCAAATGGAAGAAACACAAAAGAACTGTCAATCTCCCTCGGCCTGGGGCTCCATGCAAGATCTCACCTCGTGGAGTTGCAATGATCATGAGAACGGTGAGGAATCAGCCCAGAACTACACGGGTGTCATAGGCGTCGAAAGGGACAGACCAAGGCGCAGCGGGTATAGTGCTCATCTTCTTACTTTATTTTGATTAAAGTGAACACTTAAACAAAAATACTAACAAATGACAAAACGACAGTTCCGTAAGGTACAAGACTATAATGGAAAACAACCACCCACAAACCCAAAGGAAAAAACAGGCGGGAGGATCTTGTCAATGATCTCAAGGCAGCTGGGACCATAGTCACCAAGAAAACTATTGGTAACACACTACGCCGTGAAGGACTGAAATCCTGCAGCGCCAGCAAGGTCTCCCTGCTCAAGAAAGCACATATACATGCCCGTCTGAAGTTTGCCAATGAACATCTGAATGATTCAGAGGACTACTGGTGAAAGTGTTGTGGTCAGATGAGACCAAAATGGAGCTCTTTGGCATCAACTCAACTCGCTGTGTTTGGAGGAATGCTGCCTATGACCCCAAGAACATCATCCCCACCGTCAAACATGGAGGTGGAAACATTATGCTTTGGGGGTGTTTTTCTGCTAAGGGGACAGGACAACTTCACCACATCAAAGGGACGATGGACGGGGCCATGTAGCGTCAGATCTTGGGTGAGAACCTCCTTCCCTCAGCCAGGGCATTGACAATGGGTCGTGGTTGGGTATTCCAGCATGACAATGACCCAAAACACAGCCAGTCTCCAGACCTTAATCCCATAGAAAATCTGTGGAGGGAGCTGAAGGTTCGAGTTGCCAGACGTCAGCCTCGAAACCTTAATGACTTGGAGAAGATCTGCAAAGAGGAGTGGGACAAAATCACTCCTGAGATGTGTGCAAACCTGGTGGTGAACTACAAGAAATGTCTGACCTCTGTGATTGCCAACAAGAGTTTTGCCACCAAGTACTAAGTCATGTTTTGCAGAGGGGTCAAATACTTATTTCCCTCAATAAAATGCAAATCAATTTATAACATTTTTGACATGCTTTTTTCTGGATTTTTTTGTTGTTATTCTGTCTCTCACTGTTCAAATAAACCTACCATTAAAATGATAGACTGATCCTTTCTTTGTCAGTGGGCAAACGTACAAAATCAGCAGGGGATCAAATACTTTTTTCCCTCACTGTATATGTGTGTGTTGCCTGGATGTTGTGTCCAAACAGTCATTTCCAATAACTCCCACGTCAAGAGCCACTTCTCCCCTCTAGACATTCCACATTGACATCAGTCTATGTCTAAATCTAAGGGTCCTACAAGGCCAAGGAATGGAGCCTAGGAGGAGAGCCAGAACTACTCATCCCCTTGGCCTTCCCCAACTGGTTGGGTTACACTATAGTCTGCTGATTAAGTCCCTGACGGGTCCAGGTCCTGATAGGGTTGAGGACCCTGATATCAGGCCCAATTGAGGAAGGGATCAGTGCTGGTCTGATCCATTCATTATGAACAGTCTCAGTCTGATGTTAACCAGACATGCCTGAGACACACACAGAGACATAGTGTACGTTAGCCCTCCGCCTGGCTCCCATTAAGAAGATGACGGGTAATAAAATAAACCACAGTGAAACAGGGAGCTCTGTTGTTAAAGCTGTTGTGCTTGAATGTGTCTGTGCATTTGGCGATATCATAAATTAGCAGTGACACTGTTTACTCAAACTAAGCATACTTGGCCTGATGGCCCCTGTCATCCTGTAAACCAGATGCTTTAGCCTCAGCAGTTTCCCTTTCCTCTCTTCTGTATGCTGAGACCAGATAAGCGCTATTGTGGCAAATACAACAGTTTGGGCTCGATATTTTCTCAGCTAATTGGATAGTAGGACATTGGTCCTGCCTGGGACCATTTTTTTCTTATTTTTCTCCAAACAAATCTATCATTATTTGGAAATGTTAAACTAGGTAAGGCTGGCCTGTGTCTGTTTCTCTGGATGTCATGGGGAAAGAGAGAGGGCCCCCTAGTGCCTTTGACTGGTTCCTAAAGGATTATTGTTGTTTGACTGAGACCGCCTCTTCAGATGGTTTACCACAAGGTGGTGCCAGTGTATCAGCCCTTATTGTCTGGTTCAGTCGCTTCACTTCCTCAGATACGCTCGTTGACTTGATAATGACTTACATTTTTCTCTGTCTTGTTATAAAGAAGATATACATTTTAGGTATAATGAATCTACACTTTAGTATAGTAGTTTATTACTGTTGATATGAAGTAATAATATACTGTAGTAGTAGTCCTCAAAGCTCTTTAAAATGCAACGCTTCATCAAACTCCTGATGTCAGATCTGTCAATATAATTTTTTTATATTTCACTTTTATTTAACCAGGTAGGCCAGTTGAGAACAAGTTCTCAGTTACAACTGCGACCTGGCCAAGACAAAGCAAAGCAAAGCAGTGCGACAAAAACAACAACACAGAGTTACACATAAACAAACGTACAGCCAATAACACAAAAGAAAATAAAAATAGAAAAAATCAATGTACAGTGTGTGCAAATGTAGAAGAGTAGTGAGGTAGGCAATAAATAAGCCCTAGAGGCGAAAATAATTACAATTTAGCATTAATACTGGAGTGATAGATGTGCAGATGATGATGTGCAAGTAGAGATACTGGGGTGCAAAAGAGCAACAGGGTAAGTAATAATATGGGGTTGAGGTAGTCGGGTGTGCTATATACAGATTGGCTGTATACAGGTACAGTGATCGGTAAGCTGCTCAGACAGCTGATGCTTCAAGTTAGAGAGGGAGATATAAAACTCCAGCTTCAGAGATTTTTGCATTTCGTTCCAGTCATTGGCAGCAGAGAACTAGAAGGAAAGGCGGCCAAAGGAAGTGTTAGCTTTGGGGATAACCAGTGCAATATACCTGCTGGAGCGTGTGCTACGGGTGGGTGTTGCTATGGTGACCATTGAGTTGAGATAAGGCGGGGCTTTACCTAGCAAAGACTTATAGATGACCTGGAGCCAGTGGGTTTGGCGGCGGATATGTAGTGAGGGCCAGCCAACGAGAGCATACAGGTCGCAGTGGTGGGTAGTATATGGGGCTTTGGCGATAAAACGGATGGCACTGTGATAGACTACATCCAGTTTGCTGAGTAGAGTGTTGGGGGTTTTGTAAATGACATTGCCGAAGTCAAGGCTCGGTAGGATAGTCAATTTTACGAGGGTATGTTTGGCGGCATGAGTGAAGGAGGCTTTTTTTGAGAAATAGGAAGCCGATTCTAGATTTAATTTTGGATTGGAGATGCTTAAGTCTAACCAGACACCTAGGTATTTGTAGTTGTCCACATATTCTAGGTCAGAACCATCCAGAGTAGTGATGCTAGTCGGGCGGGAGGGTGCGGGCAGCAATCGGTTGAAGAGCATGCAATTAGTTTTACTAGCATTTAAAAGCAGTTGGAGGCCACGGAAGGAGTGTTGTATACTGTTGAAGCTCGTTTGGAAGTTAGTTAACACAGTGTCCAAAGAAGGGCCAGAGGTATACAGAATGGTGTCGTCTGCGTTGAGGTGGATCAGAGAATCACCAGCAGCAAGAGCGACATCATTGATATATACAGAGACAAGAGTCAGCCCGAGAATTGAACCCTGTGGCAACCCCATAGAGATTGCCAGAGGTCTGGACAACAGGCCCTCCGATTTGACACACTGAACTCTATTTGAGAAGTAGTTGGTGAACCAGACGAGGAAGTCATTTGAGAAGTCAAGGCTATTGAGTGTGCCGATAAGAATGTGGTGATTGACAGAGTCGAAAGCCTTGGCCAGGTCGATGAAGACAGCTGCACAGTACTGTCTTTTATCGATGGCGGTTATGATATCATTTAGGACCTTGAGCGTGGCTGAGGTGCACCCATGACCAGCTTGGAAACCAGATTGCATAGTGGAGAAGGTACGGTGGGATTCGAAATGGTCGGTGATCTGTTTATTAACTTGGCTTTCAAAGATTTTAGAAAGGCAGGGCAGGATGGATATAGGTCTATAACAGTTTGGGTCTAGAGTGTTTCCCCCTTAGTAGAGGGGGTGACCGTGGCAGCTTTCCAATCTTTGGGGATCTCAGACGATATGAAATAGAGGTTGAATAGGCTAGTAATGGGGGTTGCAACAATTTCGGCTTTTATGTTTAGAAAGAGAGGGTCCATATTGTCTAGCCCAGCTGATTTGTAGGGATCCAGATTTTGCAGTTCTTTCAGAACACCAGCTGTCTGGATTTGGGTGAAGGAGAAGCGAGGGGGGGCAAGTTGCTGCAGGGGGTGCTGAGATGTTGTCCCTAAGGTAGGGGTAGCCAGGTGGAAAGCATGGCCAGCCGTGGAAAAAGGCTTATTGAAATGATTGATTATCGTAGATTTATCGGTGGTGACAGTGTTTCCAAGTCTCAGTGCAGTGGGCAGCTGGGAGGAGATGCTCTTATTCTCCATGGACTTTACAGAGTCCCAAAACTTTTTGTAAATAGTGCTACAGGTAGAAATTTTCTGTTTGAAAAAGCTAGCCTTAGCTAGCTAACTGACTGGGTATATTGGTTCCTGACTTCCCTGAAAAGTTGCATATCGCGCAGGGTATTCGATGCTAATGCAGAACGCCACAGGATGTTTTTGTGCTGGTCAAGGGCAGTCAAGTCTGGGGTGAACCAAGGGCTATATCTGTTCTTAGTTCTACATTTTTTGAAAGGGGCATGCTTATTTAAGATGGAGAGGAAAGCACTTTTGAAGAGCAACCAGGAATCCTCTACTGACGGGATGAGGTCAATATCCTTCCAGGATACCCGGGCCAGGTCGATTAGAAAGGCCTGCGCGCAGAAGTGTTTTAGGGAGCGTTTGACAGTGATGAGGGGTGGTTGTTTGACCGCGGACCCAGTACGCACACAGGCAATGAGGCAGTAATCGCTGAGATCCTGGTTGAAGACAGCAGAGGTGTATTTAGAGGGCAGATTTGTCAGGATGATATCTAAGAGGGTGCCCGTGGTTACGGATTTAGGGCTGTACCTGGTAGGTTCCTTGATGATTTGTGTGAGATTGAGGGCATCTAGCTTAGATTGTAGGATGTTTGTAACAGGATCTTAATGTTGTCAATGATGTTCACACCAGGCTGTTGGCTTCTGAAACCACTTCCTTATCCTCACCAGATGTTATTTCCACAGAGGAAACTTCTATTGATATGGTGTTCAGTAATCAGAGGAGAAGTCCAAGCAACAGCACCATTGTGTCATTCTTCCGGCTATTCATCGGTCCTTTCTCAGCTTTCATTATTACACTCTGTAGGGAGGAAGGTTTCAGATCTTTAGTATTATTCTGTTTCTCTCATTTTCAGTTCTCAGTTCTTTCTCTGTACCTATTTAGTTAGCTCATTTTTTTTGGTGGGTGTTCCATGACTTAGTAAATGGCGACGACGTATATCAGGTACACATTTCCAAAAATGTGAAAATGACATGAAGGCTATTACCCGATTCTTAACCTCAGCTGCATATCTGGCATCTCTCTTTAGAGACGTTCCTTTCAAAGTGACTGAAAGCATCTCCAGCTGCATGTTTATCTCCAGCCACATCTAGAGGATGTTTAGACTGAGGAGTCACACTCAGCCACCCCAGGAGAGATATAAAGGCCATTTAGACGTATCACTGGAACCCTACATTTAGAGTGAACGTTAAGACCCCGCGTGCCAGGTGGGTGAGACAGAGTAGGCCTCACTAAGGACAAACACAACAAATGTAAACCATTTAAGTCATTCAGTCAATTGGTGTCATTGGTGCTGTAAAGTTTATATTGTCTGTATGGATGTGGTTCCTCCCATGAATCACCCAGGAGCTTCTCTGTCCTGTCTGTCGTTAGAGGCTCCCGCTGATGAATGAAGCATTATCACCCTGTTTCCTCGTAACGAGCTGCTCTCAGCATGACTTGCCAAATGTTTATCCAACTCTGTACTGTATGCTGTCCGTCTGTCAACACTGCTCTGATTCAAACTCCTGTGTAGGCTTTTGTTAGGCAGTACAAATAGTTTTTTGGGGGCGGGATTCTGTCCTGCATAATAGGGCCTATTTGAATGGTCCTGTGTTAGCAAAATTGAGCACTTCTCGCTCTAGCGTCTATTTCGGATGCCAAATTAGACGTGTGGGTGTGTGCACGGTCTACTCTGGTGTGTGTGTGTGTGTGTGTGTGTGTGTGTGTGTGTGTGTGTGTGTGTGTGTGTGTGTGTGTGTGTGTGTGTGTGTGTGTGTGTGTGTGTGTGTGTGGCCTCATACTGAGTGTGTTGTAGCTGTGTTGTTGTTGGACGAGGTAATAGGTTTAGGCATGAGGTTACCTTATGGATTTATCAAAGAGCCCCTATTACCTGGTTGACTCACACTCTGGAATCTGCCTGCAATCTGGACTCAGGGGTAGACGTAACATAGTAAATGAAAATCCGGGACACTCAAATTAATATGATATGTTACATTTGGTATGGTAAGTATTCATTTGTTGATGTCCATCATCCATTTCATATTATATGTTCCGAATTACAATTCATATTATATGTTTCCGAATTGCAATACATATATGTTACGAATTCCAATTTGTTGTTGCTAATGTTATCTAGGTGGGTAGGTGGCTTACACTGATGTTAGCTAGGCTAGGGTTTAGGGTTAAGGTTAGGAGTTAGGTTAAAAGTTAGGGTTAGGGGAAGGGTTAGCTAACATTCTAAGTAGTTGCAAAGTAGCTATAAACTAGTAAATAGTTGCAAAGTTGCTAATTAGCTAAAATGCTAATGTCCGTGATGAGATTCAAACACGCAACCTTTGAGTTACTAGACGTTAGCGTTATATGCCAAACCATCCACCCTCCTTTTGTTTTTCCTTAAGTAACCTTCTGTCTTATGTAGCCACACCAAACATAACAAATCATACTAATTTTAGTGTCTCGGATTTTCGTTAGTCTATTAGACCAGCCTGGGAATCTTTAGTGTCCTTCTAGTAAAGCGTCTCAGCTTCATCCTCAAGTTGGCTTGTGAAATAAAACGACAGACTGCCTTATCTATGAGGACACAGTGCTGAGTAATGCCATTCACATTCATCTTGTAAGTCTTAAGTCTAAGTCCTAGTGGAATCCACCTGCCTGTACACATGGTCGGTTTTTATTACAGCGCTGTCATTCTAGTAGAAATGTGATGGTTAACAGAGTAGTTTAGCATGCACCTCCTAGTAGCGCACCTTGAAACATGCAGACCATCCATAGTCTCTGCTTTATTTCAGTTACTGAACCAATGAGTTGTTGCAATATGACATGCATTGCAAGTGGTGTAATTCCAATTTGTCTTAAATTGTCAAAGTGTAATCTAGCAAGAATGTACTTATATCATGTCACGAACCGGCGCGAAGTTCATAACAAAAAGGGAGACAAAGTGGAGATAAGGAATAACAAAACATATTTATTAACTAAAGTAAACTAAATACAATTAACAATGGTGTGTGTAGTCAGTAGTGTGAGTGTTTGCGTGCATAAATGTGATAATGAGGGGCGTTGAAAGGGGCCAAAGCAAGCAAGCAAGCAAACAAACAAACAAACAAACAAACAGCCACAAAAATGCCACAAAAATGCCACATCCAAAATCTATAAGTGTCTGCACGGAGAGAGTCTCCTCAATGAATGGGGAAGAGGTGTATTTATACTGGGACACACCTGGGCCCAGGTGTGTCCCATGTCGCTGACGACCCTCCCGGCTCCGCCCACTGGCGTCCTAATAAGAAAAACAAGAGCAAAGAGAAAGAATACGGCAGACAGAGTGGGAGGGTCATCACAATCACAACATGGTAGCTAAACAACACCTCACAATGTTTATCTCTCTCGCTAATGTATTTGCTTTGATAATTATTATCCCAGATTCTACAGAAACCCAAACAGCCCATCTCACATCAGACCTTGAACATGGCAGTCGTTCTGTGTGGTTAATGTGGAATTTGGGAGGGCTGGAGCAGGAGCAGGGATGGAAAGTGAGGGGAGCAGAGTGATATTGAGTGAATGATCTACTACAGTAGTACTTGAAATCAGGGCAGTGAAACACAAATGCTCTGTGTGTGAGAGGGATGCAGAGGCATTAAGCTAGGTATTAATAAGTAACTATCAGTAAAGGTATCAACAGTTCAGTGAACAGTTTCAATAACTCTGATAGACAAACATCTAGTGTATTTGTTGGTGCCAGTGCAGTACACTGCTTCACTAGACTGGAACACAAGACTTACTGTTGTCAGGTTGACATATCGTGCTGTAGTTTACTGGCTTACTGTGCTGTGTGAGAGAACTGACTAGACCTACATAGGTCATACTACTATTACCAGGGATGCTCATAGTAATAGTGTCCGTACAGTAAATGTACAGTAAGGCTTCTTCTCTACTGAGCCTGAGGGAAGGGAACGCACCCACAGAGCTGCTGGTTGCTGCAGTAGCAGCAACAGTTCTACGGTCTGTGTTACCATGGACACGGCTCACTGTAGAAAGATTTATAGTGGCTGTCTCTCTGGGATTTATGTTAACTGTTATGGGGTTGTGGCTGTTGTGTTCAATGCTCTCACCTACTGGTGTTAAATTATACATACAGTACGTAACAGAGATGCCACACACATCCAAAGTTCAGTCTCGACACTGATAAGTGAGCACTCAAACAGTAAGACAGGTGAATGTGAACAAATCAAACACTTGACAAAGCAACCTTTGGCTGTGTTTGTGTATGGATAATCTCTCTCGTTCTGTATATGTGTGTGTGTTTCTATTAGCTGTGGGGTTAGTGAGCGTAGGGGGTGGGTGGGTGTGAGAAGGGGACAGAGATACACAGACACACTGAAAGGGACAAAGTGAAAGGGAGGAAGAGATCGGGGCACGAGGGAGGAGACTCTCTCTAACTATGAGTTGGCTGTGAGTGTGAGAGAGCAACAGTGACCGAGAGAGGGAGAGGATGTTTGATAAGCGGCTTGGGAAATGACTGTTTAAGTTTGTGCGTTGAATGCAGAGACATTGTGGAGCCGGACATGAGCAGT
Source organism: Salmo salar (assembly GCF_965601325.2). Taxonomy (NCBI): domain Eukaryota; kingdom Metazoa; phylum Chordata; class Actinopteri; order Salmoniformes; family Salmonidae; genus Salmo; species Salmo salar. Next base: position 63,331,082 of record NC_138293.1, on the reverse strand, counting down.
GACAGCAGCCCCAAGAAGCGCTATGTATCAACCCTCAGGATGTACATCGGACCCACCAACACTTCCCCTGGGCAGGGAAAAAACGTCTTGGCAGCCAGTATCACTTCTGCTGCTGCTACTAGGACTGGGATAGACACAGCCTCTAGTACAGGTAAGAGAGTGTGTGAGTGTGTTCAGTGTGTGTGCGTAATGTCTGTCAGCGTGTAATGGTGTAGTGTGTGGTGGTGATGGGGGGGGGGGGGGGGTCTAAGAGTGTAACTATTGGCATTGCTTTCTAGTTGTTCAGGTCAACATTGTAATAGACAAGTTAGAACAGACATTGCTTGTTTTACATGACAATGATATTTATTGGTTTTGTTTCTGCTTACCAGTTTGATATTGTAGATGTTAACATCTCGTATTGGTGTTTGGACTCTGTACTTCTTGAGTACTGGCTTTTGTTTTGTCGTTGCTTATAGTTACAGTGCAAAACGTCCACTGCCATCCACCTAACAAAATATTTGAACATGTATCTATTAAGATTTATTGTGTTTACTTCCTTGTACGTGCACCATCAAAGCGCATAGCATGTAGTGTTTCATGTATTTTCAGATTTCCCTAATTTGCATTGGCTTTATGCCCATCACCTGAGAAGTGAAGGGTGCAGGAATCTACATGTCCAGTTGTTGTTTGGGAGTGCATTTAAAGGCCATGTGGTTCTTGTTTTGAACAACCCGAGGAAGGGGTTTGGAGAAAAAACATTAGTCCCCCCGCCCTCAGCCTCCTGTGTACATGTTTTGTGACGGTGTTTCTCTCAGAGTGCAGTATCCTAAACACCTGTAGAGTAGGATGACATTACTGTGACAGTTCCATCCACACTGGAAAGTAAAAGAGGCGTGTAAGCAGCATGTGAATTATATCGTGACATTAGGGGGGATAAAAAAAAATTACATTCATGGATGATGTGACAATCACAGCTAAGTCAGTTCTAGAAGGCAGATGGATTTTGGAAGATCTGGAAGAGCTCACCAAATGGTCCAGAATAGAGTTCAAGCCTGAAAAAGGGAAGTGTCCAGGAATGGTACCGATTCAAGATTGGAGAGGAGACCATCCCCACCGTCAGGATGGTTATGGTCCTAGGGAAGTGCTAAAGTTCTCAGGTCTAGAGGCACCAAGGTAGTCCACCTCGAGCCTGGGGAAGTGTGAAGAGCTTGGGGAAGTGGTACAGGGCCGAGCTCAATGACAGAGTGTGAAGGAGATGCTCTTGCAAGCTGACAATGATGCTGGCTATGATGCTGCGGGACAGCAAGGATGAGAGGGTTTGCCAGGCAGAGATCGAAGTCAGGAAAAAAACAGGGCAGCTGGACATGATGGAAGAGCGTGCAAGAGAGGGCACTCACCTGGCAAGACATCTGGAACATGGAAGGGCAGCGGATTAAGTTTCTGCTTTTCTCTGTGTGTGATGTGTTGCACACACCAACAACCCTCCACACATGGGGGTTGACAGAGAGCCCCAGCTGCACACTATATGGATGACCGGCCAACCTGGAGCACGTGTCATCTTGACAAGCAGCTCTGACCAATGGAAAGTTCAGGTGTCAGCATGACCAAATACTGACTCGGGACTGGCCGCGGGACTGGTTGCGGGAATGGAGCAGGCAAGGAGAAAGCCCAAACAACTCAACCAGGGCCCCTGTTTCATCCACTTCCTCAGGCCAGGAGACAGCGCAGCAAAGGGAACAAGGACCAAAGGGATCCTTGACACAGCAGGTGACTGGGAGATGTGGGCCAACTTCAAGAAGCAGCTCCAATTCCCAGAGAAGATAGCCAGCACAAGCCTCAGACCAGATATCGTTCTCTGGTCTAGAGGACCAAGCAGGTGGTCCTCATCGAGCTCACAGTGCCCTGGGAGGAGAGGATAGAGGTGGCACATGAGTGGAAGCTCGAGAAATACCAGTCCCTCATCCTTGAGTCAGAAGAATGGATGGAGAGCCTGGAATCTACCAATTGAGGTCGGCTGCAGGAGCGTCGCAGGCCAATCACTCTAGAGAACCCAGGGGGTGCTCAGCATCGAAGGAGTGGCAAGGAAGAAGCTAGTGGCTGACGTCAGCAAGCAGACAGTGTCATCCCGTTGGATCTGGCTGAAGATTAATGCCAGGGATGAAAATAAAGATAAAAGTTTAGTTGTTGTCAATAAATATGTATTGTTGCATAACAAACAGATTTACAATTTAGATACTGTGAGATGTTTTAGTGCCAAGATGTTGGCTGTGTGCTACTGCTGTCTTTATACTAATTTGGTGGTCTGGTGGAGAAACACAGAGGAAGTGTCTCAGTGTTTCTGTTGCAGATGTTTTGGTTCAGGCTTATTTTCCCAATATACATGTGTGGGTTTGGGCTATTTGTGTCTGTGTTGTAGACAATATAGTAGGTGTCAAGGTTTGCTGGAGTCTTTCCTGTAAGAGGGAGAGCTGATAAATACTTTGCTAGATGAGAGATGTGGTTAGCACATTAGAGCAGAGGAAGAACAGAAATGCAAAAGCAGCGATAAGGGAACGTTGTCAGTAATGCAAGATGACAGGCTAGGCAGAACACCCCGCTGTCAGTGTCGGCAGGCTGACCAAAAGTGTTTTAGCCGTTGTTTCCCCCCAGGGTGAGAAAACAGAGTGGCCAAATTCCACCCAAATTAGTAGGCCTACCGGCATCAAAGTGCTATAGTACATCTACAAATGACCTCGACTAACCTGTACCTCCGCACATTGACTCAGTACCGGTACCCCCTGTATATAGCCTCATTATTGTTATTTTATTGTGTTACTTTTTATAATTTTTTACTTTAGTTTATTTGGTAAATATTTTCTTAACTCTTCTTGAACTACACGGTTTGTTAATGGGCTTGTAAGTAAGCATTTCACGGTAAGGTCTACACTTGTTGTATTCGGCGCCTGTGACAAATAAAGTTTGATTTGAGTGTTGATTGATTCATTTCAGAGCACATGCACAAAGACGTTACATGTACGTGTGGTTGTTTCATGTGCCAAAGCAACACAGCTATAGGAGCCTGCTTATCAGGCTGTCATAGAACAGATGGCCCGCTGTATGAATTTCAAATGTGCTTATGATACTCTCTGTCCCCTGACCCCCGTCCCACTCACCCCCTGTTACCCTGTCTCTCACCCCACCTGCACCTGCATCTCATCCAGCGGACAGCTGCCACACACTAACCCCCCTCAGAAGTCTGGATCCACCCCTGTTCACAGAGCCTTTGGAGGACTGCTCGGCGGATGAAGGAAGTGACATCACACTCCGAGGGGTTATCACAGGAAGTCAGCCAATCAGTGTGTCCTGGCTGCACAATGGTGAGCTGAGGACAGGCCTTATTCTCCATGTCCTGCACAATTTGGCTCTATTCCATTAGAATTCAACTTTATGAATTTGACTTGGAATTTGAATAGAAAATGTCTTCATTAAAATCAATGTCCACTGTGACATTTTATATCCATTGCCAAATGGACTTGAACGCCCAAACAACAAGGTAAATAAAAAGCACATTTGCGTCACTCTGCTGCCCATGTTTCAAATTAGTACTACCTTGTGATGTTTTTTAGTTCTTTATATATCGCCACGTTAGAAGGATAAGAAACTACTTCCAAGTGATACTGCTCACACTCCTCCGTTAACACCTTAATTACATTTTAATTTTAGGACAGTGGGTGTTCACCCTCCCACATACTCAGTTTCCGTTTCTATGCCGGTCTCTCTCTTTCACATTCACACTCTCTAAGACGAACAGACACACACCCTGAAGCTGAGAACTAGTGTCAGTGGCCTGAGCTCTGAGAGAGTTTCATGTTGCTGTATATGGGTGTTCCCGTGGGCAGGTGAGGCAGTGTTTTTTGGGAAGCCCCTCTTCGATGGCAGTGAGACTAGGCTGGTGGTGAGGGAATGCCTACCTGAGGACGCGGGTGCCTACACCTGTGTGGCAGAGAACCGAGCGGGCAAGACCTCCAGCAGCGCAGCTGTGTGTGTGAGAGGTAAGACAACACACACACACACACACACACACACACACACACACACACACCCGATGCTGAAGTGTGCTCAGATCACTGGCGTACCACACGCAGATCAGTGAAACTGCAGTATGCCACTGGCTTTTTGCATGAACACCAACAACACAAAGGGTTAACTGCACTGCAGTAAGAGTTTAGATTCTGATGTTGTTTTTTTCTTTTGTCCCTTCTGTTACGGGATACAAAACTGAAATTGTCCCCTGATGGAAACAATGCAGACTTTGAGACTATCTGCAGAGTCCTGAACGCAACTTCACACACTTCCCCTCCCCTCAACAACAACATTATGGAAAACAGAGGCTCAAAGTTACTACTGTCATCCAACAATGACAGTGTCTTCAGACAATCCAGCTCCCCAATAAGCTCTAACACCCCGAGCCCAGGAGGACCCCGAAAAGGTAAAACATGAACTCATTATAGACTCTCTTATTCGCTGAGTGTACAAAACATTAGGAACACTTTCCTAAAATTGAGTTTCACCCCCTTTTGCTCTCAGAACTGCCTCAATTTGTTGGGTCATTGACTCTACAAGGTTTTGAAAGCGTTCCACAGAGATGCTGGCCCATGTTGACTCCAATGCTTCCCACAGTTGTCAAGTTAACTGGATGTCCTTTGGGTGGTGGACCATTCTTGATACCCACAGGAAACTGTTGAGCGTGAAAAACCCAGCAGTGTTGCAGTTCTTGACACATTCAAACCGGTGCGCCTGGCACCTACTACCATACCCCGTTCAAAGGCACTTAAATATTTTGTCTTGCCCATTTATCCTCTGAATGACACACATACACAATCCATGTCTCAATTGTCTCATGGCTTAAAAATCCTCTTTACCTGTCTCCTCCCCTTCATCTACACTGATTGAAGTGGATTTAACAAGTGACATCAATAAGGTATCATAGCTCACCTGGATTCACCTGGTCAGTCTATGTTATGAAAAGAGCAGGTGTTCTTAATGTTTTGGACACTCAGTGTATGTCTATTTCATATTGTATACAACTCTTTAAAGCAGGCAAAGTTATTTTTGCAAAAATGCTACATTTACTTTTGGCTCATTTCGAAAGACATTAATATGCTTTCTGTCCAACACACTATGGGTTATTATGGATACCTGGTTATTTTCTCTTCATTCAGATGAACCAAATCAGTCATATTTGGCATTAATCACTTCAACCAATCAATGCTTAGTTCAACAACAGTGTCTGCATGGAAGTCTCATCCAGCCTTTGTACCGTTTCCCTTGTTCTGTATTACAATGCTGCTTTGATCTGCTCTCTCACTGCTCTCTGTCCAGCACCATGTAGGGGAAGATACAGTCCACTGTAGCATAGTTAAACCTAGAAACAGTGGGTGTGTCCAAATACCCATGCTAGCGTACTACAAACTAAATTGATCTGCTGTACCAAAATGAACAAATGACAAGAGTCAACACAATCGCGCATTAGATGATGAAATTTCACATACTATAAAACATTCTTTTTTTTGCATACTATTTAGTACGCTGGTATTCAGACAATTTTGTGAACAAAAACTGTAATGGTTAATTTACTACGTGAGGCATATATGATCGAATAGAAGTTTTGCAGTTGTTAGGTTGTTACGAATGCTCTGATAAGTGGACACGTGGCATTTTCGGCAACTTATCCCAAAAATACTTTATATCGGAGTTGTTCCTGTTGTCATAGAGATAAAACCCATTTTAGCATGGACGTTGCCATTGAGGGCTTCCACCATTTTAAATTAGTCAACTGGGTGGAGATTCCTATGAGTTGGGAGCAATCAGCCAATGATGAAGGAAATGGACTACTTTAAAATGGAGAAGCCCATGCTGTCACAGACACTATAATGGCACAGATAAAAATATGAGCCCTCTATTTATCTCTATGGCCTGGTGTTCACACGCGTATCTGCCCTCTCATTGGCTAGAATGGTCCGACCTGATCTTGCCTCCTCCTGCCTGCCTTCCATATTTGAGGACATGTATTTCCATTGTTAGAGCTTTCACTCGAATATCTTGTCAATATAATAGACAATCTTTGGTTATGGTCCAGAGAGAGCTTAGCCACGCCCTCCCACACCCCTATCACTAACTACCTGCACCTGTGATCTCATTTCACATCGCCTCTGTTCCACCAGTCTCCACAGAAGTCAGGCCAAAGAAGAGAGCCAGCTCCGGGACAGGTAAGATACACACTAGTCTCTCTCCCTTCCTCTGTGAACAAGCCAAGAGCTGCAACTGTCTCTCTTTCAATGCATTTATTCTGTATAACATTTCCAGTTGTTGTCCTTGCTTTCATCTATTGTGTTTTTATCAACCCACAGGTTTTGAATCATATTGTCGTCCAGCCTCAGATACTAGAGCTACACATTTAGTTTGACCCTTTGTACTCTTCTGTATTGTCAGTGTGTATTGTGCTGTTGTAGTGAGGGACTTTGCTCTGGGTAAGGCTAGAGTGTTATTGTGTATGAACTGGGTAAGTGTGTTACCAGGTAGAACCATAAAAGGATGTATAGTTCATGTGGGCCACCAGTTGCCTACTTTTGTGTAGATAACTTGTAACTTTGTCAATAGATGGTGTAGGTTTACATCGTTCAGTGGATTGCCCAGAAGCTGATTTGTCATGACTTAATGTATGCTGGCTGCCCAGTCTTATCAGTTGCCTCTAATCTGTGTGTAAGAAAGAGGAAAGTTGTTTTATAAGTAGGCCGGTAAATACATTTATTCAATTTGAAATGGAGTGATTTAAAATAGGGCTATTTTGTTAGGCTAGACGGGCATCAGTTGAATGCATTCCAGGGAAGGTTTTTTGACGTCAGTCCTTCTTCTACACTCACACCAATTAGAACAGAAGTGCAGCTTTATCACAGTGGTTTTAGTCAAATGTACCATACTGCCATACTGATTTGACTACTGACCAGAAAGAGGCTGTGTCCACAAAGCCCTTTGGGGCTTTGCTCTTAAAAGGATTTCTCCAATGTAATGTCAGGGTTATAAGGAAGTCATCTGTACGTGGTTATAAATGATATCTAACCATTTCTATCTTCAGCATACTTGATAACAGTATTGGCAATTCATTTACATTGAAAATGATTGTTTGGTCTGAATGCTTGACCATGTTAGGTACTGGTGTGTGTAGGCGTTTGTAGTTGTTGGATACTGTTGGTTTCATAAGGACTGCTGCTACTTGTGCGGTATGTCATCTATGTTTGGTCATAAAATCCTGCCTGCAGACACGCACACAAACACAACAGCCGTACAAACAAACAGAACCACTCATACACACACTAACACTTACATGTACAAAAACAAACGCAGTTCTCACACACAGTTAATGTTTTGTAAACAAATAATTGTGGCCCCTTGAGGCCTCTAGTGGACTCTAGTCAAAAGTCAGAAGTTTGTTTTACCCTGTCTTTCACAGCCTCGTTGCAGTTTAAGGATCCCCCATCCCACATTGAGGCACGACTAGGAGAGACAGCCCGTCTGACGTGTGCGTTCAGTGGAAGTCCCCCTGTGGTGTCCTGCTGGATACGAAATAAAGAACCAGTACCAATATATATATTTTTAATAATATTATTTTCTAACGAGTGAACAAATATCACTAGCCTTCTTTTCATAGCCTTCTGAGCATGTGAGTGTATAGTTTTGTCTATCTTTGTCAAACTCACTCTCTCTGTAGGTTGTAGATGGGTCTGAGTTGTGGGTAGAGAGCAGTGATCAGAGCAGTACATTGGTGATCGCAGAGCCAGGACCTGAGCACTCAGGACGCTACACCGTTGTAGTACGAGACCGCAAGAGCTCGGCGCAGCACAGCCTCACTCTTTCTGTCATAGGTAAATAACGCTTGCAAAACATTTCTGTGCTTTGTGTGTTTTTGTGCCGAACCTGTTTGTAACCTGTACCGTGTCTTCCTGGTCCCAGAGCGGCCCCAGTCCCCAGCCTCCAGCCCCGTGGTGTCTCTCCTCTCTGTCTCTCCTCTCTGTTTGGTCCTGTCCTGGTCTGGGCCCTGCTACGACGGAGGCAGTGCTGTCCTAGGCTACGTGGTGGAGGTGAGGAGAAAAGGCCCCGCTGAGTCTGGGGACTGGAGTGAGCTCACAGCCCGTTGCAAGAGTACTTCTTACAAGGTGCGCTCCGGGCTTGAGCCTCAGGGGGAGTACTGCTTCCGGGTGAGGGCCTACAACGTGGTGGGGGTGAGCGAGCCCAGTGAGGAGTCTCCGCTTATCAAGATGGAGCAGAGAGGTGAGACATGTTGGTGTCTAGTTGATTGGTTCCAGCAGGAGTCGTATACTGTGAACTTCATCATGTGTGGCTGTATACCGTGTGGCTCAGTTGGTAGAGCATGGTGCTTGCAATGCCAGGGTTGTGGGTTCAATTCCCACTGGGGACCAGTACAGGAAAAAGTATCCACTCACTACTGTAAGTTGCTCTGGATAAGAGCGTTTGCTAAATGATTAAAATGTAAAATCTTAATCTATCTTATTTATCACATGGACTTCATGCCTTCAGCTGCAGAGAGGAACACATTTCAACAATATTTTTCAACTCAATCTGTTTCCAGTAGATTTGTATCAATAGCGTGCATTCGGTGCATCGTTTGACGCGGCCTATCTGATGACTGACAGCTCATATGTCTGTCTCTGTGTGTGATCTGTAGCTGAGCCACAAGAGGAGGAGTCTCCTCGGACATATGAGGACGTCACCATCAACTCCACCCACAAGGTCACCGATCACTACAATATACTGGAGAAACTGGGAGTGTGAGTATCTCCCATGAAACAATACACAAAAAAACACACACATGCCTGTGTGTAATGCAGTGTAGATGACAAAATGAGTTCAACTCACTGCCACCAGATCAGCAGGTTAGCGATAATCTCTCTTATCCTCTGGTAGGTTCATTGACATGAACAAAGATGTCTGTTCATCTACAGATAAGGGACACTCACTATCTGGTTTCATTCCAACTCTTGGTTCATGCCAGCTCTTGTTCACAAGGTCTTTCAAGCCAAAAAAATGGTTCCCTCCCCTCTGAAATGTCAAAGACATGGCTGATCTAGCCTTGACAAACACTTGTTGATTCAGTGTTTAGTCAACAGAGAGGGGAATATTGAGTCACAGAGCATAGATGAGAGAAGTGTTCAGACAGACAGAGCATAGAGGAGAGAAGTGTTCAGACAGACAGAGCATAGAGGAGAGAAGTGTTCAAACAGACAGAGCATAGAGGAGAGAAGTGTTCAGACAGACAGAGCATAGAGGAGAGAAGTGTTCAGACAGAGGAGAGAAGTGTTCAAACAGACAGAGCATAGAGGAGAGAAGTGTTCAGACAGACAGAGCATAGAGGAGAGAAGTGTTCAAACAGACAGAGCATAGAGGAGAGAAGTGTTCAAACAGACAGAGCATAGAGGAGAGAAGTGTTCAAACAGACAGAGCATAGAGGAGAGAAGTGTTCAAACAGACAGAGCATAGAGGAGAGAAGTGTTCAGACAGAGGAGAGAAGTGTTCAGACAGAGGAGAGAAGTGTTCAGACAGAGGAGAGAAGTGTTCAGACAGAGGAGAGAAGTGTTCAGACAGAGGAGAGAAGTGTTCAGACAGAGGAGAGAAGTGTTCAGACAGAGGAGAGAAGTGTTCAGACAGAAGTGTTCAGACAGACGGAGCGTAGAGGAGAGAAGTGTTCAGACAGACGGAGCGTGTAGCAACCCTGATCCTCTCCATTTAGTCAGAATAAGGGACGTGCATTAATTTTCTGACTCACTCACTCTACCATATCTTTTACACGTGTATGTATCTCTACTAACACCTCTCCCTCCTCTGAACTTGTACAGTATGAAGGCAGAGAGTTGTCTCAGTGATTTTAGTGGTTAGGACCATAAAATAGAATCTCTAAATTCTAGTACTGTAGTTAGGACACTGAGATTTTCCTGACCATGACCTGACCAGGAAATCTCCGGTGAAAACCCCAGGGTTTTTCCTGGTTAGGTCACATGGTCAGGGATAACTCAGAGACAGCAACCCTTCTTTTACATTCCTGGTCAGATCTAGGTCAGATCTCTATCTCAGCTCTCCAGATGGAGAAAGCTGTTCTGGAGCCATGATTATACAGACGGTTTAGCACCGATTACCATTGCATTATGGTCCATGGGGTTCACAGGTCTGTGTGTCTATGTATGTCTAAAGCAGGGGTGGGAAAAATACAGATCTGGCCTGCGGGAGGTTTGAGTATTTATACATTTTTTGGGGAAATGATTATTGTAGGTAAAAAACAAACACTCCAGGCTACTCTTGAACGTCTAAAACTAGATAGAAAGTTGTAGAAATTATAATGGACCGATATATTTTTAAGTAACTGTCCTTTTTTTGGCCCGCAAATGTATTTTGACAAACAAATCGGTTCCCCAAAAATTCTGTGTGGCCCTCTGAATTTCTAAATCCAGATGTGGCCCTTGAGACAATGTTTGCCCACCCCTCCACACACATTCATGTGATCATAGACTGAATCTGATTTGTATGGACAATAAGTGTCTCATCAATCCATTGTGTGGATGGCAATATTAATGCAAACTTGACTAGCTCTGTGTGTGTAAAGCAGTTAAACTACTCTGTTGGCCATACTTATTCTTCCGCTGCCACCTGTAGGGCCAAAACCGTAAAAGCTACCGACACCAAACAACTTTCAAATGTGCAGGCTGACCCTCCGCAGTGCGCTTGGAAAAAACCTTTTGATACCGCTTATACTTTTCAGATACATAGGCTTGAATTGGAAGTATTTGGCTACGCTACTGCTCTTGAACCATTAAAACTACCAACACCAAAACAACTAACACTTGCAGTGGTACTGTTGGTAAAAAAAATTAAGTTTTGATACTACTTGTACGTTTCACACTACCATAATATTTGCATGAATCCCAATGGATTTCAAGGGTAATAGAATTGAATGGGAAAAGTGACTACTAGTCCTCCACCGTTTAAGCTAGAAACGCCATTCAAAGTTTAAAACGTGCAGACCGGTCTGGAATAGGTTGCTTGTATACTGACAACAACCCCGCAACTACTGTCCACCGCTACAAACCCCACCCCGACGTTGACATGTGCAGACTGACTCAATTTAGATAGCAACAAGTTGTGTTGAAGGTATCAGTCCTACTTCATAAACTATAAAGCTGGTTGTATCCCCATTAATTTCAGTGGCGGAAGGCAGGCTTCAACATTAAACTGAAATCAGTGCCACAACTTTTAGACAAAACATTGGGAGAGCTTAAAAACACTTTATATGGCTTATGGTGATATACTGTAGTGCTCCCTCTATCCTACTATACCAGCCCACAATAACCCATTATAGTAACTCCACACTTACAGCCAATCCAAAATGGGTCACTATCACTAACCTGTAGCCTATGAAAAACCTTTTACAACCATTATTACTATAGCCGCCACTACCACTTCTTTTAATACCATGAAAAACACCTAAAGAGGAGCAAGAAAACAAAATGTTCTTCATTTGTGCTATGAAGAGGAGCAAGCAAACCACACTCTTGATTTGTGCTATGGGACAATACTAAATGCGTTCTCTGCCACCACTAGACCTCCCCTGGGGACATCAGACCACAATGTTGTCTACCTCAGGCCAACCTACTGTCGCCTCCTGGAGAGGGAGAAACCCACAGTTAAAACTGTCCAGATCTGGAACGACAACGCTATCACTTGTCTCCAGGGGTGTTTTGACTGAACTATGTGGGAGGTATTTGAGGACAGCAGCTCTGTTCTTGATGAACTCACAGATGTTGTTTCAGACTATGTAAACTTCTGTGTTGAGTCAGTTGTGCCTACTAAAACCTGTAAAATCTTCCCTAACAATAAGCCTTGGGTATCAAAACATCTAAAATCACTACTTGATAGGAAGAAGGCAGTTTATGCTGAGGGTGATAGACAGGCTTTAAGAGATGTACAACGTGAGATCAAAAGACAGATACTGGTGGACAAGGAGGCATACAAGTAAAGGGTGGAGAGGACCCTCTCCTCAGGAAACGCAAGGATGGCCTGCCAAGGGATTAAATCCATGGCTAGTGCCCCCCACACAGGCAGGGGAAAAACCAGTGCTGACCTTGTGAACATGAGGGCCTGAACATGGCTAATGAACTGAATGTTTTCTTCTCAAGATTTGAATTAGACAACCTTGTGTCGGAGGTAAAACAAATGGAAGCATCATTACAAATGTTTGAGAGGGTTGTTGTTAAACAGGCTGTTTAGAAGTTGTTCAGGGAATGTAACACACTAAAGCCCAGGCCCAGACAAAATAAGTGAACATGTGTTAAAGTACTGTGCTGAACAATTGGAAAATGTCTGTAAAAACACCAGCCCATCTTTGCTTGACCAGCAACACGTACCACTCAATAATTATACCAATTCCTAAAGCATCTAATCCCTCTGTGCTGAATGACAACTGCCATGTCGCCTTGACATCCTTAGTAATGAAATGCCTTGAGACACTTGTGAAAAGACATCATATTCTCAGCGTCACCCAGATGTTCATCGACCCATTTCAGTTTGCCTATCAGCCCAGCTGAGGAGTTGATGATGCCATTCTTACTCTCCTCAACATGATCTACAGACATCTAGAGGGTGTACTCTCCTTAACATGGTCTATAGACATCTAGAGGGTGTACTCTCCTCAACATGGTCTATAGACATCTAGAGGGTGTACTCTCCTCAACATGGTCTATAGACATCTAGAGGGTGTACTCTCCTCAACATGGTCTATATACATCTAGAGGGTGTACTCTCCTCAACATGGTCTATAGACATCTAGAGGGTGTACTCTCCTTAACATGGTCTATAGACATCTAGAGGGTGTACTCTCCTTAACATGGTCTATAGACATCTAGAGGGTGTACTCTCCTTAACATGGTCTATAGACATCTAGAGGGTGTACTCTCCTCAACATGGTCTACAGACATCTAGAGGGTGTACTCTCCTCAACATGGTCTACAGACATCTAGAGGGTGTACTCTCCTCAACATGCTCTACAGACATCTAGAGGGTGTACTCTCCTCAACATGGTCTACAGACATCTAGTTGGTGCCAAATCCCATGTCAGGGTTTTGTTTGTTGACTTTTCTTCTGCCTTCAAGACAATCCAGCCTTACATTCTGGCACAGAGACTCATTTGAGACTTCTCCTTAGATGGGGGGCTGGTTATGTGGCTGTTGGACTTCCTGAGCCAACCCTTACAGCGGGTTAAAATATGTCCCCCACGAGTCGAACATGCACAACACCAAGACAGGCTCTCCTCAGGGATGTGTTGTGTCCCCACTCCTGTACATCTTGTACACTAATAGTTGTACTAGTTCTCATCCTGACAGACACCTCTAAGTTCGCTGATGACCCTTCCTTGATCAGCCTGTAGCATGATGATGAACACCATGGCCCGGTCCTAAATGACTTTGTAGAGTGGTGTGACGAGTCACACTTGGTCCTCAATACCAATAAGACCAAAGAGATGTTCATAGACTTCAGGAAGCATACAACACCTACCTCTGCAACATCTATCAGAGGTCAGAACATAGAGATTGTAGAGGTATACAAATACCTGGGTGTCCTTTTGGACAATAGATTTCAGTGGAGTAAAGGTATAGACCGGATCTACAAAAAGAGCCAACAGAGACTGTACTTCCTCAAAGACCTGGGATCTTTTAATGTAGACTACTATACTGACTCTGTTTTACAAGTCTTTCATTGAGAGTATTTTATGGCCAAACAGTTCTATTTTTGTTTCATCAGACTGGAGGACATTTCTCCAAAAAGTACGATCTTTGTCCCCATCTGCAGTTGCAAACCGTAGTCTGGCTTTTTTTATGGCGGTATTGGAGCAGTGGCTTCTTCCTTGCTGAGTGGCCTTTCAGGTTATGTTGATATAGGACTCGTTTTACTGTGGATATAGATACTTTTGTACCTGTTTCCTCCAGCTTCTTCACAAGGTCCTTTGCTGTTGTTCTGGGATTGATTAGCACTTTTCGCAGCAAAGTACGTTCATCTCTAGGAGACAGAACGCGTCTCCTTCCTGAGCGGTATGATGGCTGTGTGGTCCCATGGTGTTTATACTTGCGTACTATTGTTTGTGTAGATGAACGTGGTACCTTCAGGCGTTTGGAAATTGTTCATCCTTGGAAGCCAGATTTGTGAAGGTCTACAATTTTTTTTCTGAGGTTTTGGCTGATTTCTTTTCATTTTCCCATGATGTCAAGCAAAGAGGCACTGAGTTTGAAGGTAGGCCTTGAAATGCATCCGCAGGTACACCTCAAATGATGTCAATTAGCCAATCAGAAGCTTCTAAAGCCATTACATACATTTCTGGAATTTTCCAAACTGTTTAAAGGCACAGTCAATTTAGTGTATGTAAACTTCTGACCCACTGGAATTGTGATAATCTGTCTGTAAACAATTGTTGGAAAAATGACTTGTGTCATGCACAAAGTAGATGTCCTAACCGACTTGCCAAAACCATAGTTTAACAACAAATTTGTGGAGTGGTTGAAAAACAAGATTTAATGACTCCAACCTAAGTGTATGTGAACTTCCGACTTCAACGGTATGTAACTGTTATCAAAGTTGTTTTTGTTATTTAAACGCCACTTTAAACATGTACATGACACTGCAACAAAATTTCCCCATGGGGACAATAAAGTCAGTTATTAATGACATCTATTTCCTGTGACACTCCACAGGGGGAAGTTTGGCCAGGTGTTCAAACTGACTCACAAGGAGACCGGCCGTGTGTGTGCCGGAAAGTTCTACAAGGGCCGGCGGGCCAAGGAGAGGGAGGCGGCCCGTAAAGAGATAGAGCTGATGAACTTCCTGCACCACCCCAAACTGGTCCAGTGTCTGGGGGCCTATGATCTCAAGCCAGAAATGGTCATGGTCATGGAGTTGTAAGTATAGAATCTAGACAACAATCATTGACCACAATACATGGCAGTGGAAGCCATAGAGCCCTGTAGAAGTAAATGCATGAGGTCCGCTGTCACTAATGTGAATGGAGTTGAATTGAATCAAATTGAAAATACAACCTTGATCCTGTGATTGTTTGTGTATGTGTGCAGCATTGCCGGAGGTGAGCTGTTTGAGCGTATAGTGGACGACAGCTTTGTGCACACAGAGCCGGCCAGTGTGCGCTACATGCAGCAGATCGTGGAGGGGATCGGCTACATGCACCAGCAGAACATCATCCACCTGGACCTGAAGCCTGAAAACATAGTGTGTGTTGACCACACTGGCACACGAATTAAGATCATTGACTTTGGCCTGGCCAGCAAGCTGGGTGAGTGTGGGGCTGGCTGAGGGACAGAGCCAAGGGTGTTGAATGGTGCTGCATGTTTTGGAAACATTGTTGGTTTGCATTGCAACACCTGGAAAATAAATGATGTCTGCCTCTGTGTTCACTGTGATATATGGTTGTGTCTTAAATGGTACCCTATTACCTATATAGGGAATAACTTTTGATCAGGGCCCATAGGGCTGTGTTTTAAAAAGGCCCTGGTCAAAATTAGTGCACTGTGTAGGGAATAGGGTGTCATTTGGGACGCATCCTCATTACCCTGAGTTGTTGTCCTCCAGACCCCTCCACTCCCCTGAAGGTGATGCACGGGACACCAGAGTTTGTGGCTCCAGAGGTGATTGGCTATGAGCCTGTTAGCTTAGCTACAGACATGTGGAGCATTGGAGTCATCTGCTACATATTGTGAGTACTAAGGCAATATTCTGTTTAATTCATTCTCAATTAGATACATTCTTCTCTGCCTACAACAGGGCTTGACAAAATGTTGCTTTTCTGCCACCTAGTGGCCATACATTGCTATTGCTCATAGATCAAGTTCAAATGTGTCTGCGTGCGTGTGTGTTCAGACTGAGTGGCGAGTCTCCCTTCCAGGGTAACAGTGAGGCAGAAACCCTGGCCTTGGTGACTGGTGCTCAGTGGGAGTTTGACGAGGAGAGCTTCGAAGAGATCACTGACCAGGCCAAAGAATTCATCAGCTCCCTGCTCAACAAGGAACCAAGGTCTGGGACAACACCATAATCCATAGAGAGATTATATATATATATATATATATATCTCTGAGTGACTGTCTATGGATGAGCCTAGCTCTGTCTGTCCTCTAACCCGATGTCTGTCCCTACCCAGGCGCAGGATATCCTGTGAGGAGGCTCTAGGCCACTCCTGGATAGCTGAGCCCATCTCAGCAGACCCCAGCACCACCAAGTGTCTCTCCAAGGAGAAGATGAAGAGGTACCTTGCCAGGCAGAAGTGGAAGGTAGGTAGTGGGTTCCCCACCAAGATGACACTTTGTATTTTACTACATTTCAGTTCTTTAATTATTTCATCATCCCCCAGTTAGTGTGTGAAACTGAAGCCTCTGTGTATCTCCTGTAGAAAACAGGGAAAGCCCTGCTGGCGCTGAAGAGGATGGCTTTGCTGTCTAAAGCCGATGGGCCTGGCTCCTCCACCACCCCTGTAGAAGGTGAGACCTCCCTCCATACTTCCAAAACCTGCCATACTCAATACAAACCATGTCAGTTTCTCATAACCCTACCATTCCTCATGTGATATACAGGGGTGCAACTTTTCATTCTGAAATTGCATTTTTGTCCCCCCCACAGTTTTAGAATTGGAATGTGATACAAAACCAGGCAGCGGTGTGCTTTAGGACCACGCGGACCCACTTCTAAAACCAAAGTAGCGCCCCTAGTGATATGACCCTGTTAGACCTGTCAACCAGATGAGCGCTACGCATACCATTGGTTGACTTGTCCTCAGTCTGGCTGACCAGGCTATGACTCTGATGTGAGCCTTGACCCTGTGTCTGACCCCTGACAGACAGCCCCCTGAGTCCTGAGGCAGAGCAGGCCCTGCAGTCTCTAGAGGTCAAACTCCAGGGGGGGCCCCAGTTCTCCCTGACCCTAACGGACCAGACTGCCTCCCAGGGCTCTAACGCCCGCCTCTCCTGTCACCTTAGAGGTACCTACCTATACACTGCATTATACTACAAACAGCTTCCATCTCAATCGCTTTGTTAGACATGTTTGGTTGACCGAATTACACCTTTTCACTGAGTTTCAGCTGGTGCTTGTAAAGATTTTAAATGCTTTGTTTTAAAGTTGGACATTGATTAAGAGCAATCATGCCTAACTAAGTCCCTTGCTCAAGGCCACACAGCTGCATCCTGCTGTGTAATACATGTTAAGCTTTTCAAGTGTGTAACTGTTACATTCCAATGACAAGAGCTCAGGAAAATGGATGTTTCCTCTCTCTCACCGCTCTGACCTCTCCTTTCAGGGTATCCTGACCCAGAGGTGGTGTGGTTGAGGGGGGAGGAGCCTCTGGAGGAGTCATCCCGGGTGCAGATAGAGTATGAAGAGGATGGGCTCTGCACCCTGGTCCTGGCCCAAGTTGGGCCAGGGGACTCGGATGTTTACACCTGTAGGGCCACCAACGACCAGGGGAAGGCACAGTGTTCAGCCAAACTCATAGTAAAGGAATAGGTTTGTTCAGAACTGTGAATACGTATTTGAAACACAAACAAGCAGAGGCAGATTCAGACGCCCATGATTGTGAAATGTCTTTCAAACGTTCCAGAAAATGTTGTACAGCGCTTGAACCACTGAACTCTGTACGTTACGGTTCTTGTGAAACAACTCTTTGATTTCCGATTGAAAACCTCTAAGTCCTACTAGTTATTTTGGACATACGTACGGGTTTGAAAATAATTCTCCTGTGAATTAAGACTGTCAATAGAGTGTCTTAATAATAAAGGAATCTTTTTGCACCTAGTATGGTTGTTAAACATTTGACAGATGTAACTTTCATGTGCATGTATTTTAACCGCTGTGAATTTTGAATAATTTGTATTTTTCTCAGTGAACCGTTACTGTACAAAAATGTTATAGTTGCCTCTAAGACAAATGGCTTTTTATTTTTACAGTTATGTACACCAGATGACAGCATAATCTTTTGAAAAAGAGTTTGTCTTGTGGTGGAACAGCAGCCTTGTGGAAAGTGTGACAATAAAAGCCAGGAAGCATAATTCCACAGCGTTATAACCCCACTGTGTGCTACAGATGACTATTTTATGTATACTAACTTAAGGGCTGGATTCAATCCATATCGCTGGAAATGTGCATGGAGCGTGCTTGAAATTTAAACGTAAATTCCAATTGAGCCGGTTTGCTGTAAATGCAGTTGCCACTGACATTGACGCTTAAAGGCAATCGGTCTACAACGCTGAACTTCTGCGATTATGGAGTGAACACAACCCTTATATAAAAATAAAGTAATTTCAACCATTTAGCTGTTGAAATGTGTTCAATGTTTATATGGGGAAGAGCAGGAAGCCGCTGAAGGTGTTGTAGTTCATTTTGTCATCATGGACCAGCCTGTTAGCCTGTAACTCAACATAGACATTATCTCCCACCTCCAGAGGAATGACCACTGCGTTGCTGCCGCTGTCGTGGGCATCAGATCCTACAGTGTCCCAGACAGACACCAGCCTCTGGCCATTCTTGGTCAAGCACACCACAGAATTAGGAGGTGCGTTCAGGTTGTTCATCATTGTGAAACGGAAGTAGTACATTCCTTTGACCATGGCAGTGAAGATACCTGTAGGGACATAGCTTTTAGTTTCCGTCACACACACACACACACACACAGAGAGAGAGTATATCTAGTACCTGTGGCAGGGTTGTAGGAGCTGCCGGTGTTTGAGAAGACCTTCTTGTACTGCAGGGGAATGGAAGTGGTGAAAGGTCCAGTGTTCCCAGCGGCATCGCCTGTGTCCCAGAGAGCTGCGGAGAAGGCCACCTGAGGCCGGCCTGCGAGAGATACAGGATGGATGAGATTATCTATATTGAACTGTCAGTTGTCATAATGTATTCAAAGATCAGAGGCTGTTAGTAAGTGAAATATAGGATAATCCCTGTAACAGACAGAGAAGCAATGGGTGGATAGGAGGTTGGTGACACGTGAAAAGCGCTATCTTACCTCCAGTTAGTCTCTTCAGCTCCTCCACTTCATTCTCACTGGTTTGTAACCGGGTCTCCATGAGTCTCAGGTTATCCCCCATAGTTCCCAGTTTCTCCCCCATGGCTCCTAGTTTCTCTCCTATAGATGTCAGTTCTTTCATCAGAGAGCAAGTGTCAGATGGGCAGCATGTTTTCTGGTCCTCGTGGTCTCCCTGACCCTGTGTCCCAGACAGACAGCAGCATAGTGCCAGCAAAAAGACTGCAATACCCTTCGTTCTCAAAGCCTTCTGAAACCTTTCCTGCAGCATAGTTTTGTATTTTTCCTCAGCCCAGTCTTCCTCTTTATATTGTGCACTTGTCAAATATTGCACAAGATGCTGGAAACTTTTGGGTGGTTAACAGAGAGGGAAAATACAGACTTGCGCAAAAAGACAAATAAATGGACCTGCTTTGAAAAAAATAGAGTAAAGAGAAGCAATGAAGTTAAAAACAGAAGATAAAAGACAACAGGGCATTTAAAGGTCATTTAAGAAATGTAAAAGTGTTTAGCTTCTAACAATCATAAACCATGCAGACCTCTATGCTTTATGTGCCCCCAAGACCTCTGCCTCTCCCTGAATTACTGTTCTTCCATAATGATACATGGGAAACACTTATTTCAGATCTGAAACCCCTGTCCACAACTAACTTTTATGTTGAATGTATGATTGAAATGAAGACCCTGTCAATTGCAGTGGTGTAAAGTACTTATGTAAAACTACTTTACTATTTCAATTTTTTACTACTTTTACTTCATTACATTCCTAAAGAAAATAATGTACTTTTTACTCCATACATTTTCCCTGACACCCAAAAGTACTTGTTACATTTTGACAGGAAAATGGGTGAATTCGTTCACTTATCAAGGGAAAATCCCTGGTCATCCCTATGGCCTCTGATCTGGCAAGCTCACTAAACACAATTTTATTTTTTTGTAAATGATGTCTGAGTGTTGGAGTGTGACCCTGGCTGACCGTAAATAAAATACACATTTTAAAATAGTGCCGTCTGGTTTGCTTAATATAAGGAATTTGAAATGACTTATGACTTTTACTTTTGATACTTAAGTATATTTAAAACCAAATACTTTTAGACTTTTACTCAATTAGTATATTACTGGATGACTTTCACTTTTACTTGAGTCATTTTCTATTAAGGTATCTTTACTTTTACTCAAGTATGACAATTGAGTACTTTTCCCACCACTGGTCAACTGAAACTCATGATTACAGGACATGATTTGATTTTTATGTGTCACTTATTTACATACACATTAAATGTGTCTGACATGGTCTTTATAAATAGAGTTTACTTTGTCAGTATCTTGGGAAATCCATTTTGAAATGCATGTATCTTCCTTTCAAATGTACCTCACCATGATCAATATAATAGCCAGTTCACTTAGGCAGACTTAAGTTATGGCACTTAGGAGTAGGACTACTCTGCACATACTAAGTGTAACGGCCGTCGAAGGGAGTAGACCAAGGCGCAGCGGGTTGAGTGCTCATTTTTAACTTTTATTGAACACGTAAACAAAACAAGAAACGAACGACAGCTTAACAGTTCCGTCAGGTACAAAACACTAGACTGAAAACAACCACCCACAAACACAAGCTGAAAAACCTCTACTAAATAGGACCTCCAATCAGAGACAACAAGAAACAGCTGCCTCCAATTGAAGGTCAAACAAAACCCCTAAACATAGAAATAGAAAAACTATACACGGACATAGAAATATACTAACATAGAACATATACCAAAACCTCCGAAACACATAAAACAAACACCCCCTGCCACACCCTGACCAAACTACAATAACAAACAACCTCTTTTACTGGTCAGGACGTGACACTAAGAGTAAGTATCTGAATAGTAAAGGAATGTTTTTTCATGAATGGTTAAAAGTTTATTGACAGATGTAAGTTAATTTACATATAGTAAAGGTTATTACATTTTTTCACTTCAGTGAAGCATTACCGTACAAAAATGTTCAGTTACATCTAGGATCAATATATGATGTATTTATTTATACAGTTACATGTCCACCTGATGACAACATACTCTTATACATTATTGCACTGCATTATAACCTCACAGTGTGCTATGAAGCACAGATTACTATTTTATGTCTACTAAAGAAAATAAAGTAATTTCAACCATTTAGCTGTTGAAATGTGTTCCATGTTTACATCGTGAAGAGCAGGAAGCCGCTGAAGGTGTTGTAGTTCATGCCATCATCATAAACCAGCCTGTTAGCCTGTAACTCAACATAGACATTATCTCCCACCTCCAGAGGAATGACCACTGCATTGCTACCACTGTCGTTGGCATCAGATCCTACAGTGTCCCAGACAGACACCAGCCTCTGGCCATTCTTGGTCAAGCACACCACAGAATTAGGAGGTGCATTCAAGTTGTTCATCATTGAGAAACGGAAGTAGTACATTCCTTTGACCATGGCAGTGAAGATACCTGTAGGGACATAGCTTTTAGTTTCTGCACGCACGCACGCACGCACGCACGCACGCACGCACGCACGCACGCACGCACGCACGCACGCAGACAGACAGACAGACAGACAGACAGACAGACAGACAGACAGACAGACAGACAGACAGACAGACAGACAGACAGACAGACAGACAGACAGACAGACAGACAGACAGACAGACAGACAGACAGACAGACAGACAGACAGACAGACAGACAGACAGACAGAGAGAGAGAGAGGGAGAATATCTAGTACCTGTGGCAGGGTTGTAGGAGCTGCCGGTGTTTGAGAAGACCTTCTTGTACTGCAGGGGAATGGAAGTGGTGAAAGGTCCAGTGTTCCCAGCAGCATCGCCTGTGTCCCAGAGAGTTGCAGAGAAGGCCACCTGAGGACGGCCTGCGAGAGATACAGGATGGATGAGATTATCTATATTAAAAAGTAGTGTACAAAACATTAGGAACATCTTCCTAATATTGAGTTACACCCCCTTGGACTCTATAAGGTGTCGAAAGCTTTCCTCAGGAATGCTGGCCCATGTTGTCTCCAATGCTTCCCACAGTTGTGTCAAGTTGGCTAGATGTCCCTTGGGAGGTGGACCATTCTTGATACAAACGGGAAACTGTTGAGCGTGAAAAACCCAGCAGTGTTGCTGTTCTTGCCACATTCAAACCCGTGCGCCTGGCACCTACTACCATACCTCGTTCAAAGGCACTTAAATATTTTGTCTTACCTGTTCACCCTCTGAATAGCACACATACACAAACCCTCTCTTAATTGTCTCAAGGCTTAAAAATCCTTATTTAACCTGTCTCCTCCCCTTATTCTATATGAAGTGGATTTAACAAGTGACATCAATAACGGATCATAGCTCACCTGGATTCAACTGGTCAGTCTGTCATGGAAAGAGCAGGTGTTCCTAATGGTTTGTACACTCAGTGTATATCATATCAGTTGTATACAATAATGTATTCAAAGATCAGAGGCTGTTAGAAAGTGAAATATAGGATAATCCCTATAACAGACAGAGAAGCAATGGGTGGATAGGAGGTTGGTGACACGTGAAAAGCGCTATCTTACCTCCAGTTAGTCTCTTCAGCTCCTCCACTTCATTCTCACTGGTTTGTAACCGGGTCTCCATGAGTCTCAGGTTATCCCCCATAGTTCCCAGTTTCTCCCCCATGGCTCCTAGTTTCTCTCCTATAGATGTCAGTTCTTTCATCAGAGAGCAAGTGTCAGATGGGCAGCATGTTTTCTGGTCCTCGTGGTCTCCCTGACCCTGTGTCCCAGACAGACAGCAGCATAGTGCCAGCAAAAAGACTACAATACCCTTCATTCTCAAACTCATGTTCTTCTGAAACCTTTCCTGCAGTATGGTTCTGCATTTTTTCTGTCTTCCTCTTTATAAATATGCCATCAGGAAGTAGGAACTATTTATCTGAGAAGTGCTGAACACACTTTCCTTTGCCCTTGCAAGGGCAAGGTCAAAGGAAATGTAGAGGGGCTCATAGAGGAAGATAGTTCAGCTCTCAGTTAAAATGGAAAAAGGTCAAACAGAGTCTTTTTTTCCTGGATATTTATGCTCTTGAGTGTCAATCTTTCTGCATTGGATATCTTTGGTAAAATCATTTTAGGACAAAATAATACAGCCCATGCTGTGATAATATAATTTACTTGCCTTTTATGATGCATACTATAATTATAGCATCAACAAATAGCGAAGACATATAAAAGAGGGTTAACCATGTTAGGGTATATTGATAGTTGTAGTTAGTATTTATTGGGCCATTGTGTAACGATTGATTGAAATAACTTTTCATTAGATAAGTTGAATGTTTTGATGGAAGTAGTTGATTTTGTGTCATGTATTTAATCGTTTGATGGAAGTAGTAGATATTGTGTCATGTATTTAATCGTTTGATGGAAGTAGTAGATATTGTGTCATGTATTTAATCGTTTGATGGAAGTAGTTAATTTTGTGTCATGTATTTAATGTTTTGATGGAAGTAGTAGATATTGTGTCATGTATTTAATCGTTTGATGGAAGTAGTTAATTTTGTGTCATGTATTTAATGTTTTTATGGAAGTAGTTGATTTTGTGTTATGTATTTAATATTTTGATTCTTAATGCATTTAATGCACCATGATCATTATGTCCACCAGGGAGCAGCCTTTTCATTGGAGGAAGAGAAGTCAATGTGGGGCTTTTTCATTGGCTTGATATGACATATTGGTTGAGAAAAGTGGATTCTAACAGTACTTTACTTGACGGTGTAGAACTGCATAATGTTCTTGGAACCAGTTATGAAAGGATGAATGAATGGGTAAGGCTACCACTACATTTATTTTGATCATGCACACCTGTTGGGAGGAGACAAGGCATCTTGGTTGGGGGGGCAAAAATATGTTTTCACTTTGTTATTATGGGGTATTCTGTGTAGATGGGTAAGAATTATTATTTTTTATTCAGGTTGTAACAACAAAATGTGGAATAAGTCAAGGGGTATGAATATTTTCTGAAGGCACTCTAAATAGGGCACAATTTCCATATTGATACAGAATGTCTAAAAAGTGAGTTTAAAAAAGTCAGTTTAAACCAGTTGGGTTGTGGAGACGACATACACTATGACCTTCCTTGCCTCATGCAACTTCACAGCTTTTTAAAATATGCGGCTGGGCCATGTCTCATCTTTTGTCTGTTCTTTTACGTGGAGGAGTATCCCACCATTCGGGTGTGTTAAATTAATACCTTGCTAATTATATAAAGACACTTGGGTAGGGAGGGTGTGATGCTTGTGATAAATCTGAGCTAGGAGCAGCTGACTGTGACTGAGGCACTGGTCTGGCTCACTACCAGCCTGGGTGTCCATGTCTCTGCCAGCTGACATGGAGGGGAGACCTAGCACTAACAGGGGGCCGGTTCGTGGCATTCCTAAATCACGAGCAGTAGACTCACTGATATCAAGTTGTATTACTTTTTCCAAGGACTAAAAAAATAAAAAAAATAAGAGTATAAGCTTCAGTTACCCCCAGATCACTTTCTCAACTGGAAAATAACCCAACTGCCAAGGCAAGCCAGTATCCACATTCACAACAGCAGAAAGCCTTTTCTTAAAATGTTCCTAAATCTTGATTGGCTGTGGTTTAACAGTGAGGAAGCAGGAGGGAGGAGTTGACCCTGCCTTCATGTCTTTTGTGTTGTGTTCCTTCCTGGCTCTTACACAACTAATCCTCAAGTCATGTGCCTTCCTGGAACTGTCCTGATGGAACAGAACATTGGTAGACAGTAGGAGAACAGGTCTACTACAGGACAACTTTCTGTTACTGGAGCTGCGTTCTCTTGGCTGTTGAAACAATGCTTTCTACACATCTGTGATCCTACCAACTTTCACCTAGCTCCGTCTTGACCATTCCAGTAATCAACAATGAACAGAAGACACAGTTGACAACACATACAAAATAAACGCATGAGGTACAAAGAGTATCAAAATGAGCTTTGTTTAATTTTCCATTCAGACAAAAAAAATATTATTGTATTAGTGCCAGGAAGAAAAAGCTGACCTCTCAGATGTTTTTGAACACCACAAAGGAGTCACTTCGTCTTCTGTAACTTAAATAAGAAGGTCCCTTTCAAACATCAACATTTGACAACAAAACATCCACTTCCATCCCAAATAAAAAAATAGTATGTACATTCAAGTAAATAAATTCAAGTTTCTGTAATACAAATAAATAGGTGCTTTTGTGTACACAAGAACAAAACCCAAAAGAGAAGACCCAGTCTCCTGCATAAGACATGGTGAAATGGAGTTGTGAGGGGTTTCAGGTGGGGATGGTGGTAGGGAGTGGGTCTTATTTCAGTCCGTGTCAGTGAGTGGGGGTCTTCTCATGCTGCTTGTCTCCTCGCTGGCGCCTCCTGGAAGGGGCGTGGTGCCCCCTGTATATTTTGGCTGCCCGCGACTCAAAGGCATTCACCATCTGCTTCACCACCTCGTCAAAGAACAGGGTGGCCAGCTGGGAGTGCAGCAGAGACCTGAACTCGAAGGACACCTGAAGAGTGAAGGGGAGAAAATAAGTACACTCAAATTCCATAACCATGCTGCTGACAAGTGTACCTATCCATCTGAAGAATATTGTTTCCTTTGAGGGCAGTCCTCATATCGAAACGAGGGACCACCATCTGTATTCCTGATTTAACGGCTGGCTGACAGACAGACAACGAACTCATTCAATTCCACACTATTGATTATTCCTGCAAAGTCATCCTAAGGCCTTTCTTAATGAGGCTGTCCATCTCCCAAATCCCTCACCCCATTTCCACTACAGGTAACCTGTCCCAATATTTGGGTGACAAAGTTCCTGACAGGGAGTAGAGAGGGAGAGATATCGCTATGACCTCTCTGGCCAGCTATGTGAAGAGGCTAGGAACACTAACAACTGTACTGGATATAAATAAAAACCTAAATTGGCTTTACTCAACCTCTTCCTTCCAAAAATAAAGTATCTATAGAGGTTGAGAGAAATGCAAGGCCTGGTGTAAAACTACCCCCATGGCAGGCAATTTGATCTCAAGCCCTAAAGTTAATTAGTAATCACTTACGTTCCTGTGAGTAGACCTATGTAACATTCATATATGTTAACTACACTAAGACGGTGTACTTCAGTGGGCTATTATCTAACCTTGCTGACTTTTAGTCTCAGGCTGACGCCAAATGAAAGTGAACTGTTCTGGTGGACAAAATGGTGGTACTCACGTGGAAGTCGATGTTGCAGGAGTCGGGTTGGTCCTCGGCTGCAGGGGCAAACCTCCATATCGTCTCCAGGTGGCTGAAGAGGGATCCGTCTGTACACACGGCCTGGGAGACAACATGCACACGCATCATTACACACTGCTCTTGTCCGGGACATGGCCCCAGACAAAGCCTCTCTAATCCTTGCTCTATGGACGTAGGAGCACAATGTTAGCAGCTAGGTGATCAAATAAAACGACTTAGTATTTATCCCCTAGGAGGATCTAATCAATGTATTACAGACGATTTAACCCATTCATCCGGTCCTATAGTACATTTGAATCCCACAAGTTACAGTACTGAAATTCCAGATGATATGCCTTCTGAAAGTATTCACACCCCTTGACTGTTTCCACATTTTGTTGTGTTACAGCCTGAATTTAAAATGGATTACATTGGGATTGTGTCACTGGCCAACACACAATAATACCCCATAATGTAAAAGTAGAATTGTTTTTTGAAATGTGTACAAATTAAAAAAAACATAACGCTGAAATGTCTTGACCCTTTTGTTATGGCAAGCCTAAATAAGTTCAGGAGTAAAAATGTTGCTAAACAAGTCACATAATAAGTTGCACGGACTCACACTGTGCCATAGTGTTTAAGGGCACCTATTGGTAGATGGGTAAAAAAAAGAAGAAAAAAAGCAGACATCGAATATCCCTTTGAGCATGGTGAAGTTATTAATTACATTTTGGATGGTGTATCAATACACCCAGTCACTACAAAGATAGAGGCATCCTTCCTAACTCAGTTGCCAGAGAGGAAGAAAAACGCTCAGGGATTTCACCATGAGTCTAATGGTGACATTAAAACAAAGAGTTTAATGGCTGTGATAGGAGAAAACAGAGCATGGATCAACAACAGTGTAGTTACTCCACAATATTAACCTAATTGACAGAGTAAAAATAAGGAAGCCTGTACAAAATAAAAATATTCCAAAACTTGCATCCTGTTTGCAATAAGGCACTAAAGTAAAACTGCAAAGTGGCAAAGAAATTAAGTTTATGTCCTGAATACAAACTTATGTTTGGGGGCAAATCCAAAGCACGTCACTGTGTACCACTCTGCTTATTTTCAAGCATGGTGGTGGCTGCATTATGTTATGAGTATGCTTGTCATTGGCAAGGACTAGTGAGTTTTTTTAGGATAAAAAGAAACAATTGAGCTAAGCACAGGCAAAATCCTACAGGAAAACCTGGTTGTCTACTTCCCGAAAGACAAAGAAAGATTCCCTGTTCAGCATGACAATGGCATAAAACGCAAGGCCAAAGAAGACAGTGAATACTCCCGAGTGGCCGAGTTACAGTTTTGACTTAAAAATGGGCTTGAAAATCTATGGCAAAACTTGGAAATGGCTATGTAGCAATGATCAACAACCAACTTCACTTTGTTATTATGGGGTATTCTATGTTGATGGATAAGAATTATTATTTTTATCCGTTTTGAATTCAGGTTGTAACAACAAAATGTGGAATAAGTCAAGGGGTATGAATATTTTCTGAAGGCACTCTAAATAGGGCACAATGTCCATATTGATACAGGATGTCTACCCTCTCCTTGCTATAAACCGTGTTGTACAATGTTATCGGGGCTTACCCTGACTTGGTGGTTTGGGACAACCGTGACCTCCGAGGTGTAACGCTCCACGATGGGAGGGAACCCAATCTCCAGCTGGGCCCGGACATCCCCGTTCCTTCCCTTCACAACCCGGGACTTCTTACACCAAGGGACAAAGTGCTGGTACTGGTCCACACTGGCCACCACACTGTACATCTGCTCTGGAGTGTACCTGGATGGGGAAGGAGAGGGGGATCCATCAATAAGATGCTCATAGGACTACTCATGTACACTTAAAAAAGAAAAAGTCAGGAGTAAAAATTGGCCTGTGATATAGGAAAGATACAATATGCTCCGGTCTATTTCAATCCAACCACATGTTAACTGAAGGGTATTGAAGTTGAGAATAGGAAAGTGGGGCTTTAGAATCACCTCTGGTCAACAGGGGCTGACAAGACAGAGGGGCAGAGAGGAGTTGTGTGTGTGATGAAGTCTCACCCTAGTGTGCGGCTCTCAGAGTACTCCATCCTGTGGGCAGTGATGGAGGCAGCCAGGTTAATGAAGCTGCGGGAGGGTGTGGTCCGGAGGGGGGAAGACAGGGGAAGGGTGGCACGCCGTGCTGACAGGACCCCACAGCTGCCCAGGTGTCTGGGAGGAGGAGAAGAGAGAGAAAATGTGAATCTCTGGTAAAGCACACTGGTTTTATGCTCACATAGGTTTAACCACCTGCTGTGGAGACTTTTTTGTTTGATAGTCAATGTTTCCAAACTCCAGAAGAAAATAAGTTTTAAAGTATCATAACAAAGACGATCTACATTATTTTGTCCCAGTTTGGTGAAAATAGCTTGGTTGTGTATTTAAATCCCAGACTTAAAACAATGAGATCAGACCCTTTCAAAAGCTCTATAACTTCCACTGTGTAGTAGGCTGATCTAAAATGGTTACTAAACTCAAAGACGAATTTGA
This sequence comes from Salmo salar, assembly GCF_965601325.2. Taxonomy (NCBI): domain Eukaryota; kingdom Metazoa; phylum Chordata; class Actinopteri; order Salmoniformes; family Salmonidae; genus Salmo; species Salmo salar. The sequence goes on along the minus strand of NC_138293.1, from coordinate 63,302,183 downwards.
TGGTTAAAGTAAGACACCTGAGGGTTATGAACAGAGCACGTTAACAGACGTTTTGGAGCTTACTGCCTGGCATTCAGAGAAACAGACATTTTCTAATTCTGTAGCCTAATGTACGCCAATATAGGACAAACCGTTATCAATCGCGAGATGTACATCTTGTCACCTCGCAATATAAACTTTCTCCAGTTGGAAAAATTTCATTTTTTCTTTATAATTCTTAACATGTTCAATTGTACTGCACTATGTTCCAAATTAGCTCAGGATTTACCAACCTTAATTGGATCCGGAAATCTAGCTTCATTTTCTCAACATCCTAGGCCTACATTTTATACAAACGTCTCAGACTTAAGACATATTTTTTAATGTAATTTTTATTTTATTGCCGTTGTATTCAACCATTGTGAAAAATATATAAGCCACATGCTACAGTTGGGGAATGATCAAAATAGCCTACACGCCGGTTGTTGCAAACTTGCTGGAGGATCGCTCACCGGCATTTTTGCTCTTACCTGATATTTGCTCTGATGGGATTTCCTCGTACAACTTTTGAAGAGTGTACTTCAGACATCTCAACCAGTGCCCGGAAAAGAAGAGGGGTGATTTTGCTGGCCATGTTCGACGGTGGTAAAGCAAATTCTCAAAGTTTGAAGAGAAGTGTTAACTCCCTGCGTAGCCTGGCTTTGTCCGAGGTCTGCTATAAAATCATGTGGCACTCTGGTTGCATAAAATGGACCAATAATGTGTGACGTGGAGAGGGGGGTCTATGTCAGACAACCAATCGGAACGAAAGATAGGAGTGTTATAGGCTATTGAGTATTCAGTTAGATGAATCATCATCAAGCTGTACATTCCCATACAGACCATTCATTATTTTGGGGAGTTTCCGTTTTTTTCTGTTCGGCATAGATAACTATATCTCTCTCTCTCTCGCACACACACGCGCACGCACTCTCATTCAGTTACCAACTGCAGATATGAAAACTATATCATGCTGTGTATTACCTCATTGACTTGACATTCAGGGCGGGCGGCATCTTGCCGGGGGCTGCACGGAGCGCAGGGAAGGTCTCCCACTCAGAAGTACGAGATGGGGAGGGGGGCGGGGGTAGGTTGACCTCAGGTCTCCCCACTGGAAGCCGGAGGTATGGGAAGCGGGGGAATCTATCAAATAGCGCACCTCTAACTTTGTACAGTACTAATGCAATTAGTAAAATCAGTCACACTACGAAATGCTACCAAATAAACAAATAAATAATAATACATTCATTCATAATACTGTAAATATATAGTTTCACAGGGAGCCATACAAGCCAGAACCATCACTGGGCTGGACATAAGTAAAAGTGGCTGGGCCAAAATCCCCCCCCCCCAACATATTTAAGTGAAAATTTGTGCAATCACATTGCATAATTTAACACACAACACAGGATAAATGTGACCAGGAAACACCACAAATTTCCCTTGACAAACGAGCCCGTTATTACTGCAAAGTAGTCAGTGCAAGTGCACAACTGTGCAACTACACAACCGCTTACAACATCCAGCATCCTCAACAGAGATATGATAGTGATCACATGGGGCCAGCAGTGATTATTTCAGTGCATAAGCCCTAGACCCTGGCAGGCAGGCCACTGATTGCGAAACAACATTAGATCCCAGGAACCAGACTGGCCCTGCCATGGCTTTGCCTCAAATTCCAATGCAGTGTCCTTAACACTGTCACAGTGATGCTTTTGTGGAGAGTCAAAGTCCAAACCCACCATCCATGATGTGGGTGGTTGTTTCATGATGGAGGGGATGACTGAGACAGGAAGACAACATGTCTGGTTATGATGCAAACCTGGACTTTGGGACACTGCCTGGTACACTATCTCCAACTGTGGGTTCAAACAAACTCAGGGCAACTTGCAAATTATAGCACGTTGACATGGGTCACATGACATGACCTACTGTACTGCAGGCTAGAAAAAACATCCATATTGGTATTACCAATTTCAAAGTCCATAGGCCTATGTGCTATAAGTGGCATTCGGAATAACATTGCTTTAATCCACTATTTGATTAAAATAATTGTGGCTATGCTGTAATTAGGCTACTATAAGGCCAGCTTAGGCTACTATAAGGCCAGCTATAAAACTGTTAGGTAATTCATAATTAAATGGTTGGTGGTAACATAGCCATAAGTGGAACAATTAGGTCACATACAGGATCATCAGGCCAGTATTAGGCCAGCTTACCAAACAGCGATCAGAGATGGCATATGTTGTACATATACATAACTCAGAGGCTGGCTCGCTCTGTGCTGTAATGGTAGGTTCTTAGACTAGTGTTTGGCTCTTGGGTGTTAGAACCTCACACTGTACTTTACATAACCCACAGAGTGTCAAATAAGACCTAGTTTGCTCTGTTGAGAGTGGTGCCATTTTGTGTCAGCTTTTTGTGCCAGGTTGGGATGGAATGAAACAGGAGCCTCAAGTGAGAGATATATTTGTCTTGAACTTTTTTCATAGGCTTTTAGAATTACAGTGTACGTCATTGTTTTCATTAGACTCAAATTCAACGTTTAAAAAAAAAAAAACGATTTGACCATTGTCCTCAACTATATATGGCCTTCACAAAGGAGACAAAACAAACCGCCACTTACAGTGACATCTTTACGCTTTAGAGACATTATCATCAGTCACCTGACTGTATGTTTTACGTAGTTGTGACAATTATTTAACTTTATAGGCTTACCCCTCATTCAAATCAGGAACTTTATCAACAAGCCAACACGATAGACAGGATGACAGTACATGCCACCTGGTGGACAAAATTAAAAACATCTGTGGACTCATGTTGGATCATGTGAGAAACACAAATATTTACAGTAAATCAGTGAGTAACACAGCTAATGACACATAAACAGGTTAAACAGGGATGTTGATTAGTAGCTTGTATGCGGTCTCTTGGAGGTTGAAATCTCCTCCTTCAAACTGAAATAATGGTCATCAGTTTTCATGAGTCACAACATGGACCTTAACCAGGACCACAGAGACCGAAATGTACCTCGTTAGGAACAAAACATTATGTGTGTGTGTGTGTGTGTGTGTGTGTGTGCGTGAGCGCGCGCGCACAGACATTCATATGCTTGTTTTGTTCAGCTGTTTGTCACTTTGTAGCAATGTTTGGAGAGGAAGGCCAGAGAACCTCTTCTGTTTTTCCTCTGGGTTAGAGGTATTTCAAACATGTCCATGAAACAGGTCACAGAGCTAGAAAATCACATGAGGGAGAAAGTCTGTACATAGTTCAATGTCAGAACATTGTGAACTGGCAGGGAAAACATACTGTGTTGTGGAGAAGTGAGCTACACTTAGTTCAACTAGTTCAAACTACATTTTGCAGTAGCTGGGTGGTAGTTGAACTTAATTTAAATATTGGTGGTGTTATTGACTGCTTTTTACCATGTGGTGGTGTAGCAACTGGAACTACTGAAACTACACACTACTTCTTTTGCAAAAATGAAATTATATATGGGTGAAGTAGGCAAGAATTTCCTTTGTTTTTCGACATCAGACCTGTCTAATTTTTACTTGAAACATAGTTTTGTGTTTAATACACTAAATTAGACATTCTGTTGTGACCCTAGAGTGATCTGCTCTTGCAATTTGTCATCTATGACATTTAGATATGATAATTTATCACAAAGTAGTTTGGATGTAGTGAACTACTTTTTCGAAGTAACTTTTGTTAAGTAAAATACATTTTTGTTAAGGGTGGCTTAACTTCTTCCAGTGTGAAGTAATTGTTTGCTCAACACTACTAATGATTGACACAAACAATGAAACACAACAACAGTTTCTCTCATACGGGCAGAACATGATAAATGCCTTGCTTGTCAAACCAATCATTGTCTTGGAATGAAATCTCTCCCTGACATCTCGCTCTTCCCCGTGATAATCATCAATAGAAAGAAATGATGTTCAAAGGGAATATTGTGCAAGCGAAATGTTGGTACGTTTAGACGAGTGGCAGACAGACAGGGCCTGATAATCTGATCTGAGTCCTTGAGTTAGCCTTATCTCAATGCCTGGCAGCTGACTGGGGGGTAGTCTGTCACAGCCGGAGTAGGGCTGGTTGAACTGAACACACACACACACAGACATGGGGGCACACACGGTGGGCACACACAGGCATACGGGCATACACACATTTGTGAGAGAGTGACCCAAGAAGTAAATTGTTGGGTTGGAATAATACCCATGACAGTTTCCTGTCCCTGCCATGCCCTTGAGAATTTTATCACGCCATGAAACACCAGTCAGCAACAGAGGCTTGTGGGAGGGAACAGTACCAGCAATGTGTGCCATAATAAAAGATATGAACCCAAACACAAATACAGTATAAGTGCAAAATATTATTATATATATATATATTTTGATTTAAACATCTAATCCTGGAGTCAGAGGTAAAAAAAAAAAGAAACAAATGAAGAGTTTCATTCCAAAACGCTATATACCATTTTCATAAATGTTGGTAAATTAGCTTTTATTGTTTAGAGAAATTATAAAATAGATTGGTGTGATTTTTCACTATCTAATCATGTCATGGGGTTGCTCAATGACAGACATGAATTTGTTTAAAATCTATTTAATAATTTAATTTCAGAGAGCAGGGCAATCCTTGTCCGGCAGGGAAATTTCATTTTTATAGTTGAAAAAAGGGAATTTTGTTTCAATATTTGATCTTAAAAATTACATTTAGTGGAATTCTATTGGGGAAAATATGTGTTCTTGTAATTTTCCAAACATTTTAAATTGTATTCATTTCCATGTCGGCTCTCTGGCCGGAAATGCCCTTGTCTGACGCAAAGGATCACAATTTCAAACTCCACCAAAAAGTTTACAAATTCTAATAACTGGCAAAAATGTATATTAACTGAAAAGTATCACATGTAGTTTCTTGCAATAGCCATCTCTGACTTTAAGGAATATTTCTCTAAAAACTGTGATTCCTACAAAATGTGTCCAGAGTTTTGGTCATCTCCATCAGATTTGTCTAAAATCCTAAATGAATCAGAATTTAACAGAGTCAGCTATACCATGATATTCCCTTCCTCATCTCCTGATTAACTGCAGTGTGGCAAGACCACCCATGATCTGAAAGTTCTCTAGTTTGATAGATTTAAACAAACAATATTGATATCACCATGGTCACAACCATAACCTGTCAACTCCATCTACATTATATATTAAGATAGAATATGAATTTTGGTTGAAATACGTAGGTTTTAGAGTCATAAAGTAACTGAGAAAAAACAAAATTGGTATTTTGTATAACACTTGAATGAAGAAGAAGCCATAACTCCATAAAACGTCCATTCTGTCATATTTCTGTCAAACATCAACTCTGCCAGAGTGCTGAAATGGTAGAATGGTTATATTTTGTTGTGCATTGTTAAATAAATGATTTACTGTATTTTTACAAATGTTTGTATTTAACTTGTATTTTTAAAGACAAGAATATGTCTGTTTTGAGTTTCTGTTGTCAACTCTGTCAGTGGCTTGTCAACTCCGTCACTGATTGCTAACCCCCTTCATCTATGTCCTGCAATGTATGTCAACTATTGAAGTACAGTACTTGCTGTGCTAGACATGCTTTATAAATCTTGTTTTATGTTCTGAATTTAGAAAAACGTGCCAAAACGCTAACAAAATGAGCCCTGGAACATTATACAGTAGTATAAAACAAAACAAAAATACATTTGAAGATTTGTATTACATATTTGAATAATCTAAGGTTAGAATGAAACAACCAATGTCCTTAAACGCTTGTTGGACAATAAATATACAAATAAAATGCTTTTTATGGTGTCTGACTAAGTTGAGATAAATCCAGTTAGGTGCATTTTATGAAAAAGGTTTTAGTTAGGAGGTTGTTCCTTTACGTTGTGTGGTAGCTGATACTTTGGTTTATAAACATTTATATTTCAAATGTTGTTAATATTAAGAAAAATATTTGTAAAAGAAAAAGTTGGGATTGTCCCGTCTTTCAAGAATCCCTGAGAGACAAATTCACCTCACTCTCAGATAAATGACTAGTACTGCTAGGTTTTACACAGTCAAATGTAAAAATAACCACATTTTTAATAAAGAACTGTATGAATGATACATTTGTGACATCAATATTTTAAATATATATTTGAAAAAGCAGTCATACAGTCATATAAGATGTACATATTTTACATTTTAATAATTTAGCAGATGCTCTTATCTAGAGCGATTTACAGTAAAAGTGCATTCATCTTAAGATGGCTAGGTGAGACAACCACACATCACAGTCAAATATACAGGATACAATCATTTAATTCCATGCTAAACAATGGATATATCGAGATTTGCAAAAAAATACACATTTTTATACATTGACATTTTAGTCATTTAGCAGACGCTCTTATCCAGAGCGACTTACAGTAGTGAATGCATACATTTCATTTCGTGCATTTATTTTTTTGTATTTTTTTTTTTGTACTGGCCCCCTGTGGGAATCAAACCCACAACCCTGGCGTTGCACACACCATGCTGGCGTTGCAAACACCATGCTCTACCAACTGAGCCACGGGGAATGCCTACACATACAATAAAATCTAAGAACAGCAATATCTTACACACACATGAAGGTACACATTAGCAATAATTTCTGATGAAAAACATTGGTGGATATAGAGTTTTGGAAATAAACTCTTCAAATGTATAAGAAAGTTGTGACATGATAGCAAAACCTCCACCTTGAAGTTGGTGGTTGAACATTGTGTGTAAAGAAGACGATTTTGGCTATCTATGTTGTTTGCTGAAATTATGTCCTTGTGTGTGGCTCCAATGCAAATCATGTGTATAACCTTTATACAGCCTATGTACAGTCCAAAGTTTGGCCACACCAACTCATTCAAGGGATCTTCTTTATTTTTACTATTGTCTACATTGTAAAATAATAGTGAAGACATCAAACTATGAAATAACACACATGGAATCATGTAGTAACAAAAAAAGTATTAAACAAATCTAAATATATTTTATATTTGAGATTCTTCAAAGTAGCCACCCTTTGCCTTGATGACAGCTTTGCACACTCTTGGCATTCTCTCAACCAGCTTAATGAGGTAGTCACCTGGAATACACATCAATTAACAGGTGTGCCTTGTTAAAAGTTAATTTGTGGAATTTCTTTCCTTCTTATTGCATTTGAACCAATCAGTTGTGTTGTGACAAGGTAGGGATGGTATACAGAAGATAGTCCTATTTGGTAAAATACCAAGTCCATATTATGGCAAGAACAGCTCAAATAAGCAAAGAGAAACGACAGTCCATCATTACTTTAAGACATGAAGGTCAGTCAATGCGGAACATTTCAAAAACTTTGAAACGTTTCTTCATGTGCAATCGCAAAAACCATCAAGCACTATTATGAAATTGGCTCTCATGAGGACCGCCACAGGAAAGGAAGATCCAGAGTTACCTCTGCTGCAGAGGATACGTTCATTAGAGTTACCAGCCTCAGAAATTGCAGCCCAAATAAATGCTTCATAGAGTTCAAGTAACAGACCCATCTCAACATCAACTGTGCCTTCATGGTCAAATTGCTGCGAAGAAACCACTGCTAAAGGACATCAATAAGAAGAAGAGACTTGCTTGGGCAAAGAACCACGAGCAATGGACATTTGACTGGTGGAAATCTGTCTTTTGGTCTGATGAGTCCAAATTAGTGATTTTTGGTTCCAACCTCCGTGTCTTTGTGAGACGCAGAGCAGGTGAACAGATAATCTCCGCATGTGTGGTTCCCACCGTGAAGCATGGAGGAGGAGGTGTGATGGTGTGAGGGTATTTTGCTGGTGACACTGTCAGTGATTCATTTAGAATTCAAGGCACACTTAATCAGCATGGCTACAACAGCAATCTGCAACGATACGCTATCCCATCTGGTTTGCGCTTAGTGAGACTATCATTTGTTTTTCAACAGACCTCCAGGCTGTGTAAGGGCTATTTGACCAAGTTGAGTGATGGAGTGCTGCATCAAATGACCTGGCCTCCACAATCACCCAACCTCAACCCAATTGAGATGGTTTGGGATGAGTTGGACCGCAGAGTGAAGGAAAAGCAGCCAACAAGTGCTCAGCATATGTGGGAACTCCTTCAAGACTGTTGGAAAAGCATTCCACATGAAGCTAGTTGAGAGAATGCCAAGAGTGTGCAAAGCTGTCATCAAGGCAAAGGGTGGCTACTTTGAAGAATCTCAAATATAAAGTATATTTTGATTTGTTTAACACCTTTTTGGTTACTACATGATTCCATATGTGTCATTTCATAGTTTTGATGTCTTCACTATAATTATACAATGTAGAAAATAGTAAAAATAAAGAAAAACCCTTGAATGAGTAGGTGTTCTAAAAATGTTGACTGGTACTGTATGTATAAAGTAAAGGGTTATATTACATTCCATAGTTTGATGGCTATTTTTGTTCCCCTTTCCCATTGGTTGAGAAGATGATATTGCTCATATTTCTGATGTACTGGGACCCGTCCAGTGCTGAGATCTTAGGGCTGCTGAGCGGAATGAGGGCATTGTTGGTGTAGTATCTGAATGCAGGGTTCGATGACTGGATGGCATCCAGAAATACCTGTTTTGAGAGGGGTCCAGCTATTAAATCTACTCAACAGTACTACTTACACTTCCATAGAAAATCTATAAATATCTAGTATCATATACATACGTATGTACATGCAGTATGCTCTGGAGACAGGGAGGAGCACCTTTATCAGATCAGCTAAATAACTAATAGATGTCAAGTAAGCGTACCTTCACAATATCATCTGTGTCCTGAGCTGCGTTCTGGAACACCATCCCACAGTGTTGCAGGTACGTGTCATAGAGGCTGCGTGTGTGGGCGTCGACCTGCTGCAGCGAAGTGTCCCCTGGCTCTGCCCTCTGCAGGTTGTCCAGGAAATCCGTGTTGACAGGGCCACACTCAATAAGACTCACACTGCATGATGGTGGATGGAGTCAATCAGTACCAACACAGTGCACATCCAAAATGAAACACTAACAAAGGGATACATGAGCTGATGGCCTCTGTCTGGACTCACTGGATGTTGAAGTGCTGCAGGAGAATGGCCAAACTCTCACAGGCGCCCTCTACTGCAAACTTACTGGCACAGTATACCTCATTAAAGGGGAGTCCTACAATACAATAACACACAGAGATATGTGATTATCATGGCAATAAATACTAAACAAACCCCAAAATCTGACCTCAGAGCAGTGTCTAAAGGCAATTTCATTCCACTCCCCCTCCTGTCACCCCAGCCCTGCTCTCTGTCTCTCACCCTGTAGCCCACCGATGCTGCCAGTGACCAGGATGCGTCCATGGCCCTGGGCCTTCATCCCTGGTAGGAAGGCCTGGATGGTGCTGATGGTGCCCAGGAGGTTGACCTCCAGGATCTGCCTCATGGTGGCCAGGGACTGGGCCTCCAGCGGCCCCATCAACCCCACACCAGCATTACACACTGCCAACATGAATACCACAGATAAACAGAAAGCCAGAGCACATGACATACTGTATGCTGTACACATGTAAAGAAATTGTCGTTGATGTAAAAATATGAAGGACATCTGTTCTTCTGTTTCGCACACACAACCACACACACACACACACACACTATATAACACTATTATTGTAAGTCATGACTCTGGTCATACCCAGAATGTTCACCCTCTTCTCCCTGACCCTGTCCCTGGCATCCAGAATGGACCGCTGATCAGTGATGTCCATCTGGAGGATGTCCAGGGTGTCCTTGTGCAGGCCCTTCACACAGTCCAGCAGACGCTCCTTCTTGGCAAGATTCCTCATGGTGGCATAGACTAAACAGAGTTGATATCAGTGGTCAAGGACATCAGAGATTTCGCCATCAAAGATTTACCATTAAACATGTACGAAACAAAACAGATGAAATACAGGGCTTGACATTGACATTATATTGTCACTATAGTTTACAAAACTAGAATTTTCTGTAATTAAATTGTGATGCAGATAAACCAACCAAAACCTGTTTCTAATATGTGGATGCCATGTAGTAAACAGGCATACATTTCAGACAGCTTACTGCTCAAAGCCCTTATGCAACAAACATATCACGTATTGTACCCACACTGTTTATTGCATGATCTTACGGGACACTGAATAAAATAAACGCTTTCTGTACAGTGATGCCCTTGCAAGTCAGTAACTGCTTACCTTTGTACATTTTCGCTGGATCCGAGGCCAGCCGGACGGCCAGACTGAGGCCTATCCCTGAGGAGCATCCTGTGATCAGCACCACTGTCTGCTCCATTGGGCTGCTGGTCTACACGTCCTCTGGGTCTGGTAGCTAACAGAGAGATGATGTCTGAGGGATGGAGACGAGGAGATACACGGAGCAGCTCTGTAGGGCTTGATGAGGGGTGTGAGATGAGATGGTATGGGAAGAGATAGAGTTTGTGTTGTTTGTTGATGCTCAAAGTCATGTTTTCACTGTCATCCCTATCACAAGGTCCCCTGAATGTAAACATGATCTCATTTCCCAGCCCAGGATTAAGTTTTGCTAGGCCAGGTGTTCCCGCGAGGTCTGTCTGTGGCCATCAACCCATCACCCGAGCCCTTTCACTCCCTATTTGGTTCAAAATATTCTCTAAGACCTAAACCTCAACTGGAGTTGTGGAGCATTGAGCAAGTTGAGGAAGCTACACTTCTAGGTTTAACATTGGATGGTCACTTATCACGATCAAATCATATTGACAAAGTTGTTGTGAAGTTGGGGAGGGGTATGTCTGTTCTTAACAGATGTTCTGTGTTTTTGACACAAAAATCAACTGTACTAGTTGTTCAGGCTCTGGTCTTGTCTTATCTTGTTTACTGTCTGGTAATATGGTCAAGTGCAGCAAAGAAAGACCCAGCAAAGCTGTAGCTGGCTCCCAACAGAACAGCAGGCCTTGCCCTTAACTGCACATACAGAACTAACATCAACAACATGCATTCCAGTCTTTCCTGGTTGAGGGTTGACGAGAGGTTAACTGCTTCTCTTCTAGTTTTTATGAGAAATATTACAGTGATGAAAATTCCTGATTGTCTGCATAATCAAATAACATTCAACTCAGACACCCATATGTACCCCACTAGACATAACACCAGGGGTCTCTTCACAGTCCCCAAGTCCAAAATGAATTCACGGCAACGCACAGTATTATACAGCGCCATGATTGCATGGAACTCCCTTTCATCTCCAATTACTCAAGCAAACAACAAAATGACCTTTAAAAGACAAATTAAAACAACATCTCATGGAACGGCAGGGACTGTGAGGGGACAGACACACGCACGCGCACACACAGACACAATCTAACACACACATTCTTTTTTAGTTGTATTGTTTTGTATTCTTTTTGTTGTTGTATGGTGTGTATATAGTTGTATTTAAAATGTGTGTGACTGTCCTTGTCTATCAGTCTATCAGTGTTTTGTTACTTGTCATGTTCTGTGTTTTTTGTGGACCCTGGGAAGAGCAGCTGCTGCTTCTGCAAAAGCTAATGGGGATCCAAACAAACAAATAAAAATAAATATGACCCACTGATAGAGACTGGAGCGTTGATTTTGTCCTCATTGTCAGCCAAACTATCACATAATTTGGAGAAAAAAACTCCCAAATCTGAGGAAAATGATTTGGAACAATAAAGATCCCTACAGCAGTTAGTTACTTTATCCAGGAGATGGAAGCACTGTCATTATCAATGTGTGCAGCACAGGAGCCCTAGTCACTGGGCCCTCTGGTCAGTATCTGGTCACACTCAAACCCACACATTCTCCTAGAATACACAGTGGACCACTAACACTCCACCTAAAACAATAATGTTGAGAACAGCCAGTGATGAACACAAAATGATCTTGGATAAAAGGAAGAATAGAGACATTTTGAGTATAATTAGTCTCTCGTTGGCTATACTGGCCAACTGACACCCACAATTACCAGAAATGCATTGGCTGAAATTACTACATAGCCAGTAAACCCCTGGTAGGATAGTTATAGGGCTCGTAGTGAGTGTTATGTAGATGCTCTTTGTTTTGGAAAGCTGAAGTCTAGTGCTATGGTAGAGTAGGCTGAAACATTGTTTCAAATCCATCCTAAGAACTGTGCCATTTAAGTCCAGACCTCTAGCCAGAGGAACTAAGTTATAGCACAAATGTTAGTATATAAGCCTATGCATTCTCTTGCTGGAATAGATAGCAGAGGCCAGTGAAGAAAGCTTGACATTTGACTTCTGAGAACTTATGCCACAGGTTAGGAGAATTAGGTTAAGTTTAGGAAAAGGGTTAGGGTCAGTTCGAAAAAATTGAAATTCTGCATCGGAGTGGCGCACTGCAGCTCAGTACTAGAGGCGTCACTACAGACCCTGGTTTGATCCCAGGCTGTATCACAACTGGCCGTAATCGGGAGTCCCATAGGGCGGGGCACAATTGGCTCAGCGTCGTCTGGTTAGGGGAGGGTTTAGCCGGGGTAGGCCGTCATTGTAAAATAAGAATTTGTTCTTAGACTTGCCTAGTAGACTTGTTAGCGGCCATGAATGAATTCAAACCTGAGTTGGTTTTGGGGTGTGGTTTGATGTGGGTGTCGCTTGTGTGTGTTCGCAGGTGGGAAGAGTTAGACAAATTATTTCACCAAGTAGCTTCAGCTGGCTGGTGTGCGACCTGTGGCAAAATTGGTTTCCCTTTGGATAGCCTATCTCCGGGGCTAGTTCCGGACATCAATAAATGACACAATGTAAATGATACAAAATGTTCATGTTGCACACCTTTTAGTCTTTTCATTAAATGCTTTCAATATTTGTATATGAATTTCTACAATTTAAAGTTGGTTTGAGGTTTTAAAGTAATTGAAATTTGGAGCTATTGGAAATTTTTAACATATTGTCTCATGTACGTTGTGTAATTTACCGATGGTCCCTAACTAGCCCCATTTGGATATCCAAAGTCAACCCAAATTTACTATAGGCATTACGATTGGGTCCATGCAGTTGCACTCCGAATTGATGATTACTTATGTGCTACCAGCTGTGGCATGTGGGTAGGTTTGAAAAAACCCAACCTTCATGAACATTATGTGAAGTCAGGTACACAAGTCTCACAAAACTCAGTTTTGGACGAGACTGATATAGTTTGAGGGTTCTTTCAATGGTGGATGGATGACCCTCTATGTGGATACAAATAGGATGGAGACTGATTACTCTTTTGTAGATTTAATCATCAGGTGACCATTGTTACAGCTACTGAGGTATAAAGAACTGGAGACTGCATCCCAAGATGTCCGACCGTTGTTTTCAACTTGACGTATGCACATTCGCATACCCCGATTCATGGACCTTCTATATACAGGTTGCATCCGGTTTACATGGTCCGACTTCCCATGCGCACTAGCACTTAGTGAGCATAGGGAACAGCACTAGCAGTGACAATGTCTTCACGTCATCCAAAAACATTGCAGACATTGGATGAATATAAAATGTTAACGTCTTTGGCTGCAAGTAATGAAAAAAATAACTGTTTCAGTGACAATTTAAATAATTCAATGGATGTTAAGTGCACAAATGTGATGACTAAAGTGTCTCGTCTATGGACATTTTCTTTCTGGGCCGGGTGTCAGTTAAACTGCAATTCCCCAAAAAAGACTGTAGGAGCAGTTGAAACTGTGTTTCTAGAACCAGAACCCTGGCACCTTGCTTACAGCCTGAGCTGAGCTATGTCCTGTACTCTTTACAAGTAACAAACATCTGACCAATCAGAATATAACAAAGTAGGGGACAGGTAGAAAATCTATCATTCCTATTCCAAACAACTGGTTCACCATATTTTAGAACTAACAACAGTGGTTTGAAAATAATATTTATCATAAAATAATCCTACACTGACTTTAAGATCCTATATACACATTGTAGTCAATTTTGACAGTAGAATCCATGTTTCTGACTCATATCAATGCCACATATAGGCTGTTTTCTAAGTGAGAAGTTGTTTTTTAGGGCAGTTGTTTAATCATTTTGAGTATTCACAATAATCGTAGGCCTATTATTTTAACTGACTATGTGCCTGCGTCAGGTCCAGTGGCGGTTCTGACCAAGCTGGGGCCAGTTGTACTGTTAGAGGGGCCAGTTACATTAGATGTTATTGTTGTCATATCGTTTTCTTCACTGCATTGCAGGCATTAGCAGGCAAAAGACCATGTTCATAATCATCATTGTTGTCACTGTCTAATAACGGATGTAAAAAAAGAACGATAGCAAAAATGAGTTATGTCAAAATTATTCCATACTCCACATTTATCGTTTTCTTCACTGTCACAGGGGCACTGCCCCACCCCCCCAGAACCGGTAGTGCCCACGGCCATCGCAAATTCCAGGGCACTCACAAGCCCACGCTCGAGCACTCTGTCAGCAGCGCTCCCTAAAGCCCCAAGTGGCCGTCGATTAAAATGCATTCATTTTTAGCGCGGATATTTGCTGATTGGATCTGCATGCCAAGCGCATTAATCTCCGCCTGTCAGAAATGTGTACAGTACAGGCCTTGTCTCCAGAGATGGGCAGAATTTCTGTTGCATGTATTTAAAATATGTATTTCAATTACTTCTGAGTATTTTGTCATTTGTATTACACTGGGCTGAACTACACTCCAATGTATTTTGTAACAATATATTTTCGAGAACTGTAATTTGTATTTTCAAAATACCAAATACTTTTCTGTACCATTTTTTTATAGTGGTTCACCATTTTGTGGCCCCCTTTCACCCTGCATTGGTATCAGAAATTTGATGACACTATGGTTTGATAAGAGCATCTGCTAAATTAACTAAATGTAAATGTGTATGTAAAAATTGACAATTGCATAGCATGCTGAGTATTATTCTAATGAGCTCTGCCCTGAAACAAGGTTTTGTCTAGAAGGGATACAGTTTTTATCAAAATGTACTTTTCGTACCAGGTTTAGGAGAATTTACGCAGCAGGTTAGGAGAATTAGGTTAAACTGTATCCCATCTAGACATGACCCTGAAACAAGGCCAATAATAATACCCAGTGTCCAGAGTGATTTATAGTCAGTGCATTCACCTAAGATTGATAAACAACACATATCACCGTCATAGCAAGGAACCGTTACTGAGAATGTTGTTACTGTTCGGGCTGGCTACTTGAAAATGTATTTCTTTATTTTAAAATAAAAAATATGTGTATTTTAAATACATTTCAAAATACTTGTATTTTGTAGTTTATTTTGATACATTGATCTTTTTTGGTATTTTGTCATTTTTGCCCATCCCTGTTTGTCTGCCAGCAACAAGAGGGCCCCAGTGATACAGAGGGTCTATTATTAGGCTACTATGCTGTTCTGTGCATGCTTTGTGGTGTAGAGTGAGTCCTAAGGTTTGTAGGCCTAATAGATGCATCAGGTCATGCATAGTGTGTAGTGTGTGTTTAGAAATACCTCCCATGGAGTGCTTGCATAGTGGTGTTTGTGTCCCAATTACTGAACAAACACACAGTGTGATTTGCCCTCGAAACTGTCACAGGCTTTCTCCTCACCTTCATGAGAAAAGCCTGGGAGCCGAGACTAGGTTTGCCCAATGTTCAGTATTGTCTGTCTCTGTCTGTGTGTATTATGTCTGTGTGGTCCTACCATAGACTTCATAAATACTCACTAGGTGGTGATAAAGCCTCAGTTTCCAATACAGTATTTATTTTCTTTCAGTGGATAGACCTACCTGGTTGCCCCATTTTCAAGAATAAACCTTTTTTTACGATTATGATCCATGTTTGTGGCTGGCTGATTGAAGATTAGATTGCACTGTGTCATTTGTAAGGATTTGTTTTCCATATAGTTAGAATCAGATGATGCTACAGCCTGGTGTTTCTGTACGTGTCCTCTCCCCCTGCCCACAGCGGGTTCAGGAGGGTATGGAGGTCTGGAAAATACCCCTCCTCGGCCCACCTCCACAACCAGACACAACACAAAATACACACCTCCTTCAGGAGGCCCTATGGGCTGCTTAGAGACAGAACGGTTTCCCCATGTGTTAGGCTCTGTGTATGGGTGTTTCTCTCAGTAGAAATTTGAGTGAATTTGGAGGATGTTTTGGAGATGAACAATAAATGTCTGTCTGGCATACTGAGGAAAGAGTCACTGTCATTGGTCTATGAGCAGTATGGAGATGGGCTAAGCCACAGAGTTTGGCTAATCAAACGAAGCTAAAGGCATTGAATATGTAGACTAAAGTGAAAAGTCTACATTTAAAGACAGCAGCACATGCTCAATAGGATGTCCCATGTGAGAAAGATGAGCAGAAGTGAAACAACTGCAGACGTGTTGTGGTGACTGAGGTTGAACTGAAATGTCACGTTACCAAACCTTTATAGATATCAGTGAGAGTCTGATTCTCATCTGCACTCTCACAGTGAGAGGTTTCTTAAGGTGAGACTGAACAAACATTCTTGCACTGCAACTAATTCGAAATGTCAAATGGCCTGTGAGGAAGTCCTCATGCTATATTGATTCTTATTGCATTGTCTCTCTTCCTAATCCTTTATATCTTTAAGGTCCCTAAATCTCTTTCCTAAACAGTGAAGATGCTGGTGGCACCACTGACCATAAGACAATCAAGAAAGTGTTGAATTTTTTTGGTACTGAACAGAAGCTAACTGTGTGATAGTAAAAAATAAATAAATGAAAAATATGTTTTATTGCAACGTGCAGTGAAATGTGTTGTTTTACAGGGTCAGCCATAGTAGTACAGCACCTACGGAGAAAATTAGGGTTAAGTGCCTCACTCAAGGGTATATCGACAGATTTTTAACCTTGTCGCATTGAGTATTCAAACCAGCGACCTTTCGGTTACTGGCCGAACATTCTAACTGCTAGGCTAGTCGTTCGATCTCTAAAACATTTGTAAAAATATGACCTTGATTTTCCTCTGATTATGACAAGGTAATAGGCACAGTATGGCACAGTACAGACATTGAATGCAAGGTCCAGACATTACTTTTTGAGTTTAGATAAACATATACAACCTATATCAATATGAAGATTTTAGAATTAAGAATTCATCCCCGTATGATGCATTTTGCATCACATCAAGCTGCGTTTTGCATCATATGGGTATGATTTCTGTATTTTGAAAATGACATATCTTGAAAACTTGCTGACAAGCAAAACGCGCTGGGACAATGTCAACAATGGACTAATGAAACAAATACCAAAATATAGTTTTGGGTGGAATTTTCCGTTAACTTTTGCTCATTTTTGTAATAAGAAAATGACCTCGGATTTGTCTCATCCGGTTGAGATGTTATCCTCTCGTGATGTTTACTGAAACTGACAGACAGAGGAGGGCATGCAGGTTACCTTTTGTCTCTGGTATCGTAAATAAAGTTATCTGACCATGCTGGACCAGCATACACACACAAAAAAGGTTCTTTACTGCTGTGATGGTTGTGAAGACTCATCCTGTTCTTTCATTCTCTACCATGTTTTCCTTTTATGGCATTAAATGCTACACTGTTAAAAAGTTCCTGTAATTGAACGGTACACTACAGGCTACTGGTTGCAGTGAAAGTAAGGTAAACAACAAGTTACAGCATTTGTACAGCTGAATGAAGGTGTTATTGCTGTAAAAGGATAGTATGCTGCTGAATGCTGGTTACTTGAGACTATACATTTCTTGGGATTTGAACTCAGAACTGTTGATTGACCTGAATTTCCTGCTATGCCACCAGGTCTGTGGGCATGATAGAGATTGTAGACAGATTAAATGGCATGATTACAGTTCTGCACTTCACTAAAAGTTGCCCAGATTCAAGTAAAAAATGATCTGATTATTCGACAACAACGTAAAAAGAAAAGCAGTGCTCGGGGACACTTGATGTAAAGTGTGCATAAATGCTTTGGGGATTTGAACTTGAAAGCTTTTGGGTGGAAGTTTCAAGTTTGAAACTTTATTCGCCACCCACATAGGATACAGGTGAAAAACTGTACTGTTAAACTCTTACCTTGAGAGCACTTTCCCAACAATGCAGTGATAATAATAATAATATAGATTATAATAGAAAATTGAATACAAAATAAAATACAAATAAAAAACACAAGATCTATGATGTGAATAAGAAACACGAGAATGCAAGTATATACAGGTCACTGCCAGTCCCTTACTCCATGTCCAGGGGTACTGGAGTGGTAGTATATACAGGTCACTGCCAGTCCCTTACTCCATGTCCAGGAGTACTGGAGTGGTAGTATATACAGGTCACTGCCAGTCCCTTACTCCATGTCCAGGGGTACTGGAGTGGTTGAGGTGAGTTTATACATAAAAAGTGACTGGTAGTAGGATATACATATAAACAGGAGTAATAGTGACCAGTAGCAGGATAAATAGATTAATACTAATGGCAATCAATAATCAATGGACAGCAGTGTACTGGAGTAATACATCTAATCAATAATAATTTTAGCAGCAGTGTATGTTGTGTCTGAGTGGGTAGAGACCAGTGGATGGTGCATTAATGTTTCAGCAGTGCCACCAGGTACATTTTCATTACCAATAACATATATCCACACACTCAAACTTAGGGTACAGTTAGGGTACAATGTGGTTCCCAGGAGTACAAAAAGGTCAAAGGGAAACAAAGTACCCTCAAAGGTACACATAGGAACTCACATGATACTGGTCAGTTCCTTTTAGGGTACATGTGCAGATAATCTAGTATAAGGTACAATGATCACTGTGCTTTGAAATGTAGGTGGGGCCAATGTACTGGGTTGGTTCATTAGTATATTTGGGGGCAAGGTCTAATATATCTGTATCTGTGCCAACCGTCACTGGAAGTGTTGTACCAGTTTAAGTGGTTGATGGTTTTGCTGTCAAAGGTTGAGCACCTTTTTATTATTATTATTATTATTATTATTTTTTTTTTTTTTTAAATTAACACTGGCTGTTCTGTAATTGTTGTAAGATCATGTGACATTAAAGAGCTGCACTGTTAAGTGGTTATTGTGCATTTCACAGTAACCTAATGGAAGTCAGTAGCCAGGAAGTTGCTATACATTTTTGTGTTAGTGAATTGGCAACCAGCTGTCAGTAAGTTATTGTAAAATTCACAGTAACTTAATAGCCAGTTACTGATAGTATCTCACTGGCAACTAACTGCTGGTAACATACTAGCAGAGGTGGGACCAAGTCACTATTATTTGAGTCACAAGCAAGTTGCGAATCACAAAGTTCGAGTCTCAAGTCGACTCCCAAGTAGAACGGGTCGAGTTTTTTGAGTCAAGTCCAAGTCGTGCATTCTAAGAGCAAGTCGAGTCAAGTTTTTTCAAGTCAAGTCTCAAGTCAAGTAAAATAAAAATGGATACATGCAAACAACTTGTTTGACTACAAAGCTTTGTTTATTTATTGAGGGACCTTGTAGCAGGCATAAGGGCATGAAATCAGCAGAACGCACGGAAGGTTGACGTGCTCAGTCTGTAGATTTATTTACTGATGACCCAATGTTGAAAGTGTCATATCATAAAAAATATACAAGTAGATTTAGAAAATATACACAGGATATAGCCCAAAAGAAATAGCATCTGTGTCAGGCTTAATCTATCTGAATGGACGCAAGTAGAGGGAAAGACCGGGCAACTTCCCCTTGATAAACCCAATCGAATCTGTCAAACAGGAGCTCAAACAAGTACACACTGTATATGCACAATGCGCTGTATATGCACAATGTTGTGCAGAGTGTTCGATTTGGCTGCTCGGGGGAAATGAGACCTCCAGCGCCGATAAAACCATTGACAATACGTGCTGTTTTCAAAGGATTGTTAAATAACTGTTATATAAACACTATTTGTTTTTAATATCATCATCTCTTGAAGAGCATAGTCAGAACTATACATTTCCAATTTTTCCACATTTAGCTCTATTATCAGAGTTATGAAGCAAATAACTGCATGCTTTTCATAATCAGTAAATATCAATTGATCATGTAATTTCAGATATGTGAGGGCAGCATATCCATTTGGCATGTTGCTAGCTAAGCAAACAACACGTGTAATTTAGCTATATTTAACTGGCTTGCTTCCACAGAGATTAGGCTTTTGGAAAGAGCATGACATCAGCAAGTCCTCGTCCTGGTAAAGTTGTCAGTCGGACTTCTGTCATCACCACTATAGATGGCAAGCAAATCAAATAATATTTTGATATAGCCATCTAGTTTATCCCCTGAAAGTTAACTTGTTAACTAGCAATATTGACGTGATTTGTTATTAGCTAGCTAGCCAATTTGATGTGGTGCGTCAATCAATGTAGCCTATCATGTCTGTCAACAATCTTAAAACAACGTTAAAAAGGGGATGATGTTAGCTAACTTCGCTAGGTAGGCCTACATTGGTTGGAGAAAAAAGTACATTAGGTCTACTTACCACTATGTGTAGCCAACTGAACAAAGTTTTTACCGGTAGATTGCAAAGTTAACATTATCAACTAACAGTACATTGGTACATAACAGTACTACTCCTCCCTTGTAAGGTAAAAACAACAAGTCATTTTACAACAATAACACCTTAATGCAACTGTAAAAATACTGTATTTTTACTGCTACCCGGTCGGTAACTTAATGTCAAATTACAGGTAATTTTTAACAGTGTGTGTCATAAGCACATCTGATATATCGCATAAGTATAACTGAACTGGTAATACATTTTACCTGGAACCAGAGGGTTCTTCATGAGAGGGTTCTAAATGGAACTCAAAAGTCTTTCCCTACCTACAGAGACAAATCAAAGGGTTCTATGTGGCACCCAAAAGGGTTCCCCTAGGATGTCTATTGGTTTTAATTTTTTAACAATTATATCACACCCACAGATCCAGTGGTGTAGCAGGAAATTTGCTGGTCTGCAAAACCACGCTCATCATGATCATATTTCCCAGCATGCTGTATTGCAGTTTGATTTTTAGAAATGTTTTTTTCAATATCTGTGTTTTTACATGTACATTGATTGATTTATTAATCAATTAATTTATCTTACACTACACAAATATAAATAACATTCATTTTCCTAAACTAATCCAATCCGTTACTGAAATGGTAGTTCCAGTTTAGATGGTTTAGCTACAGTGGTCTCATATCTTAACTTTTCTTTAATCCTGGCAGTTATTCTGAATGCAGATTGTGGGAATCCACTCTGGCTGGATTCCAATAGGCTTTAAACAACCCTTTGCAAGCCATCATAATGTGATTTGACACTGGTTTGGCTTTAGCTTACGCTGGTCACCAGTGTCCAAAACGAAAAACATAAAGCGAAAAACACAACAAAGGCTGGTCACCAGTGAAAACACAATTAAGGCTGGTCTGCCAGGATAACCAGCTAGACCATGCTGGTTAGACCAGCATGACCAGCTAGACCATGCTATTCAGACCAGCATCCAACCAGCACTGACCAGCTTGAAATCTATGCTGGTCTATGCTGTTTTCTTTACACAGGGAATGGTACCACACCATAGAAATAAAAGTGTTTATTATTATAGAATAATGATAACCCTGATGACAATGATGATGATTACTGGAAGGTGTTTCCCTTACAGTTTGTGAATGAGACTAGTGGCCTTGCCGTGTGATTGATAGAGAGCTGATGAGAGATACGATATGTGACTCGTTTCAGGAAACTAGACGTATGTCGCATGTCACTACTTCACAGGAGCGGCAGAAATGCCTTTTGGAACATGTGCACTTTCATGTGCCTTAATAACAAACTTGTATTCCATCCATAAATACAAATACAATTGTTAAATTACGAGCCTAGTTGGTTTTGCCACGGAAAAAGACAGGAGCCTTCCCGCTAGCCATGATTGGCTGAGATAATGGATGGGCTGGACATGCCAAGAGATGAGTTTGGATTGGTCTGCCATGTAGCATGATTCTGTCTCTAACACGTGTTGACAGGCCTTTCTACCATGCCGTTTTTGAAAGATATAACATTAGCCATTGAAAACTACAAAAGTTTTGCTACTTTCTCAACACCATTGATGGCCTGAATTTAGCAGGCGCTATCGACAGTTCAGTTGGAAAAAGTGATGGGCTACCTTCTGCACATACCACGGTCAGTGTGAACTGGAGTGACTTGACACAACACTGGCCAAACAAGATGCAGCTACAAACAAAATTGAGTTCAATGGTTCCAGTCTTCCATGAAGCGTTCATCCATGTATACAGATAAGATTCTAGCTACATTTTCAGATATAAGTTTAAATGTTGTCAGAAAGTTGTTTTCATTGCACGTTAAAGCGTACTTTTAGTTAGCTAACAAACGTTAGCTTGCTGGCTCGCTAGCTAATGTTACGTGTATGATCTGTGTAGTACTATCATTCGAATCAGAAGCCCATTTGCATTGCTAGTTATAGCCTAATGTTCGCTTGCTAACATTGAACCTAGATTGTTAGCTTTAGCTACCTGCAGATTCATACTACAGCTATGACAATGTTTTGTATTGTTAATAGTATGACTTGGGATTATGCCGGTTCATTCTTTAGCTAGCTAGCTACATGTCTAAACAAAAGACTCCACTTCGGCCAGATTATTACATAACCCATCAAATTAGCCAGGTGTGTCTGGGGGTGATTACGCCCCTTGTGTATTTCATGAACATGTGTACATGTCTAGACAATAGAGACCCATCCACTTAGCTAGATGTGGCTGGGGGGTGGTTATAGCATTTCCTTCACATGACCCATCAATTTGGACAAGTGTGTTGGGTAGGCATCATCTAATAATGATAAAATATTTATACAATATTTTTATCTGGACATGTTCTCTTTTTGATATTGCTACTATGCATTTGTGAATCCTCACATGTGAATCCTTAGAGAGATGGATGGGTCTAAGGCTTACGAGGGTGTGAACGATGTTGAATGGGTGTCGACAAAGAAGAGCTCTCCAGTAGGTGTACCAAATTATTCAAGGGCCATTTTCTCAAAAGTGGGGTTACAAGTTTAACTTTCAAAGCAAAATTACTTTCCCACTGTTTCTCAACTACAGTGTATGACATACCATTTTCTAGCTCTGAGTCTCTACTTTTATCCAATGTAAAAAACACAATTTCAAATGTTGCTACATAGGCCTGAATCGAGGCGGTCGGTCACATATTGTAGATTTTGGTGTGATATATGGTAAAAATGAAAGTTATTTCTCCATTCTGTGAAACTCATCAGGTCAGCAGGGACAGTGGTGGGAGATTTAAAGAAATCCCCCCTTTGAGAGAATTTTATCCAAAATGGTAAAAACCAAGGAGCTATAACTTTATATGCCTGCTTCGTGCTTCTAAACCACAAACAGGTGGGAAACGTGGAGAGTAGGAATATTTTCATTCTTGGAGTAGATGGAATGAGAGAGAAGAGAGAGAAGAGAGAGCCTGAGAAATGCACAGCACATTTTTCACAAGCTGGCACGGAGGGAGCAGCTTTCACTCCTCTCTGGTAAAGTCATCAAGGTCCAAACACAAGAGGAAGTGTGGAAAGAACGGATCGCTCTGAGCTAACAGACTCACTTCGAAGCACAATCAGCACTTTTATACTGTGCACTTTTTACATTAGATGAAATGGAATTAGTTAAGTTCACATGTTTTCGAAATTACTCACTTGACAAAACAATAAAAATGGTTGAGGGAACATACCATACTGAAGTGATAATGCATGATAATAAATACGGCTGTAATGAAATACACTTTCAGAACATTGATAATCTTATTGGTATTTGAAGCCGTGCCGTGGCACCGCTAATATCAATAATCTGAGAACTGGACAAATAAATGATCAATTGTACAGCTCATTGCAACTGCATTTCCAGGAAAAACATATTCGACATTCAATGGCTCCAGCAATAGGCCCCAGGGAAGCCACAGGCCAATCATATGCCACAGCATAAAGTTAAAGGTCACTCAGATCCTGTCACGGCCATGGAGCAGAGGGTTATATATTATGAATGTGTATTTTCCCAGGGAGCCTTGGTGCAGGTCTGCGGAGTGATGTATGGGGCAATGGTGGGTATGGAAGTGTCCTTTATGGGATCAGAGTCTCAGTGCGTCAGTTTTAACCCTCAGGGCCACCACAGCACCCGGCAGTTTGGCATTCCACTAGTCCTGTTTCTGTGTAGAGTCCCAGCATTCCAGGAAATGCCGGGGATTGTGTCGTGGGAAATTTCCCCCATCTACTTGAAAAGACGGCCAGCCATTCTTTATTTTCGGTTATGTTGGGGACATCCTGTTCCCGGCTTCTCTTTTAGTCCGGCAGCTCTTGAGTTTGCTCTAGGCCCGGGGCAAGCCTGTTTTCAGCCCTGAGGTCTTGGCTGTTGACTAAGTCATGGTCTGGGTCAGTGGAGGACAGAGCTAGTGGGGATACATGACCTGGCTATGCAGCTGAAGCATCATGGTGGCTTTTCTAATGAATGAGTCTGTCAGATTGACAGGCATAAAAAATAAATGTCAGAATTAACAGGGCTAATACGTATCTTCCCTGTTCATTCATTACAGTGAGATCTGTCATGCTGGATGTTATACAGGGAACGACAAGCCATTTTACTTTCTGCATAGATTCATTACATCATTAAATCACAGGTCAGATCAGGTAAACCCCATACATTTGAAAATAAGGGAGAGCCGCACACTCTAGGAGCTCAGATGCAAAAATGTAATGTCCAACGTTTCGACAGCCAAGCTGTCTTCATCAGGGTATGATCACAAACACTGCGAGATGACTCGTTTATATAGTGTCAAAAGACTGTAATCATGGCCAAGTGTGGCCTAATATCATTGGTTAATTCTCAAATATAAAAATGGCATACAAAGAACAGCATGCAAAAAACCAATGGATAGCATACGATCATAAATTCATTTTAGACTACACAAGCTTACAAATAATTACAATGGCAAAGTCACAATAATCACAAGAATGGTTTAAGATCAAAGTCTATGTTGAGACCGAAGGGTGCAAGGGTCTTTAAATTAAAGATCAAGGCAGCCTCTCGTTTTAACAATAAATTATCAAGGTCACCCCCTCTCCTAGGGAGGGTGACATGTTCGATGCCAATATAACGCAGAGACGAAATCGAGTGGTTTACTTCGAAAAAGTGGGCCGCAACTGGGTAAGTCAAGTTTTTGCACCTAAGGGTGCTACGATGCTCTGAGATACGTACTTTTAATTCACTATTTGTTTTACCCACATCATTTTTACCACATGGACAAGTTATAAGATAAATAACTGCCTTAGTGGAGCACGTAATAACACCTTTGATTGGGATCGATTTCCCTGTTTGTGGGTGTTTGAAGGATCTACATTTAGCAGTGCCATTGCATTGAGCACAGCCATTACACTTGCAATTTCCATCCAATAGGGGCGCAAATAGACGTTGTTCAGGAATATCTTGGGGTGGTAAATCAGAGTGTACCAATTGGTCTCTGAGATTTCTTCCCCGCGAGAATACGACCAAGGGAAGGTCCGAAAACACATTACCAAGACTATCATCGTATTTTAGAATGTGCCAATGTTTGTGAACGATTCCCTTAATTTGTTCAGAGCGCTTTGAATAGCGGGTAGTTAGAATGCAAGAATGCGTCTTTTTGCGAAACCCCATACATTTAACATAAGTTTACAAGTATGACATAATTCAAACCATTGTTGTTTGAGTGCATGAGACATGTACGTCAACCGTGAAAACAAGTTAGCAATAAGAGGACCCTGGCTCCATACTCAGAAGCTAATTGGAACGTTTGATGTACAGTATCACAAATTCCAGTTAATGTGCCAGTAAACTAAATTCCAGAGCGCTTTATCTTTTCCTCTCTGGCACAGTGTACCTAGCCCCAGGTGCTGCTGGGTGAGACTGCTAGGGAGCGCTCTGCCTGCTCACCTGTGATGTGGGAAGCTATAGTGACAGGGGGAACGCAGGCACAGCAGGTGAGTCAACCATACAGATATGCACCTAATTGTTCCCTGCAGTTTAACCAGACACATTTCCACCCCACTGCAGAGCGCTCAGATAGGTTCACACCTCAACCAGTGCTTTCTCAACCTGCTACAGCCTCTTCCTGTCTCTATTCTTGTTCTCTCTCTTTCTTTTCTTCTTTCTCTTCCTATAGTACTGTATATGTCCTTCTGGAAATTTGATCCTTCCTCCGTTCCCTCTCTCACTCCCACACACTCACTATCGATCTCTCCATCTCTAACTCTGACATACTCCATCTCTCGATCCGCCCCCTCATTGTTTCAGTACAGCTGCCTGCTGCCTGGCGTGATTGTCTGTGCTCTCTCATCTATAGATAGAGCTGATGAGCTGTGTGGACCCGAGGGCAGTGGAGTGCTCTTTCACCACCCTCTGTCCCTCTCTGTTTTCAGCTGACTCAGTGTGTAGGCATGGTGAAGTGGGTTGTGGAGGTGGTTGTGACTGTCTGTAGGACAACAGAGTGCCTGTAGAGGTAAAGGTAACATGGGCCCTGACACACACACACAAACATATTACTTTTGCATGTTTTGGCAAAACGTGTCTCTGACTTCTCTTGTCTGAGGTTCTTTCCTGTGTTCTCTCTCGGTGAGTTGCAACACTTTGTTGCTAAGACCCACTTCCTCAGCCACTCTAGCACAGGACACAGAACAGAAAACAAACACCACATCATTCTACAATGAAATATGCTTGTGATTAGGCTTTGGCTCTGTACAATACTACAATACTACAATTTGTCAGGTTTGCTTACCGTTGCTTTTTTTTAAAACAAGATCAGCTTCAAAACCATATCTCTCTGTTACATGAGTTACAGAGATTTTGTTGCATCATCTCTTATTTTGTTGCTTCTTTTTTTATTTTTGTTAAAATATATGTTATCTTTATTACACATTTCAAAATCAAATCAAATTTTATTGGTCACATGCGCAGAACACAACAGGTGTAGACTTTACAGTGAAATGCTTACTTACGAGCCTGTTCCCAAGTTAAAAAGTACACCTAAATACAGTATCTCTTTGGTACTATTTTCACAGGTATGTGGTATAATTTCACAACCCTTAGTTCAAAACTCAAAACAGATAATCAAAAAGACAGTTTTTCCAAAACTTTAAGCACAATTTCAATTGACTAAGTACAACACACAAAATCACAGTTACTTTTTCACCAAACCTAATCAGTGTTTCATCTAGAAATACCTTTCATATAGTCATTGCCTTTCCCAATGCAATGCTCACAATACTTTTCATCTGATTCTCTTCTCATTTAATTACATTTGACCATAACTTAATCCAACTGCGCTTAATGGGTTAATTACTTAACCGTTTGGTAAACCTATAGATTTAATGGGTTAATTACTTATCCGTTTGGTAAACCTATAGATTTAATGGGTTAATTACTTAACCGTTTGGTAAACCTATAGATTTAATAGGTTAATTACTTAACCGTTTGGTAAACCTATAGATTTAATGGGTTAATTACTTAACCGTTTGGTAAACCTATAGATTTAATGGGTTAATTACTTAACCGTTTGGTAAACCTAGAGATTTAATGGGTTAATTACTTAACCGTTTGGTAAACCTAGAGATTTAATGGGTTAATTACTTAACCGTTTGGTAAACCTATAGATTTAATGGGTTGATCACTTAACCGTTTGGTAAACCTAGAGATTATAAACCGGTTTGTCTACTTTATGTGGATTTTGAGAACTACAGAAATAAAATGTGTGTTTGTAAAGTATAAACATCTAAATGACATGTGGTAAAAGAGGTGGGCAAGGGCCCTGTGAAAGAGGTGGACATCAGAGAGAAGGAGGCAGACGGCAGGGAACTGTTGTGTCTAATGTAGTCCGGGCCATCGTCAATCACCATGTGGTTAGCAGAGGCCTTACCATGACAGAGGCTGACAGATTAGTTTACCCCAATCTGAAAAAAAATCAACTGTCAATTAGATCGTGAGAACATTTTGCCAATTAAACCGGTTAGCTCTTCAGGATATGCACTATTCTTTACAATTACATTTACAGTAAATTACATATTGTAATGTCAAACATGTTACAGTATTCTTACAGTATGATCTATTGACAGTGTACTCTGTATTACCCTCAGAATTGACAGAAGGCCCCATGGTGGTGGCCGTGTGCTGCCCGACCAGAAGGAGTGGACAGTGGTGGAAATGGTGAGGGCCAGGAATGACATACGGCTGTCTGAAATAAAGCAGGCCATTGAGGAGAGCGATGACACCTTTGTCAATGTAGCATCCTTCAGCCTACTAACAGTCGCCCGCCTTTTGATGAGGAACCAGGTATCTATGAAACACATTTACCTGGTGACTTTTGAGAGAAACAACGACCAGGTGAAACAACTGGGGGCCGAGTGTTCAGGTACAGCACTATATACTGTATTACTGTTACTGTATGATGAACATGCTACTTCACAACATCCTATTAGAACTATATTGTAAAATAACTAATCAAAATATATTTGTAAAGGGTGTTGGTGCTTGATGCTGCTGTGAACCACCACAAGTATATACACTATTTGTTGATGAAGTGGTCTTCAACCTGGCCAAAACTTCGCGCTGTGGGCGAAACCTCATCAGCTAACAGGCGATCGTCAAAGTACCTGGAAATCGTGGGGGAAACATCTCCATGTATGCAGCTGTCTCTGAAAATGGTCTGGTAGGACGTTGCCCATTACTTGGATCCGACAACGGTGCAAACCTCATTGTGTTTCTCAATTAAATTGAGCAGGCCTATCAAGGTGAAGGGATCACCTATGTCATTGTGTGGGACAATGTCAGGTTCCACCATGCGGAGGTGGTTCAGGCATGGTTTCGGGCCCATCCCAAATTCATGACCCTATACCTGCCCCCATACTCTCCTTTCCTCAACCCTTTTTTTCAACATGGGGTGGAAGGTGTACGATCGCCATCCTCATGAGCGTGCCACCCTCCTTCTGGCCATGGATGAGGCATGCAACAACATCAGTGCAGACCAATATCAAGCTTGGATTCGCCATGCCAAAAGGTTTTTACTGCACTGCATGAACAATGAGGACATTCATTGTGATGTGGATGAGACAGGCTTGATGCAAATTAATTTGTGCTAAACGTTATGTTTTATTTTCATTCATTTCATTTGTTTTATTGCATTTCTTAAATTTTATTACAGACAGTACACCTATGTTGCAATTATATTTTAAAAAATTGGGGCATGAATGATTGTTGAGGATGTCTTCATTGATCACACCTTTGATTACACATTGGATAGATATTGTGGAAATTATAGATTTTCTGTACATTTTTCTGGGTAATGTAAGTGGGAGCACTTGGAAGGCACTATGGTATTGAACGTTGAGCTGTAGTCAATGAATAGCATTCTCACGTAGGTGTTCCTTTTGTGCAGGTGGGAAAAGGCAGTGTAGAGTGCAATAGAGATTGCATCATCTGTGGATCTGTTGGGGCGGTATGCGAATTAGAGTGGGTCCAGTGTTTCTGGGATGATGGTGTTGATGTGAGTCATGACCAGCCTTTCAAAGCATTTCATGGATACATGTGATTGCTACAGGGGGGTAGACATTTAACCGGGTTACCTTGGCGTTCTTGGACACAATCTGTCTGGCCCAGCGGCATTGTGAATGTTAATCTGTTTAAAGGTATTACCTACATCGGATACAGAGAGCTTGATTATACAGTCGTCAGGAACAGCTGGTGCTCTTCTATGCTCGCTTGACTCAAAGCGAGCATAGAAGGCATTTAGCTCGTCTGGTAGGCTCGCGTCACCGGGCAGCTCTCGGCCGGGTTTCCCTTTATAACCTGTGATAGTTTGCAAGCCCTGCCACAAGCATCAAAGTCGGTATAGTAGGATTCGAACTTAGTCCTGTATTGACACTTTGCCTGTTTGATGGTTCATCAGAGGGCGTAGCAGGATTTCTTATAAACGTCCAGTTTAGTGTCCTTTTCCTTGAAAGCGGCAGCTTTAGCCTTTAACTCAGTGCGGATGTTGCCCGTAATCCATGGCTTCTGGTTGGGATATGTACGTATGGTAAATGTGGGGACATCGTTGTCAATGCACTTATTATTGAGCATGTCACTGGTACTTCCTGTTTACGTTTTTGCTTGTAAACAGGAATCAGGAGGATAGCGTTATGGTCAGATTTGTATGCTTTGTATGCGTCTCTGTGTGTGGAGTAAAGATGATCTAGAGTTTTTTCCCCGCTAGTTGCACAGGTTACATGCTGGTAGAAATGAGATGAACACATTTTTGTTTTCCTGCATTAAAATCACTGGCCACTAGGAGCGCAGTCTCTGGATGGACATTTTCTTGTTTGCTTATGGCCCTATGCAGCTGACTGCGGTCTTAGTGCCAGCATCGGTTTGAGGTGGTAAATAGACAGCTATGAAATATACAGATGAAAACTCTCTCGGTAAATAGCATGTTCTACAGCTTATCATGAGGTATTCTAACTCAGGTGAGCAGAAACTTGAGACTTCCTTAATATTAGAGTTGTCTGATCTTACTGGCCTCAGCCATTCTGTCCTGCCGATGCATAGAAAACCAGCTAGATGTACATTATCCATGTCCTTGTTCAGCCATTACTCTGAGGATCTGAAAAGAAGAATGGGAGAAACTCCCAAAATACAGGTGTGTAGCATCATACCCAAGAGGCCTGGAGGCTGTAATCGCTGCCAAAGGTGCTTCAACAAAGTACTGAATAAAGGGTCTGAATACTTATGTAAATGTGATATTTCAGTATTTTTATTTTATTTTTTGCAAAATAAAAATATATATTTTTTTTGCTTTATCATTATGGGGGAAAAAACTATTTAATCAATTTTAGAATAAGGCTGTAACAAAATGTTGAAAAAGTCAAGGGGTCTGAATACATTCGAATGCCCTGTATATGTTTTTTGGGGGGTTGGTTATATTTCGCTGTTTGTTTGGGATCAAAGAGAGGTGATTAACCCATGAGATACTATACATTTGTTATCCTTTTTGTTAAGTCAGTAATTCCTATGATTAAAAAAATGCCCAAAAAGATTTTGAAAACGTCATGTGAAATGGTTGGAAAACAAAGATATGATAAATTAATTTAAATTTGAAACAGAATATATGTGAACTGAAAATATTAACGAAAACTGACCTGTCGGAAGTTATGAAGTCCAGAATATTTTTTATTTTTTTTAATCAAGTGCCAGTATTTAGATAAACCACAAAATAATTGATAGGCCTACAGTGCCTTGCGAAAGTATTCGGCCCCCTTGAACTTTTCGACCTTTTGCCACGTTTCAGGCTTCAAACATAAAGATATAAAACTGTCATTTTTTGTGAAGAATCAACAACAAGTGGGACACAATTATGAAGTGGAACGAAATTTATTGGATATTTCAAACTTTTTGAACAAATAAAAAACTGAAAAATTGGCCGTGCAAAATTATTCAGCCCCTTTACTTTCAGTGCAGCAAACTCTCTCCAGAAGTTCAGTGAGGATCTCTGAATGATCCAATGTTGACCTAAACGACTAATGATGATAAATAGAATCCACCTGTGTGTAATCAAGTCTCCGTATAAATGCACCTGCTCTGTGATAGTCTCAGAGGTCCGTTTAAAGCGCAGAGAGCATCATGAAGAACAAGGAACACACCAGGCAGGTCCGAGATACTGTTGTGGAAAAGTTTAAAGCCGGATTTGGATACAAAAAGATTTCCCAAGCTTTAAACATCCCAAGGAGCACCGTGCAAGCGATAATATTGAAATGGAAGGAGTATCAGACCACTGCAAATCTACGAAGACCCGGCCGTCCCTCTAAACTTTCAGCTCATACAAGGAGAAGACTGATCAGAGATGCAGCCAAGAGGCCCATGATCACTCTGGATGAACTGCAGAGATCTACAGCTGAGGTGGGAGACTCTGTCCATAGGACAACAATCAGTCGTATACTGCACAAATCTGGCCTTTATGGAAGAGCGGCAAGAAGAAAGCCATTTCTTAAAGATATCCATAAAAAGTGTTGTTTAAAGTTTGCCACTAGCCACCTGGGAGACACACCAAACATGTGGAAGAAGGTGCTCTGGTCAGATGAAACCAAAATCGAACTTTTTGGCAACAATGCAAAACGTTATGTTTGGCATAAAAGCAACACAGCTCATCACCCTGAACACACCATCCCCACTGTCAAACATGGTGGTGGCAGCATCATGGTTAAGGCCTGCTTTTCTTCAGCAGGGGCAGGGAAGATGGTTAAAATTGATGGGAAGATGGATGGAGCCAAATACAGGACCATTCTGGAAGAAAACCTGATGGAGTCTGCAAAAGACCTGAGACTGGGATGGAGATTTGTCTTCCAACAAGACAATGATCCAAAACATAAAGCAAAATCTACAATGGAATGGTTCACAAAGAAACATATCCAGGTGTAGAATGGCCAAGTCAAAGTCCAGACCTGAATCCAATCGAGAATCTGTGGAAAGAACTGAAAACTGCTGTTCACAAACGCTCTCCATCCAACCTCACTGAGCTCGAGCTGTTTTTCAAGGAGGAATGGGCAAAAATTTCAGTCTCTCGATGTGCAAAACTGATAGAGACATACCCCAAGCGACTTACAGCTGTAATCGCAGCAAAAGGTGGCGCTACAAAGTATTAACTTAAGGGGGCTGAATAATTTTGCACGCCCAATTTTTCCGTTTTTTATTTGTTAAAAAAGTTTGAAATATCCAATAAATTTCGTTCCACTTCATGATTGTGTCCCACTTGTTGTTGATTCTTCACAAAAAATTATAGTTTTATATCTTTATGTTTGAAGCCTGAAATGTGGCAAAAGGTCGAAAAGTTCAAGGGGGCCGAATACTTTCGCAAGGCACTGTATATAGAGATATTTAAATGATATCTTAAATCTCTCGTCTTTGAATAGGGACATTGTCCGTAGTTTGTAGTAAATGAGTTAGCTTACCTTACTTGTTTTTCCTCCTTTTCTTCTTCTCTCTTCCCTCCTCTCCCAGAGAGACCCCCTGTCTTTTCAGACCTTCCATGATGATGGGAGTGCTGGTGGTTGGGCCATCATTGGGAGGTAGGGGTGGAGGGGAAGTGGGGAGGAAAACAGGGAGGGATGGGAAGAGGGACAGGGATAGGGACTTTACTGGTTCCATTTCTTTCTTCTGCTGCTGTCTTGGCTCTATTCTGGGCTCTGTCACAGCTCCTGGACCAGCAGCTGTGACTGCACACACTGCCAAAGTGTGAGCGGTAGTCTTGCTGACTGTCTGGGGTGCTGGGTCAGAAGCTGGGGGCTCACTTTCTCTCCCTCCTTGTCAGGCCTGGGATTAGAGGCTGCACCTGTTCTTACCATGCCTGCATAGGACACTGGACATTGGAAGAAGGTGTGACCTTCACCTCCACACAGGCTGCACATGGCTTCTTCAGTACAGTATTTTGCTTTATGGCCCAGGCCAGCGCATTTCCACATTTAACATTATGACAATCTCTGACCTGATGGTCTAGACTCTGACATTGCCAAAACTGGCATTTCAGGTATTTTTCTAGAGAGGGTGCTCCACCCAGAGCTTGTTATTGAAGGGAACATTTGCACTGATTGGCTGCCAGACACACTATAAGTATATTGTTACCTGAGAAACCTAACTACAATAACACACATATGAACCCATTACGTAAGGGCAGTGGTGGAAAAAGTATCAAATTTTCATACTTGAGTAAAAGTAAAGATACATTAAAAGAAAATGACTCAAGTAAAAGTCACCTAGTAAAATACTACTTGAGTAAAACTCTAAAAGTATTTGGTTTCATATGTACTTAAGTATCAAAAGTAAAAGTATAAATCATTTAAAATTCCTTATATTAAGCAAACCAGACGACACGATTTTTTATTTTATTTTTATTATTTACGGAAAGCCCAGGGC
Source organism: Salmo salar (assembly GCF_965601325.2). Taxonomy (NCBI): domain Eukaryota; kingdom Metazoa; phylum Chordata; class Actinopteri; order Salmoniformes; family Salmonidae; genus Salmo; species Salmo salar. The sequence goes on along the minus strand of NC_138293.1, from coordinate 63,268,204 downwards.
ACAGTTCAACACTAATTTACAAACGACCAATTTGTGTTTAGTGAGTCTGTCAGAGGCAGTAGGGATGACCAGGGATGTTCTCTTGATAAGTGGGTGAATTATATTAAAAGTACAAGTTGTCAAAAATATAAATAGTAAAGTAAAGTACAGATACCCCCCAAAAATCTGCTTAAGTAGTACTTAAAATTATTTTTACTTAAGTACTTTATACCACTGTTGTCACGACTTCCGCCAAAGTCGGGTCCCTCTCCTTGTTCGGGCAGAGTTCGGCGGTCGACGTCACCGGTCTTCTAGCCATCGCCGCTCCACCTTTCACTTTCCATTTGTTTTGTCTTGTTTTCCCGCACACCTGGTTCACATTCCCTCATCAGACTAAATGTATATTACCCTCTGTTTCCCCCATGTCGGTGTGTGGAATTGTTCTTTGTGTAGGGTGTTACGCTACAGGCTGGCTAGGTTTGTTTGTTTTATTAACCTAGGTTTATTAACCTAGGTTTGTTTGTTTTATTTAATCCGTTTCATGACACCGTGGTTGTGCTTTGTGCTGCCTCGCCTGTGCCTTTGGGCCAGGGTGTATATTAAAGTTCTCCTGTTATCACCCATCTCTGCTCTCCTGCGCCTGACTTCCCGGCAACCAGTCACTCACCCCGTTACAGAATTCCACACCGATCAATGGAGTCAGCAGGAGCGGGTGCCCCCGTTGTGGGGGTAGAGGAGCGCGTCCAGGAGCACGCAGCTATGCTTCACCATCTCGGCACTGTCATGGTCCTCGTCGTCCAGACTATGGACTGCTGGGAGAGACAGGGAGTCCCTCCAGCACCCCTAGCAGCACAACAGGGGTCTCCACTACTCGCCTCCCCTGCACCCGGTCCCAGTGGGATTCGTCTCGCCATTCCCAGGGAGTTTGATGGGACGGCGGCACGCTGCCAGGGGTTCCTGCTGCAGCTGGACCTGTATCTGGGGACCGTCCACCCGGCTCCTTCAGGACGTGAGAGAGTGTCCGCCCTCATCTCGTGCCTCTCGGGGAAAGCCTTGTAGTGGGCTAATGCTATGTGGGTAGAAGGAGATGCGGCGCTGGACCACTTCGAGGAGTTCACCCGCCGCTTCCGGGCAGTCTTCGACCACCCGCCCGAGGGTAGAGCGGCGGGTGAACGTCTCTTCCACCTGAGGCAGGGGACGAGGAGCGCCCAGGAGTTCGCCCTGGACTTCCGGACCCTGGCCGCCGGAGCGGGATGGAACGACAGGGCCCTGATCTACCACTATCGCTGCAGCTTGCGCGAGGATGTCAGTCAGGAGTTGGCCTGCAGGGACACCACCCTCACCTTTGACCAGCTGGTGGACCTGTCCATCCGGCTGGATAACCTGCTGGTCACTCGCGGACGTTCAGACGCGGCTCTGTCGGTTCCATCTCCCAGCACCACCGCTCCGGTGCCTATAGAGCTGGGGGGTGTTGCGCTCAGGGAGTCCGGAGGGGGGCCTTCACATGCACCATCTGTAGCTGCAGAGGTCATACTGCCGGTTGGTGTCGGGTTGGTTCCTCTGGGGTTCGAGGCAGCAGGCAGAGCGCTCTGGCATCATCCCAGGTGAGCTAGCACCCTTCTCTCCCAGAGCCCTCTGTTGCCCACCTGTTTTTGCAAGCCAACTTTCCTGAGTTTTCCCTGTATTCCCAGCATAAGGCGCTCGTCAATTCAGGCGCGGCTGGGAATTTTATCGACAGAGCATTCGCCCATAGTTTAGGGATCCCCATTGTTCCAGTGGTTAGGCCCTTACCAGGTCACGTGTTGGACAGTCGACCATTAGGGTCCAGCTTTATCAGGGAGGCCACCACTCCTTTGGTCATGGTGACGCAGGGGAGTCACAGGGAGAGAATCAGTCTCTTCCTCATTGACTCTCCTGCGTTTCCCGTGGTGCTAGGCCTTCCCTGGTTAGCCCGTCATTACCCCACTGTTTCATGGCAACGGAGGGCTCTCACGGGATGGTCGCGAGAGTGCTCGGAGGGGTGTTTGGGGGTTTCCATTGGTGCTACTACGGTGGAAAGTCCAGACCAGGTCTCCACCGTGCGCATTCCCCCCGAATATTCCGATTTTGGCTCTCGCCTTCTCTAAGAAGAAGGCGACTCAATTACCACCCCATCGTCGGGGGGATTGTGTGATAAACCTTCAGGTAGGCGCCGCACTTCCCGGGAGTCACGTGTATCCCCTGTCACAGGCGGAGACGGCGGCTATGGAGACATATGTCTCCGAATCTCTGCGTCAGGGCTATATTCGGTCCTCCACTTCACCCGCCTCCTCGAGTTTATTTTTTGTGAAGAAGAAGGAGGAAGGTCTGCGCCCGTGTATTGACTATCGAGCGCTTAACCAGATCACTTAACCACAGCGATTGAGTCAATGCACGGGGCGCGCTTCTTCACTAAACTAGATCTCAGGAGCGCTTACAACCTGGTGTGTATCCAGGAGGGAGACGAGTGGAAGACAGCGTTCAGTACCACCTCAGGGTATTATGAGTACCTCGTCATGCCATACGGGTTGATGAATGCTCCGTCAGTCTTCCAAGCCTTTGTGGACGAGATTTTCAGGGACCTGCACGGGCAGGGTGTAGTGGTGTATATCGATGACATTCTGATATACTCCGCTGCACGCGCTGAACATGTTTCCTTGGTGCGCAAGGTCCATGGTCGACTGTTGGAGCATGACTTGTATGTCAAGGCTGAGAAATGCCTGTTCTTCCAGCAGTCTGACTCCTTCCTAGGATACCGCATTTCCACCTCAGGGGTGGAGATGGAGAGTGACCGCATTTCAGCCGTGCGTAATTGGCCGACTCCCACCATGGTAAAGGAGGTGCAGTGTTTTTTAGGGTTTGCCAATTACTACCGGAGGTTTATCCGGGATTTTGGTCAGGTAGCGGCTCCCATTACCTCACTGCTGAAGGGGGGCCCGGTGCGTTTGCAGTGGTCGGCTGAGGCGGACAGGGCTTTTGGTCACCTAAGGGCTCTGTTTACCTCGGCTCCCGTGCTGGCGCATCCGGATCCCTCTTTGGCATTCACGGTGGAGGTGGACTCGTCCGAGGCTGGGATAGGAGCTGTGCTCTCTCAGCGCTCGGGTACGCCACCGAAGCTCCGCCCCTGTGCCTTCTTCTCGAAGAGGCTCAGCCCGGCGGAGTGAAACTATGATGTGGGGGACCGGGAGCTGTTGGCTGTGGTCAAGGCGTTGAAGGCGTGGAGACATTGGCTTGAGGGGGCTCAACACCCTTTTCTCATCTGGACTGACCACCGCAACCTGGAGTACATCCGGGCAGTGAGGAGACTGAATCCTCGTCAGGCAAGGTGGGCCATGTTTCTTACCCGTTTTGTTTTCACCCTTTCTATCAGACCAGCTTCCCAGAATGTTAATAACCTCTCTGGGCTAGGCGGGACGAATTCGTCATAATGGTGATGGCCCATCCCCTGTGACCAAATTCCAATGCGTCTCATTCACTGAGTTTCGACTGTATAAGGCTCAAACCACTGTGAAAAGACTGGGGACATCTAGTGGAAGCAATAGGAAGTGCTCAGTGAACCATTGCTCACGGTGTGATTAATAGGCAAAGTGATGAAGTCGAGTCCACAATTCAGAACTCCAGTTCCTGTTTCAATCGGTCTCGGGGTTTTGACTGCCATATGAATTCTGTTATACTCACAGACACCATTCAAACAGTTTTAGAAACTTTAGGGTGTTTTCTATCCATATATAATAAGTATATGCATGTCCTAGCTTCTGAGTTTGATTAGTAGGCCGTTGAAAATGGGAACGAATTTTTTTCAAAATGCGCTGTGGCGCCCCCTATCCTAGGGTATCCTTAAGAGGTTTTAAGGCAGATGCACTGTCCCAGCTGTATGACACAGAGGAGCGGCCCATGGATCCTATCCCCATACTCCCGGCCTCCTGCCTGGTGGCGCCGGTAGTATGGGAGCTGGACGCGGACATTGAGCGGGTGTTACGTGCAGAGCCCGCTCCCCTCCAGTGTCCCGCTGAGCGTCTGTACGTTCCGTCTGCTGTCCATGACCGGTTGATCTATTGGGCCCACACGTCACCCTCCTCTGGTCATCCAGGCATCGGTCGGACGGTGCGCTGTCTGAGTGGGAAGTACTGGTGGCCCACCTTGGCAAAGGACGTGAGGGTTTATGTTTCCTCCTGCTCGGTGTGCGCCCAGTGTAAGGCTCATAGGCACCTGCCCAGAGGTAAGCTACACCCCTTACCCGTTCCACAACGGCCTTGGTCGCATCTGTCGGTCGATTTCCTCACCGATCTTCCTCCCTCACAGGGTAGCACCACGATCCTGGTCGTTGTGGACCGTTTTTCCAAATCCTGCCGTCTCCTCCCTCTCTCCGGTCTCCCTATGGCCCTACAGACTGTGGAGTCCTTGTTTACACACGTCTTCTGGCACTACGGGGTGCCTGAGGATATAGTGTCTAATCGGGGTCCCCAGTTCACTTCGAGGGTCTGGAGGGCTTTCATGGAAGATCTGGGGGTCTCGATCAGCCTTACCTCAGGTTTTCACCCCGAGAGTAATGGGCAGGTGGAGAGAGTGAACCAGGATGTGGGTAGGTTTCTGCGGTCTTATTGTCAGGACCGGCCGGGGGAGTGGGCGGCGTTCATGCCCTGGGCTGAGATGGCTCAGAACTTGCGCCACCACTCCTCCACTAACCTTTCGCCCTTCCGGTGCATATTGGGGTACCAGCCGGTTCTGGCGCCTTGGCATCAGAGTCAGATCGAGGCTCCTGCGGTGGATGACTGGTTCAGGCGCATGGAGGAGACCTGGAACGCCGCCCATGTTCACCTCCAGCGGGCCGTGCTGCGCCAGAAGGCCAGCGCAGACCGTCACCGCAGTGAGGCCCCCGTGTTCGCACCGGGGGACCGGGTCTGGCTCTCAACCCGAAACCTGCCCCTCCGCCTGCCCTGCCGGAAGCTGGGGCCACGGTTTGTGGGGCCATTTAAAGTCCTGAGGAGACTGAACGAGGTTAGTTACCGGTTACAGCTTCCCCCCGATTACCGTATTAACCCCTCGTTCCATGTGTCTCTCCTCAGGCCGGTGGTGGCTGGCCCGCTCCAAGAGTCTGAGGTGCGGGAGGTTCCTCCGTCCCCTTTGGACATCGAAGGGGCCCCGGTGAACTCCGTTCGCCCCATACTGGATTCGAGGCGTCGGGCGAGGGGCCTTCAGTACCTCGTGGACTGGGAGGGGTACGGTCCGGAGGAGGGATGCTGGGTCCCGGTGGAGGACGTTTTGGACCCTTCTATGCTGCGGGAGTTCCACCGTCTTTGTCCGGATCACCCTGCTCCTCGCCCGCCAAAACATGCAAAAGTAATGTGTTTGTGTCTGTGTCAGGGCCCATGTTACCTTTACCTCTACAGGCACTCTGTTGTCCTTCAGAGAGTCACAACCACCTCCACAACCCACTTCACCATACCTACACACTGAGTCAGCTGAAAACAGAGAGGGACGGAAGCGAACATATTGAAGGGAACATAGGGCTGAGGGAACATAGGGCCCAGGGAACATAGGGCCCAGGGAACATAGGGCCCAGGGAACATAGGGCCCAGGGAACATAGGGCCCAGGGAACATAGGGCCCAGGGAACATAGGGTCCAACACAATGTTATAATGTAATTGCAGTTTCACAACCCAGGTATGCAGACAACACAAGGGAGATCACCTGAAATGTTTTTCTTCACTGCTCTAATTGATGCTATTAGATGATTATATTTCCTGCTAAGAATGTGTTGTCACCTAGCTAGCTACCTACTCCCTGTACTCGCCCAGTAGCCCAGCCTAACTACCTTGTTTTCACAGTTAAACTAATCCTCACAATTATATCAATTGTTCCTCCTCCCTGAATAGAGCTTAGACCTCAATAGAAAGAAATGTCACCGGTCTTCATTTTGAGCATTCCTGTCATAGTGACTCATTGTTCTGAGACCTTGTTGAGTCTTATTGATTGTTTCATCATTGTTCAGCAGTTTCTAGACGTGTAGTATCTGGATGGGTGTGGTTTACCAGAACCATGTTTGTATGGCCTAGATCTGCCATACCATGAATCACATCAGATAGTTTTTTAGGTGGGATGACTATATATAGGCACCAGTGGAGAGACAGGTGTGCATCGGCATCGCACATAGATGTTTATTTTCCTTTCCTTCTCACTGTTCTGTTCTTTCAGAATGTTCTTATAGACTTCAGATTGATCTTTGTGATTTTTCTGGTGATATGAGCCTGTCTTCGATGGAGAGGCACTACGGCCGTTTAATGGCTAAACTAACCCTCTGAAATCTCACTGGGTGAAATCATCTGTCTAGGTTCATTTGAAAGACAGGCCCAGCAGGAGTCTTACCCATTTTGACTGGTGTACAGACCAGGGATTACCTTCTGGTGTTTTTGTTTCCACTGGAGGGAATAATGTGTCACCACCATACTCAGATAGCCTGTCTACACAGAAGGCATTGCAGTCTGCATATTATTCTGGTGCCTCACTTTGACATGGGGGAATATCTTAATTGAAAGACACTGCTCACATAAGTCTCTTCCAAGCTGGGAAAGTTTGGGAAAATAGAAGTAAGAGTGAGAGAATGGTAAAGACATCCAGATCAGACTGAGTTTGGTATTTTAAGGGCATTTAACTCTAAAATCTCATGATTCATTTCATGAACCAGGGCCAATAAATCATACATTTAAATCAAAACTTAAATAACAATCACAAAGCAAAACCAGTCTAATATACCTCTCAAATTCATTCTCCAGACACATTGTTGGCCCCTCACCATTAGGAAAGGATAGCAGCGAGTTGGGATGATTCATTATATCATGGCCATTTTCCAGAAATCCCATGAATCCCGTGAATCTATTTGTTCTATATAGACTCCCCCTAGTCCCCCCTACTGTTTGAGAGGCTGTGGATGCACATCCAGTGTACTCAGAAACATTCCACAGGCCCATATGTCTCTTATCGTTTCACAGCATCACTTCCTTCTCATAAAAACCAGGGAGACCATGGAGAAATGGAGCCAAGTTCTGAATTGTGTGTGTTTTTAAAAGGCTGTACGTGCCTATCAGACATCACCACTGCCTGTTTGTTTACCTTGTCCCAGGACCCAGGCCTCACTTGACCTGTTCTACGCATCGGTCAATTCATTGGCAGTAATGATACATTGCAACTTGCATTGTTAAGTGACATTATCTCGACAAATGAATGGGTCTATGCCATTTTGTCTGGCCCAGTAGAATAATACTGCTGTGGGTTCATTTCTCTGTCACACAAAGTCTGAATAACGTTCATGAGCAGCCTGGTCATGGGGCTGTAAAATCATGTCAAACCTGTCCTGTGGCAATTCAAGTTTAGCTCTGGGACTATTTCCATTAGAGTATTCTATTGACGTTTGAGAGCAATGCCAACTCCACCCAGATTAAAGACATAACAGAGCTTCCAATTCAAGTTAACTCTCCTTTATGAGTTCCAGTCATTCAGAAGGGTACTTCCTATGCTCCTTTCTAGGTGTCATCACCCATCCCTCTCAGATTTTCCTCATCCACTGTGAACAGCACCCTGACCAGTATTCTAAGGCTTACCTAGAACATAGTGTTTAACATGTAATCATAGAGGACACGTGTCATGACCTGAGTCCTCTGCTGAGCGGTTGGTTGTATATTTCCAACCCAGGTCCGTCACGCTCTAATGCCTAACTGAGTGAGGTCATATGACTGTTATGTGTCTGTCTCTTTGATCAGTGCCTGGTATCGTACGCCACAGTGGACAGATATTGTGGTCGTCAGTAAGGTCACTCTGACCACAAGAAAGAGCCAGCTTCAAAGGAACTGGGAAAAAACTGAACTGACAAGATAAGCCAGAACTCGCTAGAACTTTGATAATGTGCGAAGCGTGAGAAAGATTTTCAGACACATTACATTAATGTCGTAAAATATGTCATCCACGGCATGTGGTATAAGTATTTTGATCATTTCATTGTCTATTGAGAGTAGAGGGAGTGATTCATGGCATGTGACAGTAGGGTTGGTGATGTGTGTGAAATGCTATCTGACTGCCCCAGTGTTGATCTGGTCCCAGAGTTGGTCCACAGACAGTCTCAGGCCTGTCTCTGAGTTTAACACTGGAGTGGCAGCAGATTCTTGTTGGCCCAGCCTTGCGTCAGCAGGGGGATTCCTCTGGGCTCTTTGTCTGTGAGCTGCATTCCTCCCGGTCCTCACGCGTTACCATCCCCACACTCACGCGCCAGCACAGTGGCCCCACTGCACACAGAGACACAAGCAGGGCCTGTGCTGCAGCTGAGGAGAGGAAGGGGTGTGAGAAACATGCACACTGAGGTCAGAGTTATGGTCCGGGAGGCGAAAAGTGGCCCACACCCAAATAACCTCAGCCTACAGTGAAGAGCGCTCCCTCTTCATCAGCACCCCTCAACCCCCTAACAGCCCCTCCTCAGGCGAGGAGACGGGACAATGGTGCAATTCAACATCTCTCAAAACAAGAGCCATCAAAATGCTCAATTCTGCTCTATGTATGGAAAGGAAGTGTGGTCAGCCTAAGTTGCCCGACTTCAAAAACACAACAGCAGGACTTTGATCTAATCGGGATGGGAGAAAAAAAACATCTGGAGAATCTCCACCCACAAGCTCCACCACCACCACAAACACCATGTAGTAATCTCAGATCGTAACACACCACTGATATTGATTATGAAGAGGCTGTTTTTTATTTTCTTTATTTATTTCACCTTTATTTAACCAGGTAGGCAAGTCGAGAATAAGTTCTCATTTACAGTTGCGACATGGCCAAGATAAAGCAAAGCAGTTCGACACATACAACAACACAGAGTTACACATGGAGTAAAACAAACATACAGCCAATAATACAGTAGAAAAATAAGTCTATATACAATGTGAGCAAATGAGGTGAAATAAGGGAGGTAAAGGCAAAAAAAAGGCCATAGTGGCATAGTAAATACAATATAGCAAGTAAAACATTGGAATGGTAGATTTGCAGTGGAAGAAAGTGAAAAGTAGAAATAGAAATAATGGGGTGCAAAGGAGCAAAATAAATAAATAAATAAATACAGTAGGGGAAGAGGTAGTTGTTTGGGCTAAATAAGCTTTAAACTAACAGATTGTGTGCTGCAAACATTCACCCCTCCCTCAATGGGCCTTTTGGAGGAGGAGTGTCCCCCACTGCCCACTCCCACAAAGTATATCCGTCTAGGGTGCAACAGTGGTGGGACATCCATTCTAGACAGGCCACTCCCTCTGGATGTCAGTAGACAGAACAGGGGACTGGGTGGCTGAATCACAGCCAGTGTGTTGTATGGCCACATTTACAACACAGAGAGGCCTGAGCAAGGTGCAACACACCAGACCAGTAAAAATCTGACACCCTCTGAGTTCCTTATAGTATATTTGGCGGAGATCATATTTCACCAAACTTTCATCTTACACATCCGTATGTGTACATTTGTATCTAATCCTCTGAAGTACTGTAAAATGTGAACTTCTGTTGAAGGCTGGCTTTGGAAATGTTTCTGGTGGAAAATCTGGTCATCTGAAACATAGAAGGCAGTGTGTGAGGGAATTGGGGCTGTGCGTTGATGGTCCGGTTAAGGGAGTGATGTGTTGAAAAGCGGAGGGGGAATGGGGAGTTGTATGGTAGGTCGTTTTATCACTGGGGTCATGAGGGACACATGAATAACTGGCTGCTGACATGTGCTATAACTCATATATGTTGGGTCCTCAAGCTGGAGGAAACACAGACACTCTCAAGATGTGAGGTCGTCCTGAAGTGTCTGATAGGCCAAGGGGTGAAGGACTACTAAAAGAACCCAAAGAGTGGGTTTATGGGAGAGGAGAGAGCTACACCCTCATTTAGGGTTCCTAAAAAATCTCCAACTTGGGTTTTAGGATTTACAGTAGGCGATCTGTTTGTGTGGAAGTGAACAAAACACAGGAAGCACAAGCAGGCTACTGGGCAAGCACCAGTACTGCTTCTCACCATATAATGGGGTGAATCTCAATGACTTCACCAGACAGACGAGTAGGACTGTGCATGATCAGCTCACACGGACAGAATCAAAGAACTAGAGCGTGGAGAGAGAAGTACCCCCCCAGCCCTTCTTCCTTCTTTCGTCAGATTCTGCAATGGGCTGCTTGTGTTGCCCCCCTCAGAGTTTTCAAGGACCCATCAGTTCTGCCCTCCTGACCTCATCTCTTCTTACACACTACAACCCCTCACTGAAGCCAGCTGTGAGCTCTATCTGGTCCAACGCCCCCCTTTCATCCAGCCACTTTGAGGTACCGCAGGAAATCCAGGAAATTCCGAACGGATCTGTGGTCCAGTCCAGTGTCTCACAGGGGGAGGTTCAGGTTAGGAAACGCTCACTGTCATCTAGTGTCTGTGGAACTGTAGCAACTATAGTGTAAGGATCATGTACACTCAGTGGTGATGAAGACGTTGCTCATGGCTTTGTTGTGGTGCTTGTATGATTATTCTGGCTGCTGTTGAGTATGAGGTAGACTACATTCCAAGGCCCAATATTAAGATTTAAAGAATTTCCCCATGCAGAGATAGTTTGGACTCCAGACGCCAATGGTCATACATTTGCTGTAATGTCAGAGTATGAGTGAGCTATCAATATTGTAGCTGTAGACATTATGTATAACGTCTGGATTACTCATATTGAAGAAGTAAATCAGTGAAACAGGCCTCTTTTTATATTTTCCATTTATTTGTAGGGGAGAGGCAGGGCCATCATTTCATGGAGTCTGTGAAGGAAGAAATTGTTATAGGCTATGCAATTGCGGGAGGAGGATCAGCTTTCTACAGGCTAGGCCTATTATATTTATTTTTCAACATTCCTAATATTAAGTACATTGCTTATATGTACAGCAGGAGTATAGCCTACCTGGCTGGCATGAAAATAAACCACGGGGAAAAACGTCCTCCATTCGCTATTTAAGTGCATAGATTACATATATTTTACAGCTGCCCCTGTTTCGATACAGGTGCATGATAATGGTCCATTCCAAATCAAACAAATGTCACACATATATTACTTAGTACATGTGAAGACAAGATTAATCCCATAGGAAATCTGTGGAGGGAGCTGAATGTTCGAGTTGCCAAACGTCAGCCTCGAAACCTTAATGACTTGGAGAAGATCTGCAAAGAGGAGTGGGACAAAATCCCTCCTGAGATGTGTGCAAACCTGGTGGCCAACTACAAGAAACGTCTGACCTCTGTGATTGCCAACAAGGGTTTTGCCGCCAAGTACTAAGTCATGTTTTGCAGAGGGGTCAAATACTTATTTCCCTCATTAAAATGCAAATCAATTTATAACATTTTTGACATGCGTTTTTCTGGATTTTTTTTATTGTTATTCGATCTCTCACTGTTCAAATAAACCTACCATTAAAATTATAGACTGATCATTTCTTTGTCAGTGGGCAAACATACAAAATCAGCAGGGGATCAAATAATTTTCTCCCTCACTGTACAATGTAGAAAATAGTAAAAATAAAGAAAAACCCTGGAATGAGTAGATGTATCCAAACTTTTGACTGGTAATGTATCTAGATATCTTTGTTAAAAATAATAACTTGTTGTAGTGATGTTGAATGTACCCCTCTCTCCCCTACTCAATAAACTGTAAACACTAGTCAGCACAAAGCAGGAGAATAAAGCACAGGATATTGATTATTTTTTAGAAATAAGAACGCTTACTACTTACAATAACAATACCCTAACATGTACAAGTTGAGAGAATTGGGAAATGTGCCATCTATCTAGTGTATGGAAGAAAAGGAAGAGGAGGGTGACAGTTGCCAAGAGAAAGAGGAAGATTATCTACCTCCTCTGACCTGTGACCCCTACCTCATGTTATGTACACTGCAAATTGACCACAGCTAAGCCCAAAAAGAGATTGTATTTGAAAATAACTATAATTTAATATAATTTTACATGATCACATATGTATTTATTATTTATTTGTGTGAATACTTGGTGAACAGATTTCCTAAATGAAACCCATTGTTAGCTGAATTCCTGGTGATTTTATTATTTTTTGACCAAAGAAAATCACCTGTTTCCGACCCATAATGCTGAGTAAAAGGTATATAGAGTATGTTATTCAGAACTTGGGTATCAATCCCGCCTGTGCTCTGAGTTACCCGTGAGACCCACGGTATGTGGACTACGCCTCACAAATTTTAACTGTTGTATATTTTAATGAGGTATATTAGGATTTTTGACTCTACTTTCAATGCATTTGACGTTGAGACATTCCCCCTGACCCAAACCACAAAATTCTCCCTGTCAGTCTGGTCTCTGTGGTGCGATGGATACAAGGTCCATGGCAACCTCTTAAAGATCTTGTTGGCTGGCGTTTAAAGCAACTTCTTCCTCCCACACTCATTTCTTCTCTGGGAAAAAACAGTGCTGGAGCTTTTTCAATTCCTCATTAGATTCTGTAACCAAGAAGGCTGTTGTTGAGGATTTCGATTTGTGTATCCTCTGATAAATTTGTTGTTTGTACTTTTGTAGTAGTGCACACTGTCTGAACATGTTTCATGGTAAGTGTTGTTTACCAGTTTCCTGTGTAAGAGTGTTAGAGCTGATTATAACCCATGTTTCATCCAACAAATTGTGGACAGGGAGTATACAGAGGCCTTAATCCTTAAGAGTCTATTAACGCACCCGTGCTACAATCTAAGTAACATAATAATAAAATACCCATCAAAATCCGTCAGTTTATTGCATGGGCTGCGGCCCACCTATGTAGGTCTTCCACATCTGCGGTGGAAGGTGGCCGAGGTACAGCGGTGTTTGTCATACCTGGAGACATCCCGGAAATCGGTCTTCTCACAAAAACATCTGCAGCGTCCGAACGGTTGGCCTACAAACTATTATGACCCCTTTATGGAAAGATGAGACTCGCAGGTGTCAGGGGACTCGTCTGAAGGTAACCTATACAAATTAATGGAAGTATGGAGGTATGTTTTGTGCAAACAAAAATAAGGGGTTAAATATGTGTCCAAAAATCACCAAAATATTTCACGAGCTTTCTTATATCTCCTAGATATAGGACAGACACTTTACAACCTTATTCCTTATGATTTATTTTTTGACTGTCTTTTTGCCATTTATGAATGTGTTATTCCAGGCTTTTCTATGAGATATAGTAGTAAAGACCAAACTCAATATTTTGTCCAAATAATTTGTAAATATTATTTTTTGATACCTAAAGGGTTTCTAAAATGTCAAAATCAAATAGCTAAATGATCCATGGTACTTAGTACTTTTAGAGGCATCTGCATGCTTCTCAGATGAAACAGTTTGGAAGAGTTTGTGCATATATTATGACAACATTTTAGGAAATTTTTGTTTGTTTTGGTCTTCATTAAGTTTTTTTTGGGGCTGTTCGAGCACACCAACAAAATTCATTGAGAAATACTGCGTCAAACATCTTAGTAAGATGTAAAATTGTGTGACTAAGATCTCTCCTGCAAAAACTACAGATTTCTTGAGTTATCTTAGGTAAATTCGGACTATTTTGAGAAACTGCGTACTGCATGAAAACGAGTTGGACTACAAGAAAAGGAGGGCCGAACAGGCCTCCATTAACATAGGCAGGGTTGTAGTGGAGTGTGTTGCGAGTTTCAAGTTCCTTGGTATCACATCACCAACAAACTATCATGGTCCAAACACACCAAGACAGTCGTGAAGAGGGCACAACAACACCCTTTCCCCCTCAGAATGCTGAAAAGATTTGGCATGGGTCCCCAGATCCTCAAAAAGTTTGACAGCTGCATCATCGAGAGCATGCTGACCTGTTGCATCGCCGCCTGGTATGGCAACTGCTCAGCATCCGACCATAAGGCGCTACAGAGGGTAGTGCGTACGGCCCAATACATCACTGGGGCCAAGCTTCCTGCCATCCAGGACCTATATACTAGGCGGTGTCAGAGGAAGGCCCAAAACATTTTCAAAGACTCCAGTCACCCAGGTCATAGACTGTTCTCTCTGCTACCGCACAGCAAGCGTACCGCAGCACTAAGTCTAGGTCCAAAAGGCTCCTTAACAGCTTCTATCCCCAAGCTATAAGACTGCTGAACAATTAATCAAATGGCCACCCGAACTATTTACATTGAACCCCCACCCCCTTTGTTTTTACACTGCTGCTACTCACTGTTTATTATCTCTGCATAGTCACTTTACCCCAACCTACATATACAAACTACCTCGACTAACCTGTACCCCCGCACATTGACTCGGTACCGGTAACCCCTGTATATAGCCTTGTAATTTTGTGTTACTTTTTATTTTTTTACTTAAGTTTATTTAGTAAATATTTTCTTAAACCCCATTGAACAGCATTGTTGGTTAAGGACTTGTAAGAAAGCATTTCGCGTTAAGGTCTACACCTGTTGTATTCGGCTCATGTGACGAATACAATTTGATTTGATTTGGCTACGGCGTCTCAAAATGGACAAACAGTACTATTGCCGCTTTCAAGGAAGGTATTTGAAGGGAGTATGCGAAAACACTTGTTCGGTTCGTCTAGCCGTTGCTAGGTGCCAGCCGAACTGAAGCATGCTGACTCCTTTAGTGGGTGCTGCAGTTGGAAAGGGGGGTGGGGGGCATGTCGTTTGAGGTTAGGTGGTGTTGCTTGTAGAGCCCTCTGCAGCAACATCTCTCTGTTTTCCATTTTGAAGTAGAGACGCTACCATATTATTCTAGGACCTTTTGTTTTTGTTTCCTGGAAGTGTGTTTGTTACGCCTGACTGCACAAGGCGACAGCAGCGAAGTGACTTTTTTTTCTCCCTCATTAAACATTACAATTCTTTCTTAATGGGTAGAAGTCACAACCAAAAGCCTCTAAAATGAAGGCAAATTCATTTATCATAATATCTGTTATTCTCAGACGATGGTCTGTGACTGTGTGTGCAGTGTTATGGTATAAGTTTACAATGCTCTGTTTTGGAGTTTTGTGTTTTACACAGTTTTTTTTTGAAGCGGTGGGAGTGAGTGTTGTGTAGTGTCTCCAGCTGCTCCTTCTCTGACTCAGTCAGACCATGGTATTTCCGCCTGCCAGACTAGTGTTCTCTATCTCTCTCGCTTTCTCTGCACACCACTAATCACAGAAGCCAAATCAAATATATTTGACAATCTGTGGACCTTGAGTCAGGTGTTCTAACTTGACTCCTATTTCTTCACCTCCTCCTTTCCGCTCTCCATCTTCCTCCCTTCTTCCACCACCTCTTCCACATTCTCCGTCCTTATGTTTTTAATATTTGTCCTCATGCAGTTTCTTTCCTCTTTCTTCACTTCCTTTCTTACTCTATAGTCTTCCCCTCTGTGTTTGTTTTGGTCTTGACTGTCTAGGTGAAGCCTTGTGCTATAGCAGTCTGCTATTACTTTCCCCCAATTTATCCACCAGTCATACAGAAGCCCATACATAGGAAGCATAGGCATACGTGAGGCTCTACAACTGAACACTTCCCATTGAGAAAGGCTCCTCTCCCACGGTTTAGCAGGATGTTATGCTGGCCATCTAGAGATGGTGGAGACAAATACCAGGACTTGTATGTTTGTTTTGGGAGCTCATCTGTTTCTCTTGCTTTCTCTCTGCAATTATTCGTTCTATTTTTTCCACATCATCAGACAGCCAGGAAGAGACAATAGTAGCTTGTTTTGGTTACAACTAAACCCTGACACAGGCATGCTGTTGATGGATGGCCACGAATGCAACATAGTGGTTACCCAACACAATCCTCCCGTCTGGGCCTGCAACAGGCCTACAGTTTCAGCAATCTTATTTCATTTTGTTTGATCACATCTGACATCTAAACTTCATGATGAGGTATAGCCAACTGTATGTACAGTAAATCTGGCCCATGTCATTTCTAGGTCTCGTGTTGCCTTGTATTGGATTAGGGAGACAATGTGCCGGCTATGAGGGGGATGGAGTCTGGAGACACTTGGCTGCCTACAGGAACAGCTGAAAAAGCTCTGTCTGTCTGTCTGTCTTTTTGTCTGTCTGTCTTTTTGTCTGTCCGTCTGTGCCTGCCTGCCTGCCTGTCTGTCTTCCTGTCTATCTGGGGCAGGGCAAGGCTGCATCTGCTAGAGCCATGCAGACCCTAAATGTCTTCATGATGGTGTAATAGCTGCATGTAGTATGTGACCACTGAAACTGATCTGGGCAAACTGTAACATGCTTTTGAAAGCCTCTGCTCATGTGCCCATTTGTGGCGTTAGTTTGACAAAGCTGAAACTATTGTATGCTTGTCTGATTTAGCTAGCAGTGCTTACTGTATATGGTTTTCAGTAACTCACAGGTTTGGCTTCTCCTTTTTGCAGAGACGTTGCCTGAATCTCAGTGTAGCCCAACCAATATATTTGAATAGGATGGAATCAAGGTTGATCATACTGTATCAGTCCATGCAAGTATATATTGCCTACTTCGACCTATCGGCATGCTATAGACACACCTCAACACATGAAGACACATGCAGTGTGTGTATGATAACCATGTGCAGGGCAGTAGAGTTATTGTTTTGTCTTCCTCCAGTCAGAGAGGTCACACAGAGTGATGGAGCGTGGCAGGATGTGGCTGAACATCTCTGCTGCCTTTACCTGAGAACAGCTTTCATCTTCTCTTTTTTACTCTCTTTCTCTCTCACTCTTTCTTTCTCTCTCTTCCTGTGTGTACTTTGCAACAGCCCACACAGCTTTAGCTCAGAGAGAGAAAACATCCTGTCCTCAGTGTGTGTTGAAAAGATGATTGAAACATCAGCACTGGGCATCCTGCCGTGCATCTACAGAGCTACTGTAGCCTACTGTGTGTACATTCTGGGGAGCGATAGCTCTATCTCTCTATCTCTTTCCCAACCGATGCAGACCTGTTTCAGTGATAAACACATGCTGCTGCCAGAACAATGTAATGTACTGTTAATGAAGCAGTGTGTGTGGGAGAGACAGGCCGCTGAGCTTCATGCTCCTAGCGTGCCTCAATCTGTCTCTCATCATTGACTCACCCTCAAGCTCTCTCTCGTTCTCGCTCTCACTCTCTCGCTCTCTCTCTCTGAGTCCGTCCCATCATTCCTTCCCTATTAGACAGTGTTCAGGACAGGAGAGCTGACCTGGGACCAGCCATTGTAGTTTGATTAACAGTCATGATTCATCGAGTCGGCCTGTCTCTCCTGTTGATATACTATTGAAGGTGTGAAGAAATGACTAACATTATTCACCCTTATGAATGCCGCTCCCAGGCTGGCAAACAGGGGTGTTAGCTTTGGCTGGGGTTCAACTCGGAGAAACACAAGCAATTAGGAGTGTATATACGCCCTGGGGGAAAGGCTTGATAGATGAGGGCTATTTGGGTCTGCCTGAGGAAAATAAATAGTTTCACCCCATTTAGAAAGGGGGGTGTGGGGTTTGCACTAATTCAGCCCAAACAGTAGTCTACCTTGAAAGCTGAAGGAGTTCCCCCATTTTGGTCACGAAGGAAAAGTTAATTAGACTGGAACAAAGAGAGTACTTTTAGCAGTTAATGAAAAAAGTAATTCATGAAACATATTTTACCTTGAAGCAAAACAGAGGAACTCTCCAGGCCTAAGGTTAGATGCCAATAAAAAACCCGTTGCTATCTATGTGTAAGCTCAGTGCATAAATAATATAAAGTACCTACAGTTGAAGTCAAAAGTTTACATACACTTATGTTGGAGCCATTAAAACTCGTTTTTCAACCACTCCACAAATTTCTTGTTAACAAACTATAGTTTTGACAAGTCGGCTAAGACATCTACTTTGGGCATGACACGAGTCATTTTTCCAACAATTGTTTACAGACAGATTATTTCAATTATAATTCACTGTATCACAATTCCAGTGTGTCAGAAGTTTACATACACTAAGTTGACTGTGCCTTTAAACAGATTGGAAAATTCCAGAAAATGATGTCATGGCTGTAGAAACTTCTGATAGGCTAATTGACAACATTTGAGTAAATTGGAGGTGTACCTGTGGATGTATGTCAAGGCCTACCTTCAAACTCAGTGCCTCTTTGCTTGACATCATGGGAAAATCAAAAGAAATCAGCCAAGACCTCAGAAAAAAATTGTAGACCTCCACAAGTCAGGTTCATCCTTGGACGCAATTTCCAAACGCCTGAAGGTACCACGTTCATCTGTAAAAACAATAGTACGCAAGTATAAACACCATGGGACCACGCAGCCACCATACCGCTCAGGAAGGAGACGCGTTCTGTCTCCTAGAGATGAACATACTTTGGTGCGAAAAGTGCAAATCAATCCCAGAACAACAGAAAAGGACCTTGTGAAGATGCTGGAGGAAACAGGTATAAAAGTATCTATATCCACAGTAAAACGAGTCCTATATCGACATAACCTGAAAGGCCGCTCTGGAGGAAGAAGCCACTGCTCCAAAACCGCCATAAAAAAGCCAAACTAAGGTTTGCAACTGCACATAGGGACAAAGACCGTACTTTTTGGAGAAATGTCCTCTGGTCTGATGAAACCAAAATTGTTTGGCCATAATGTTTGGCCATAATGTTTGGCCATAATGACCATCGTTATGTTTGGAGAAAAAAGGGGAACGCTTGCAAGCCGAAGAACACCATCCCAACCGTGAAACAGGGGGGTGGCAGCATCATGTTGTGGGGGTGCTTTGCTGCAGGAGGGACTGGTGCACTTCACAAAATAGATGGCATCATGAGGGAGGGAAATTATGTGGATATATTGAAGCAACATCTCAAGACAGGAAGTTAAAGCTTGGTCGCAAATGGGTCTTCCAAATGGACAATGACCCCAAGCATACTTCCAAAGTTGTGGCAAAATGGCTTAAGGACAACAAAGTCAAGGTATTGGAGTGGCCATCACAAAGCCCTGACCTCAATCCCATAGAACATTTGTGGGAATAACTGAAAAAGTGTGTGCGAGCAAGGAGGCCTACAAACCTGACTCAGTTACACCAGCTCTGTCAGGATGAATGGGCCAAAATTCACCCAACTTATTGTGGGAAGCTTGTGGAAGGCTCCCCGAAATGTTTGACCCAAGTTAAACAATTTAAAGGCAATGCTACCAAATACTAATTGAGTGTATGTAAACTTCTGACCCACTGGGAATGTGATGAAAGAAATAAAAGCTGAAATAAATCATTCTCTACTATTATTCTGACATTTCACATTCTTAAAATAAAGTGGTGATCCTAACTGACCTAAGACAGGGAATTTTTACTAGGATTAAATGTCAGGAATTGTGAAAAACGGAGTTTAAATGTATTTGGCTAAGGTGTATGTAAA
The DNA here is from genome assembly GCF_965601325.2 of Salmo salar. Taxonomy (NCBI): domain Eukaryota; kingdom Metazoa; phylum Chordata; class Actinopteri; order Salmoniformes; family Salmonidae; genus Salmo; species Salmo salar. The sequence goes on along the minus strand of NC_138293.1, from coordinate 63,248,859 downwards.
CTTCCGGCTTCAACTGTATGTGCATTTGTAAGTATGGGAGGGAGTTGGAATGCATGTCAAACCTAAGTTTTTCCATGGAAACTCAAATGAAATCATTACATTGTCAGCTGGTGATTTAAAAAAAATGAAGTGTTACTGAAGTGATACAAAATATAAAGCCACGCTAACAGAAACTAAACCCAGTTCAACTGGAAACGTGTAAATATGTCACCTCCATCAGATTGCACTGTGAATGTGTCAGCTCTCACCTAGCATTAGAATCTAAATGGGAACACACATAAATGCACACAAGGCCCTCCCTTGCCCTCCATTTGGCAAAAAGGGACCATAACTCCATCCTCCTGCTTCTTACTTACAAGCAAAAACTCAAACAGGAAGTACCTGTGACACGCTCAATACGGATGTGGTCCAACGAAGCGGATGCTAAGCTACAGGACTGTTTTGCTAGCACAGACTGGACTATGTTCCAGGATTCATCCGATAACATTGAGGAGTTTACCACATCAGTCACCGGCTTCATTAATAAGTGCTGTGGCAGAACAGGGGGTTTGATCAAAATGTTTACACTGATCAGACATGGACACAAGTGTGATAGCTCAGTTTCAAGGGTGTTTATTAAAACAATAAAGAAAAAGAAAATAATAGCTCTTCTCCAGGAGACCTCCTCCAGGTTACCATCTTCTGGGCTCCGGGGTATTTCTGTCTCCTTTGGGGGGAAAAACAGAGCCACCTCGGTTCTAGCAGACCGGGAGGACGACTATATGGGAGCAATCTCTCTCCCCCAAAAAACCCTGCGTGCTACCCTTCTGGCATCTTTATGGGACTAGCTCCCGGGTGATTCCCTTGCAGACCGCTTCCTGTAGGGAAATGGCCTCGGGATATCGGGTGGCATAATCTACTTTAACCAGGATGTACCGGAGTCCTCATGCCGCTTTTACCAGGGGTCCCACTATATCCATGGCGAAGAGTTGAAATGGCACCCGATGATCTGTAGGGGGACCAGCGGGTTTTGGAACTGTGCTTTTGGGGCAGTGATTTGACACTCCGGGCAGCTGTGACAATAGCCTTCCACGGCCCACCTCATCCCGGGCCAGTGGAACCAGGCGGCGATTCGTTCCCAGGTCTTCTCCATTCCCAGGTGTGCCCCCAACAGATGGGTGTGGGCCAGCTGGAGAACAGTTCCCACATATCGTTGGGGCATCAACAGCAACTCTCAAAGTTCCCCGTGTTGGTGTGACACCTGATACAAAAGGTTATTCTTGATTTGGAAATGGGGATATCGCCAGTGACTCACCCCCGGAAGTAGCTGGCCATCCACCACTATCACATGGGCCGCGGTGGCTTTCAAGTTCGGGTCCTCCCACTGGGCGGTCCCGAACTGTCCCCGTAGTTGGTCCGTGGCAGGTGTCTCGGCTGGTCCCTCGTAATCGATGAGGGGGAGAATGAGCTTTGGTCTCCATCCACCTGTGGTCGTCGGCGGCGGGTCGGCTCTCCCCCGGCAGTCTCGCCACGGTTCAGGGAATACTGCGTTGGTTGTCTTTTCGTCCCTCGGACTGTTCCCCGACTCGTCCCGGCACATCCCGGCTCCCCTTCAGCATGGCCTCTGTGTTCTGATGTGTCTCCACTGCTCCCAAGAGGTCCTCCAAGGTCTGTGGTGCGCGTAGACTCGTCAACCTCTCCACGTCATGGGGTAGCACCCGTAAGAAACGATCCATGACCACTTTGTCTATGATGGAGAGGGTGAATACGAACTTGTGGCAGACCATGGGGTTTGATCAAAACATTTACACTGATCAGAAACGGACACAAGTATGATTGCTCAGTTTCAAAGGTATTTATTAAAACAATAAATAAAAATAAAAGAATAGGAGACCTCCTCTGGGTTTCCATCTTCTAGGCTCCGGGGTATTGCTGCCCTTTCGTTTCTAGGAGACTGTTAGGACGACTATATGGGAGCAACCTCTCTCCCCGAAAAACCCCTATGTGATGCTCTTCTGGCAGCTTTATGGGATGTGTACGGTTGATGAGCAATCAGCCCCTTGATTACGCACCAGCTTCAATCAGCCCCAATTAGTCCTGGCTGGAGAGCCCATCGAGATCTGGCACATCCAGCAGAGGGAGCCATCGCTGCCTGATGTAGACTCCATCTGTCACCAGGCCCCGACAAGTCTCCCCCTGGTGGGTAGTCCATGGTACGCCACAGTGCATTGATGATGTCGTCCCCACAGTGGCAGTACGTACATACCCCAACCAGAAGCCATGGATTACAGGCAATATCTGCTCTGAGCTAAAGGCTAGATCTGTCACTTTCAAGGAGTTGGACACTAATCTGGACGCTTATAAGAAATCCCGCCACAACCTCAGACGAGTCATCGAACAGGCAAAGCGTCAATACAGGACTAAGATCGAATCCTACTATGCTGGCTTTAATGCTCAACGGATGTGGCAGGGCTTGCAAACTATCATGGATTACAAGCTGCCCAGTGATGCAGCCCTAGTAGACAAGCTAAATGACTTCTATACTTGCTTCCAGGCAAACAGCATTAAACCATGTTTGAGATCACCAGTTGTTCTTGACGACTGTGTGATTCTTGCTCTCTGTAGCCATTGTGAGTAAGAAGCTTAAACAGGTTAACATTCACAAGGGTGTGGGGCCAGGCGTAATACCAGGACATGTACACAGGGCATACGCTGACAAGTTGGCAAGTGTCTTCACCAGGGGTTGGAAGCAAAATTATTTTCCAATTATTTCTTTCTGAACAGAACCATTATTTTTTTTCGGTTACACTGTACTGACCAGCAAAATAAAGTTCTGAACAAGTTTGAACCAACAACAAAAAAATAACGGTTTATATCGTTCCTTTTCTGTTCCTTTTTTAACCTCTTACATCTAGACGTTCTGCTAGCGGAACACCTGCTCCAATATCCAATGATGGGCGTGGCGCGAAATACAAATTCCTCTAAAATCCGAAAACTTCCATTTTTCAAACATATGACTGTTTCACAGCATTTTAAAGACAAGACTCTCGTTAATCTAACCACACTGTCCGATTTCAAAAAGGCTTTACAGCGAAAGCAAAACATTAGATTATGTCAGCAGAGTACCCAGCCAGAAATAATCAGACACCCATTTTTCAAGCTAGCATATAATGTCACAAAAACCCAGAAGACAGCTAAATGCAGCACTAACCTTTGATGATCTTCATCAGATGACACACCTAGGACATTATGTTATACAATACATGCATGTTTTGTTCAATCAAGTTCATATTTATATCACAAAACAGCTTTTTACATTAGCATGTGACGTTCAGAACTAGCATACCCCCCGCAAACTTCCGGGGAATTTACTAACAATTTACTAAATTACTCACGATAAACGTTCACAAAAAGCATAACAATTATTTTAAGAATTATAGATACAGAACTCCTCTATGCACTCGATATGTCCGATTTTAAAATAGCTTTTTGGTGAAAGCACATTTTGCAATATTCTAAGTACATATCCCAGCCATCACGGGCTAGCTATTTAGACTCCCGGCAAGTTTAGCCTTCTCCAAAATCAGATTTACTATTACAAAAGTTTGATTACCTTTTGTTGTCTTCGTCAGAATGCACTCCCAGGACTGCTACTTCAATAACAAATGTTGGTTTGGTCCAAAATAATCCATCGTTATATCCGAAACTATCCAAAATGGTAAATCAGGGTCGCGCGCATGGCGCATTTCGTGACAAAAAAATTCTAAATATTCCATTACCGTACTTCGAAGCATGTCAACCGCTGTTTAAAATCAATTTTTATGCAATTTATCTCGTAAAAAAGCGATAATATTCCGACCGGGAATCTCCTTTTCGGCAAACAGAGGAAAAAACACAAAGACGGGGGCGGCCAGTGCACGTGCCTAAGCCCACAGTCCCTTGATCGGCCACTTGAGAAAGGCAATAATGTGTTTCAGCCTGGGGCTGGAATGACGACATTCAGGTTTTTCCCGGGCTCTGAGAGCCTATGGAAGACGTAGGAAGTGTCACGTTAGAGCAGAGATCCTTTGTAATAGATAGAGATGGCAAAGAAGTTCAAGAAATGGTCAGACAGGGTACTTCCTGTACAGAATCTTCTCATGTTTTGGCCTGCCAAATGAGTTCTGTCATACTCACAGACACCATTCAAACAGTTTTAGAAACTTTGGAGTGTTTTCTATCCAAAGCTAATAATTATATGCATATTCTAGTTTCTGGGCAGGACTAATAATCAGATTAAATCGGGTACATTTTTTATCCAGCCGTGAAAATACTGCCCCCTAGCCATAACAGGTTAACCAGTGAAATCAACCTTTTTTTACATTTAGCTCATTAAATTACTTCACCAATCAGTGCGGATAGAGCAGGCAAGCTAGTTGTTTACATGCACGATGGACAGACAAGTGCAGCCTCTCCTTATGGGTGGGGAGAGAGCAAGAGACGATTGAGGAGCAGGTTTGAAGCACTAGGCATCTTGTTATGACATGCATTATCTGAATTAGGTCCACAGAATTATATCTAGGATGAGTGGCTTCTATGAAGGAACTTTGAATGCCCTTTGTGCTAGCTAGATAACAAGCTTGAGCTAGCAAGATAACAATCTTGTGTGTGCAGAGCGGCACCAGAATAAAAAAAGTCTTACATTTTTGTAGTTAATACATCCAATGTGAAACATGATAACTAGGCCTATTGAGTTAACGTAGGCTAATGCGATTAGCATGAGGTTGTAAGAAACAAGAACATTTCCCAGGACATAGACATATCTGATATTGGCAGAAAGCATAAATTCTTGTTAATCTAACTGCACTGTCCAATTTACAGTAGCTATTACAGTGAAAGAATATTGTGCTATTGTTTGAGGAGAGTGCATAATTTTGAACATAAAAAGTTATTAATAAACAAATTAGGCATATTTGGGCAGTCTTGATACAACATTCTGAACAGAAATACAATGGTTCATTGGATCAGTCTAAAACTGTGCACATACACTGCTGCCATCTAGTGGCCAAAATATATATTGCACCTGGGAAGGAATAATACATTATGGCCTTTCTCTCAAAGATGATGATACCAAAAAAATGCAAAAGAACGTTTTTTTTTCTTTGTATTATCTTTTACCAGATATTTTGTGTTATATACCCTCTAAGGCCCTTATGCTAACTGCTAGCTTGCTAGCCCCAGCCTGCTAACTGTCTGAATCATCATGTCCCCAGCCAGCCCAACCACTAACTGGACCCATACGATCACTTGGCTACGCATGCCTCTCCCTAATATCAATATGCCTTGTCCATTACTGTCCTGGTTAGTGATTACTGTCTTATTTCACTGTAGAGACTATAGCCCTGCTCAATATGCCTTAACCAACCATGTTGTTCCACCTCCCACATATGCGATGACATCACCTGGTTTAAACGTCTCTAGAGACTATATCTCTCTCTTCATTACTCAATGCCTAGGTTTACCTCCAATGTACTCTCTTCCTACCATACCTTTGTCTGTACATTATGGCTTGAATCTATGCTATCGTGCCCAGAAACCTGCTCCCTTTACTCTCTGTTCCGAACGTGCTAGACGGCCAGTTCTTATAGCCTCTAGCCGTACCCTTATCCTACTTCTCCTCTGTTCCTCTGGTGATGTAGAGGTTAATCCAGGACCTGCAGTGCCTAGCTCCACTCCTACTCCCCAGGTGCTCTCATTTGTTGACTTCTGTAACCGAAAAAGCCTTGGTTTCATGCATGTTAACATTAGAAGCCTACTCCCTACTCCCTACTCACTTTACTTTATTCACTGCTTTAGCACATTCTGCCAACCCGGATGTCTTAGCCGTGTCTGAGTCATGGCTTAGGAAAACCACCAAAAACCCAGAAGATTTCCATCCCTAACTATAACATTTTCCGCCAAGATAGAACTGCCAAAGGGGGCAGTGTTGCAATCTACTAGATATCCTGCAGAGTTCTATCTTACTATCCAGGTCTGTACCAAAACAATTCGAGCTTCTACTTCTAAAAATTCACCCTTCCAGAAACAAATCTATCACCGTTGCCGCTTGCTATAGACCACCCTCTGCCCCCAGCTGTGCCCTGGACACCATATGGGAATTGATTGCCCCCATCTATCTTCTGAGCTCGTGCTGCTAGGTGACCTAAACTGGGAAATGCTTAACACCCCGGCCATCCTACAATCTAAGCTTGATGCCCTCAATCTCACACAAATTATCAATGAACCTACCAGGTACAATCCCAAATCCGTTAACACGGGCATCCCCATAGATATCATCCTAACTAACTCGCCCTCCAAATACACCTATGCTGTTTTATACCAAGATCTCAGCGATCACTACCTCATTGCCTGCATCCGTAATGGGTCTGCGGTCAAACGACCACCCCTCATTACTGTCAAACACTCCCTAAACCACTTCTGCGAACAGGCCTTTCTAATTGACCTGGCCGGGGTATCCTGGAATGACATTGACCTCATCCCGTCAGTAGAGGATGCCAGGTTATTCTTTAAAAGTGCCTTCCTCACCATCTTAAATAAGCATGCTCCATTCAAAAAATGTAGAACTAGGAATAGATATAGCCCTTGGTTCACTCCAGACCTGTCTGCCCTTGACCAGCACAAAAACATCCTGTGGCGTTCTGCATTAGCATCGAATAGCCCCCATGATATGCAACTATTTAGGGAAGTTAGGAACCAATATACAGAGGCAGTTAGGAAAGCTAAGGCTAGCTTTTCCAAACAGAAATTTGCATCCTGTAGTACAAACTCAAAAAGGTTATGGTGAATAAGAGCACCTCCTCCCAGCTGCCCACTGCACTGAGGCTAAGAAACACTGTCACTCCCGATAAATCCACAATAATTGAGAATTTCAATAAGCATTTTTCTACGGCTGGCCATGCTTTCCACCTGGCTACCCCTACCCCGGTCAACAGCCCTGCGCTCCCCACAGCAACTCGCCCAAACCTCCCCCACTTCTCCTTCACCCAAATCCAGATAGCTGATGTTCTGAAAGAGCTGCAAAATCTGGACCCCTACAAATCAGGCAGGCAAGACAATCTGGACCCTCTCTTTCTAAAATTATCTGCCGAAATTATTGCAACCCCTATCCCTGTGGCTCAGTTGGTAGAGCATGGTGTTTGCAACGCCAGCATGGTGTGTGCAACGCCAGGGTTGTGGGTTCAATTCCCACGGGGGGCCAGTACAAACCAAAAAATGCATGAAATGTATGTATTCACTACTGTAAGTCGTTCTGGATAAGAGCGTCTGCTAAATGACTAAAATGTAAATGTACTAGCCTTTTCAACCTCTCTTCCGTATCGTTTGAGATTCCCATAGATTGGAAAGCTGCCGCGGTCATCCCCCTCTTCAAAGGGCGTGACACTCTAGACCCAAACTGCTACAGACCTGTATCTATTCTACCCTGCCTTTCTAAGGTCTTCAAAAGCCAAGTTAACAAACAGAGCACTGACCATTTCGAATCTCACCGTACCTTCTCTGCTATGCAATACGGTTTCAGAACTGGTCATGGGTGCACCTCAGCCACGCTCAAGGTCCTAAACGATATCATAACCACCATCGATAAGAGACATTACTGTGCAGCTGTATTCATCGACCTGGCTAAGGCTTTCGACTCTGTCAATCACAACATTCTTATTGGCAGACTCAATAGCCTTGGTTTCTCAAATGATTGCCTCGCTTGGTTCACCAACTACTTCTCCGATAGAGTTCAGTGTGTCAAATCGGAGGGCCTGTTGTCCGGACCTCTGGCAGTCTCTATGGGGGTGCCACAGGGTTCAATTCTCGGGCCGACTCTCTTCTCTGTATCCATCAATAATGTTGCTCTCGCTGCTGGTGATTCTTTGATCCACCTCTACACAGACAACACCATTCTGTATACCTCTGGCCCTTTGTTGGACACTGTGTTAACTAACCTCCAGATGAGCTTCAATGCCATACAACTCTCCTTCCGTGGCCTCCAACTGCTCTTAAATGCAAGTAAAACTAAATGCATGCTCTTCAACCAATCGCTGCCCGCACCTGCCCGCCCGTCCAGCATCACTACTCTGGACGGTTCTGACTTAGAATATGTGGACAACTACAAATGCCTAGGTGTCTGGTTAGACTGTAAACTCTCCTTCCAGACTCACATTAAACATCTCCAATCCAAAATTAAATCTAGAATCGGCTTCCTATTTCGCATCAAAGCATCCTTCACTCATGCTGCCAAACATACCCTCGTAAAACTGACCATCCTACCGATCCTCGACTTCAGCGATGTCATTTACAAAATAACCTCCAACACTCTACTCAACAAATTGGATGCAGTCTATCACAGTGCCATCCGTTTTGTCACCAAAGCCTCATATACTACCCACCACTGCGCCCTGTATGATCTCGTTGGCTGGCCCTCGCTTCATACTCGTCGCCAGACCCACTGGCTCCAGGTCATCTACAAGTCTCTGCTAGGTAAAGCCCCTCCTTATCTCAGATCACTGGTCAACATAGCAGCACCCACCCGTAGCACCCGCTCCAGCAGGTATATCTCACTGGTCACCCCCAAAGCCAATTCTTTCTTTGGCCGCCTCTCTTTCCAGTTCTCTGCTGCCAATGACTGGAACGAACTGCAAAAATCTCTGAAGCTGGAGACTCTTACCTCCCTCACTAGCTTTAAGCACCAGCTGTCAGAGCAGCTCACAGATCACTGCACCTGTACATAGCTCATCTGTAAATAGCCCATCCAATCTACCTCATCACCATACTGTATTTATTTGTTTATTTATTCATTTATCTTGCTCCTTTGCACCCCAGTATCTCAACTTGCACATTCATCTTCTGCACATCCTACCATTCCAGTGTTTAATTGCTATATTGTAATTACTTTGCCACCATGGCCTATTTATTGCCTTACCTCTCTTATCCTACCTCATTCGCACATGCTGTATATAGATTTTTCTACTGTATTATTGATTGTATGTTTGTTTATTCCATGTGTAACTTTGTTGTTGTATGTGTCGAACTGCTTTGCTTTATCTTGACCAGGTCGCAGTTGCAAATGAGAACTTGTTCTCAACTAGCCTACCTGGTTAAATAAAGGTGAAATAAAACATTCTCCTACATTCTCCTACATTCCAAGAATATGCATATCCTTGCTTCAGGGCCTGAGCTACAAGCAGTTAGATTTGAGTATGTCATTTCAGGTGAAAATTGTAAAAAAGGGGCGGATCCTTAAGAGGATATTGACTACAGCTCAGCATTCAACACCATAGACCCCTCCAAGCTCATCACCAAGCTCAGGATCCTGGGATTGAATACCTCCCTCTGCAACTGGATCCTGGACTTCCTGACGGGTCGTCCCTAGGCATTGAGGGTAGGCAACAAAACATCCACGACGCTGACCATCAACAAGGGGGGCCCTCAGAGCCGTGTGCTTAGTCCCCTCGTCTACTCCCTGTTCACCCACTACTGCGTGGACGCTCACGAATCCAACACCATCATCATGAAGTTTGCTGACGATACAATGTTGGAAGGACTGATCACCAATAACAATAAAGCAACCTATAGGAAGGAGGTCAGAGACCTGGCAGTGTGTGCCTGATAACAACCTCTCCCTCAACGTCACCAAGACAAAGGAGCTGGTCGTGGACTACAGGAAACGGAAGGGCAAGCACGCCGCATCCACATTGATGGGGCTGTAGTGGAGTGTGTTGAGAGCTTCAAGTTCCTTGGTATCCACATCATTAACATGGTCCACACACACCCACACAGTTGTGAAGAGAGCACAACAGTGCCTCTTCCCCCTCAGGAGACTACGTCCTTAGATCCTCAAAATGTTCTACAGCTGCACCATTGAGAGCATATTGACTGGCTGCATCCCTGCTTGGTAAGGCAACTGCAAGGCACCCGGCCGCAAGGAGCTACAGAGGGATATGAGCTCCCTGCCATCCAAGAACTATGCAACAGGCGGTGTCAGGGGAAGGCCCAAAAAATTGGCAAAGACTCCAGCCACCCAAGCCATAGACTGTCTCTGCTACCACATGGTAAGCGGTACCAGTGCCCCAAGTCTGGAACCAACAGGACCCTGAACAGCTTCTACCCACAAGCCATAAGACTGTTAACAAGACTGCTAAATAGCTAATGAAATAGCTACCCGGATTACCCATTTTTGCACTAACTTTCTTGGAGTGACTCTATACACACACCGGACACTACCCACACACTAACACATACTTACACTAACACCCCAACACACACATACACACACACACACTACATATGCCCACACACACATAACACGTGTACACATGCATACTAACGCCACACACACACACACACACACACACACACACACACACACACACACACACACACACACACACACACACACACACACACACACACACACACACACACACACACACACGCACACACACACACACAGACACACACACACACACACACACACACACAGCACACACACAGACACACACACACACACACACACACACACACACACACACACACACTTTCACACTCACCACATAAGCTATTATTGTCTATTATCTATCCTGCTGCCTAGTCACTTTACCCATACTATATGTACATAGCTACTTTAATTACCTCGTGTCCCTGCACATCAACTCAGTATTGGTACTCCCTGTCTATAGCCATGTGATTTTTACTTGTTATTGTTATTTGTTATTCAGTGTGTATTTATTCCTTGTGTAATTATTTCAATTTTTATTTTGTATCTTATCTTTAACTCTGCCTTGTTGGAAAAAGATCCGTAAGTAAGCCTTTCACTGTTAGTCTACACCTGTTGTTCACGAAGCATGTGAAAATTGTATGGGAAGTGTATTTTTCACACTGATAACTACTTAAAACTAGGCACCTGGGTGACCCCCCTCTTCCTGTATGACTGACCAAAGTCACACAGTTCATCAGGAAACGTCTCATCACGTTTCATCCTTAGAGTTGGAAAAGCTGCAGCAGTAAAAGAAGGAGGAGTTTGCACTATAGGTGATTGACCCCATTCTTGTTCAGTTTCACTGATCAAAATGCAACAACAATGGTTTGACTGTTATCATCCAAAACAAGATGATTGGGCATGAAAGCAGATTTAGGATAAAGTTGATGGTCTGCATGTCAAGAGTCATTTGGTGTTAAACAGGCTAGTCAATATTTCTCAGTATCAGTCACCTCCTCAGATAGTGGTAAATAATCCTATCAGGGGTCTCACTTTGACAGCTTTATCTAAATCTCAATTTAGCTACCCTACCCCTTGTCATCACCAATTCTAAGTTCCTATAGCTTATACTGTATGTTTGTCTCCATGAAGAAGTGACGTCAAAGCCAATCTAACATGAGTAAATACCAGTGGGGGCTGGTGGGAGGTATAGGAGGACAGGCTCATTGCAAGGGCTGGAATGGTATAATGGAACGGTATCAAACAGATCAAACATATGGAAACCACATGTTTGACTCCGTTCCATTTAATCAATCCCAGCCATTACACTGAGCCCATCCTCCTATAGCTCCTCCTACCAACCTCTTCTGGTAAATACACATTGATGAAACCCCATTACTTTTGGGCCTGACTGCTCTTTGTTCCTCTGATTACCAATGAGTGAATGATATCACTTTAACATTCTCCTCTTTAATTTGCTCTTTCCCTTTGTTGTTTTATTCTCTACCCTAAGCATCCAACGTTATTTGGAGTCAGTCTTTTTGTGCCTTTTCTATCACTTGAACGTCACCACGGTACGTCAGCAAGCTCTGTTATGGCGAGTGACGCACAGCACCATTGTGTGGCCGGCGAGTGATTAGGACAGTACAACGGCTCACCGCCAGCCCGATGGAGGGGACATTTGTTCCTTTTGTTAGCCACAATAGATGTGCCACAAATACCACTAGTAGGAGAAAGAGGGGCTGGGGGGCTAGACATGAGAGGTGTGTGTGGTAAGGATCTAAATCAACAAAAGCTATTAGCCCTATGTGGGGCGGCAGGTAGCCTAGTGGTTAGAGCATTGGACTAGTAACCGAAATGTTGCAAGATCAAATCCCCGAGCTGACAAGGTAAAAATCTGTCACTCTGCCCCTGAACAAGGCAGTTAACCCACTGTTCCTAGGCCATCATTGAAAATAAGAATTTGTTCTTAACTGACTTGCCCAGTAAAATAAAACATTTGATTTTATGTGGTGTGAGACCTTCCTGCTCCTTCAAGGCATCTTTCCACTAAGGTCAGAACAAACACAGAGGAGATAGCAACAGTGTGTGACCTGGGCCCACCCTTATTGCCTCATCACTCCAGTGTCACCATAGTGACTCTGCAATGATATCATCCAAGATTGTCAACTGGCCCAATCATTCTGCACTTTTACAGGACTTTAGGTACCAAACCTACAAACCTTACAAGGCTAACAACCTTTAGATATTGGTTCTAGTCCCATCTGCCAAGGGTTTCAAACCCCTGGATGACAGATGGCTTTGGTTCCCAAATACTGAGAGGCCAGAGGGACATACAGTGCCTTGAGAAAGTATTCACACTCCTTGACTTTTTCCACATTTTGTTGTGTTCCAGCCTGAATTTAAAATTGATTAAATTGAGATGTTGTGTCACTGATCAACACACTACACTCTACACTCAATCTACACTTACTCTGTGTGAAAGAATAGTGTTTAACATGATTTTTTTATAAATACCTCAGCTCTGTAACCCACACCTACAGTGGGGCAAAAAAGTGTTTAGTCAGCCACCAATTGTGCAAGTTCTCCCACTTAAAAAGATGAGAGAGGCCTGTAATTTTCATCATAGGTACAAAATGAGAAAAAAAATCCAGAAAATCACATTGTAGGACTTTTAATGAATTTATTTGCAAATTATGGTGGAAAATAACTAGTTGGTCACCTACAAACACGCAAGATTTCTGGCTCTCACAGACCTGTAACTTCTTCTTTAAGAGGCTCCTCTGTCCTCCACTCGTTACCTGTATTAATGGCACCTGTTTGAACTTGTTATCAGTATAAAAGACACCTGTCCACAACCTCAAACAGTCACACTCCAAACTCCACTATGGCCAAGACCAAAGAGCTGTCAAAGGACACCAGAAACAAAATTGTAGACCTGCACCAGGCTGGGAAGACTGAATCTGCAATAGGTAAGCAGCTTGGTTTGAAGAAATCAACTGTGGGAGCAATTATTAGGAAATGGAAGACATACAAGACCACTGATAATCTCCCTCGATCTGGGGCTCCACGCAAGATCTCACCCCGTGGGGTCAAAATGATCACAAGAACGGTGAGCAAAAATCCCAGAACCACACGGGGGGACCTAGTGAATGACCTGCAGAGAGCTGGGACCAAAGTAACAAAGCCCACCATCAGTAACACACTACGCCGCCAGGGACTCAAATCCTGCAGTGCCAGACGTGTCCCCCTGCTTAAGCCAGTACATGTCCAGGCCCATCTGAAGTTTGCTAGAGAGCATTTGGATGATCCAGAAGAGGATTGGGAGAATGTCATATGATCAGATGAAACCAAAATATAACTTTTTGGTAAAAACTCAACTCGTCGTGTTTGGAGGACAAAGAATGCTGAGTTGCATCCAAAGAACACCATACCTACTGTGAAGCATGGGGGTGGAAACATCATGCTTTGGGGCTGTTTTTCTGCAAAGGGACCAGGACGACTGATCCGTGTAAAGGAAAGAATGAATGGGGCCATGTATCGTGAGATTTTGAGTGAAAACCTCCTTCCATCAGCAAGGGCATTGAAGATGAAACGTGGCTGGGTCTTTCAGCATGACAATGATCCCAAACACACCGCCCGGGCAACGAAGGAGTGGCTTCGTAAGAAGCATTTCAAGGTCCTGGAGTGGCCTAGCCAGTCTCCAGATCTCAACCCCATAGAAAATCTTTGGAGGGAGTTGAAAGTCTGTGTTGCCCAGCGACAGCCCCAAAACATCACTGCTCTAGAGGAGATCTGCATGGAGGAATGGGCCAAAATACCAGCAACAGTGTGTGAAAACCTTGTGAAGACTTACAGAAAACATTTGACTTGTGTCATTGCCAACAAAGGGTATATAACAAAGTATTGAGATAAACTTTTGTTATTGACCAAATACTTATTTTCCACCATAATTTGCAAATAAATTCATAAAAAATCCTACAATGTGATTTTCTGGATTTTCTTTTCTCATTTTGTCTGTCATAGGTTGAAGTGTACCTATGATGAAAATTACAGGCCTCTCTCATCTTTTTAAGTGGGAGAACTTGCACAATTGGTGGCTGACTAAATACTTTTTTGCCCCACTGTATAATTATATGTAAGGTCCCTCAGTCAAGTAGTGAAATACTAGCACAGATTCAACCACAAAGACCAGGGAGGTTTTCCAATGGTTCGCAAAGAAGGGCACCTATAGTATTAGTAGACGGGTAAAAAAAATGACATTGAATATCCATTTGAGCATGGTGCAGTTTTTAATTAGACTTTGGATGGTGTATCAATACACCCAGTCACTACAAAGATATAGGCGTCCTTCCTAACTCAGTTGCCGGAAAGGAAGGAAACCGCTCAGGGATTTCACCATGAGGCCAATGGTGATTTTAAAACTGTTACAGAGTTTAATGGCTGTGATAGGAGATAACTGAGGATGGATCAACAACATTGTAGTAACTCTTTGTCCTGAACACAAAGCGTTATGCTTGGGGCAAATACAACACATCATTGAGTACCACTCTTCATATTTTCAACCATTGTGGTGGCTGCATCATGTTATGGGTATGCTTGTCATCGACAAGGATTAGGGAGTTTTTAGGATAAAAAGAAACGGAATAGAGCTAAGCACAGGCAAAATCCTAGAGGAAAACTTGATTCAGTCTGATTCTAACAGACACTGGGAGACAAATTCACCTTTCAGCAGGACAATTATCTAAAACACAAGGCCAAATATTCATTGGAGTTGTTTACCAAGATGACATTGAATTTTCCGGAGTGGCCTAGTTACAATTTTGACGTAAATCATCTTGAAAATCTGTGGCAAGACTTGAAAATGGCTGTCTAGCAATGATCAACAACCAACTTGACAGAGCTTGAAGAATTTTAAAAAGAATAATGGGCAAATATTGTATAATCTAGGTGTGCAAAGCTCTTCGAGACTGACCCAGAAAGACTCACAGCTGTAATCGCCACCAATCAAGATATTAGTGTTTGAAATTTCTATTAAGAACAAAAAATATATGGAATTCTTCTTTCACTTTAACATTCCAGAGTATTTTGTGTAGATGACAATTAAATCAATTTTAATCACACTTTGTAACACAATAAAATGTGGAAAAAGTCAAGGGGTGTTAATACTTTCTGAAGGCACTGTATGTGCAGGTACGGTATTATACTGTAAACAAGCAATGACAGGCAATGCATCTCATTCATCCAAGATGGATTTAGGCAGAGATTAACTAAAGTAACCTTTTGGGGCATCACCCGTTCATT
Source organism: Salmo salar (assembly GCF_965601325.2). Classification (NCBI taxonomy): domain Eukaryota; kingdom Metazoa; phylum Chordata; class Actinopteri; order Salmoniformes; family Salmonidae; genus Salmo; species Salmo salar. The sequence continues at coordinate 63,233,354 of NC_138293.1, read as the reverse complement.
ACAGAAGATCTCATAGTGCGTAAGCAACAGTTTATATCTAAGAACCATAAACACAGCAGGTAGACAACCAGCAATCATCCTCCATGGGGATTGAACATGGTTTAAGTCTGCAACTGAAATCTTTCACCCCTTTTAACATGGCAAATTTCCTCATAGGGGTAAATCAAGGACTCTGTCTTTGTGAACATTATATTCACTCTATAACTAGTCAAGAAAGCCCCCCATGTTCATTTCAACCAACAGCCCTATGGTTGGTTGCCTCAAGTCATCACTAGCTCAATGCCTTCTGTCTGTAACCACTGAAAAAAGACTTAAAAACGAAAGACATATGTCTAAAGACATAAGTGTGCCAGAAACTCCATCGTCACTCTGTCAGTTCTACACTTTAAAAAAAAGGTGCTATCAGAAACCTACAAGGTTTTTTCAGCTGTCCCCATAGGATAACCCTCTGAATAACCCTTTTTGGTTCCAGGAAGAACCCTTTTGTTTCCAGGTAAAAACCCTTTTAGGATCCATGTAGAACCCTTTCCACAGATGGTTCTACCTGGAACCCAAAAGGGTTCTACCTGGAAGCAAAAAGGGCTCTAATTGGAACCAAAAAGGGCTCTATCCTGTGGGGACAGCCGAAGAACTCTTTTGGAACCTTTTTTTTCTAAGAGTGTAGAGACGTGTTCAGTGCGTGTCAGATAGGGCTTTGAAATGCGATGCCTCTCACCGTTGATACCACACTTGGCGTGTGTGGAGACGGCACACCCTCCTCAGACTGCCTGCCTGCCTGCTGGTGCCTGTCCATGACATGCTGCCTCAGCCACGCTAACTCCCTCTCTGTAGAAAAACAACCAAAACAGAGAGAAAAGGTCATGGTGCTCCTTCGCTCAGACAGAAAACGAAAGTCACAGTAGTTTATCAAAGCAGAAGATCTCCACTTAACTACTCTACAATGGTTTCTGAGGAGCCTCATAAAGGAACAGCAGCAGATGCCTATCTACCAGCATGTGACAAGGTCTAGGCCTAGGGAGAAAAACACTTATATAACAAATTTCCCCATTAACAGACCCTAGTGGCACTAAGAAAGAGAAAAGAAGAGAAATAACCATATTGATTAATTGGACAAAAGATCTGTTTCACTAAATTAAAGGCAGTTGTAACTAAGGGTGCTTGGCAGCGTAGATTCCTCCTGATCTTTCTTCTAGTCCTTAAGTTCCCAATTCCTCCGGTACGTTACACTCATTCCTTTATCCCTCCACACGGATGATGGCAGGCACCTCATGTGAGGAAGGATTGCGTGTCACATGATCAGTCTTGTGAGGAAAGATTCACTTAGAGGGCCCTTTGCCTTGACATGTTTGTCTGTGCTCTAGCTGGTCTCTCAGTGCTATTGGATGTCATTGGATTTGCAATGTTGTGACTGAGACAACGTGCCCAGCCACACCTCTGTGCTTGTTTGTTTCTTTTTCACGTGTGCTTACCGTATGGCCATGTAAGACTTGCACACAATTTTATGCTACTCTTTTTCTGAATGGAACCATTTAGCTTACGTACATAGCTAAGAGTTCGGATTTTCCCTGATATACAGAACCATTCAAATGCCAATTGAAGAACATCAGGCACATAACTTTGACACTTTATCTATCGGCACCGATCCAAAACTTACACACAAAGCTTTTTTATTTTTTACCGACAGCAGGAACCAGCAGATTGGTTCCAGTCCCTCTAAAAGTGCTCACGGTCCCCAGGTCACGGCTGAACATCTCATATTTATGTGAGTTGAACTGCAGGCTGGCAGGCTAATTCAATGGTATGTTTTCATTAGGTCTCAGGGGCCGAGTAGAGCCCCCTCCCTAACGTGGCCTGTCTGGACTCTGACCCCGGTTTAATGCAGGGTGATAGCGATGGGGGTCAAGGTTTTGGATCGCACCCAGCCCAGACTTAAGGTAACAATTTGAGGAGGCAGGCAGCAACATTACAGGGTTATGTAACCCATAGTCGCCGGTCCTTAATGACTTCACAGGAATGTCCAATTCTCAATAAGTGTCTTTTTTCACCGCTCTGTTTGTGGCAACACAAATTAGGTTTGGTATGGTAACCTTAAACAAATCCTTTGTCTGTGCTGTCCTGTGCTGTGCCGTGCTGTGGTGTGCAGTGGTGGGAAAAGTACTAAATTGTCATACTTGAGTAAAAGTAAAGATAAACTTAATAGAAAATTACTCAAGTAAAAGTGAAAGTCACCCAGTAAAATACTACTTGAGTAAAAGTCTAAAAGTATCTGGTTTAAAATGTACTTAAATACAGTGGTGGAAAAAGTACTGTTGAGTAAAAAGTAAAACTACATTTTTACTTAAATACTGTGCACGAGACCGGTGGCGATTTTCTAAGACGCATTAGTAGTTTTCAATGGCCACCTGACAACCAGACATAGACGTCTGAATTTTAGATTGGGTTCTTTCCCTTTTTCTTTTGTTCTGCATTATTTATGCATTCCTGTTCTTTCCCGCTTATCTGCTCACATATCTCTATCCTTCAGTATAAACACAGGGAATGAAAATTGGGCTATCATGTACAAAAACAAAGACTCACCCAATTTCAAGATAAATATGTTTCCTACCATTATGACACCATTGATTGATATTCAACGTCAGCAGCAGCATTACATTTGCATTCTGCTACAGCAGGACCCCGTAAGCTGACTGGTCCTGTGAATGAATGGCTTGATAAAGATCAATATGGCACCTTGCCACATGTGGTCTTTCCACTCTACACCATTTGTAAAGTGAGGTCATAACCTCAACCCCCCCCCGCTCCCTTATTGTCTGGGATGTGTCTCAGCTGTGTAGGAAAACTATCCCCCATACAGAATGACCAGCTCTGTTGGTCCAGGGGGCAATCCACCCCAACGCAGGGCCTTCAGCCCTATAACATTGAACATCCTTGGCCCAGGCCAGCCATGACTTCAGCAAGCCTCTGGTGCTTAGGTGACACATTTCCCAGGGGACGGAGCCCAGCCCAGGCCTGGTGCTGCTGCATCATGGGCCACCTCACTCTGCTCTGCTCTACTGCCAGTTGTAAACAGCAATTACTTAATGAGGATGCCTGACTTCCTGCCATGCATGCTGCCCAATATACTGGGTCTCTTCCGTGGCCGCCCAATTTTCTGGGTCTCCTCTGTGGCTGCCCAATATACTGGGTCTCCACTGTGGCTGCCCAATATACTGGGTCTCCACTGTGGCTGCCCAATTTACTGGGTCTCTTCTGTGGCTGCCCAATTTACTGGGTCTCCACTGGGGCTGCCCAATTTACTGGGTCTCCACTGGGGCTGCCCAATTTACTGGGTCTCCACTGTGGCTGCCCAATATACTGGGTCTCCCCTGTGGCTGCCCAATTTACTGGGTCTCCACTGTGCCTGCCCAGGGAGGGATGCTATCTTATTATTTTGGGTCCTGATGAAATGTCATTGTAAGATGAAGGGAAAACTGCGATCCTTGACGACTGCCCTACTTTTTAAGTTATTTTGGACTTTAACATTGTTACGGGCCATGATATTTCAGGCCATGGTAGTTCTACTTTGTGTGTTTGTCTGAATCTGTCTGCCAATGGATGGGGACATGTTGTACATTCTTGCCAGATGACAGGCAGCAGGGCAGGTACACTTACATAAAATGTGCCACTCCCAGCGGTGGGGTGAAGGATACATGTTCAGGATGAGAGAAGAGCAGTTCCTAGCATCATGCCCCATGGGCAGTCTGACTGACTGCCGTGATTGCAGTATATGTGGGAGAGATGCATGCCTCACCTGGTAAAATCTTGCCCAAAGTAATGATTGACACATTTGATTGCTCACTTGCCTACGGCATGTTTCTGTTACTTCAAACACATTGTTTTTAGGTGTGTGTGTGTGTGTGTGTGTGTGTGTGTGTGTGTGTGTGTGTGTGTGTGTGTGTGTGTGTGTGTGTGTGTGTGTGTGTGTGTGTTGCAAAATCTAAGCAGTAGGCGGTAATGTTTGGTTACTTACTACCTGCATTAGAGATGTAGTTGTGTCCAATTGTTTTAAGACATCTACTGAGGCAGTAGGAGTAGGCAACCTGTTGAATGCCACCCCAAGTAGGCTAGTGCCCGTCAATCAGCCGTGTCGTAGTATGCTCACTGACTTTAACCCTCCCCCTTAACAAAGTCAAATTATCATTGGCTTTCATGTCACAGCGTCACTGAGAAAGCCTGGCCCTGAGATAGAGCTCAATTTTGGGACTGTCTATCCACACGCAAACCAACATACAGCGAGCGCTTGGCTTGATTACAACTGCGGTGTATTACCAGTTCCTTCATATTTGAATGATTAATCTTTCTATTTCTTGTCAGTCAACGTATTTTTCTGAGGGTCACAGAATTCACCTGGGGATTTTTTTTGTGCTGAGAAGTTTGCTGTTCTATTACAACATATTTTTCTCTTCATTTATCTTCCTCTGTATTTTTTGTGATGAAATTAACTTGAACGTATAGAACAGCAAATCTAACATCTGTCAAGGAAATATATTTTATCATCTCTCTCCAAACGGACTGCGAAGCAATGATGAACAAGAACGGGATGGTGACAAAAATTCACACGAGAATTAGGACCGATCCTTTCACGAGCAATTATGAGTTGCTTGGCAGAGAATTGGGCAGGTAAGTCGCATGAAATGTTTAATAGGTTACCCTGTCCAGATCATGAAATTATGAGCTAGAATAGATGTCAATGCGTGCTGCAGTGCGAAGTAAACACGGGGAGGCAGGGGTAAACACACTGTTCAGTCTTTAAAGTGAGGGATTACAAATGGGAAATGTTTGTATTTTTCTCTCTGCACGTGCAAACGGGAATAAGTAAACATTTCAACGTGTCGGCCCAATCGGGATGAGTGGCGCTGGCACTGCCATGAAGACTCTCGATCTGCGCCCATGAAATTGTTTTGTGTGGGGGTTTTTTGTAAGGGAAATATGTGGGATTTATTCTTCTTTGTGTGAGCCCTGATATTTCTGGAATTTGATTTAAGTATAACCAGCCTGGTCTCATAGACTAGACGTAACATAGTAAACGTAAATCTGGAATACTTAAATTTAGTATGATATGTTACTTTTGGTATGGTTACTTATGGCAAAAAAATAGGTTTGTTGGCCAGGTGAATAACGCGAACGTCTAGCATGCGTGTTGGATTCTCATCATGGACAATTTTAGCAACTTTGAAACGACTTACTACTTTGCAACTACTTAGCATATTAGCCAACCTTCCCCTAACCATAACCCTTTAACCTAATGGTGGTGTAAAGTACTGAAGTACTATATATGTTTTTTGGGTGTATCTGTACTTTACTATTTATATTTTTCACTACTTTTACATTCCTATAGAAAATGATGTGCTTTCTACTCCATACATTTTCCCTGACACAAAATTACTTATGAGGTTATCCCTACTGCCTTTGATCTGGTGGACTCACTAAACACATGCTTCATTTGTAAATTATGTCTGAGTGTGCCCTGGCTATCCGCTAATAAAAAATGTAATTGTGCCATCTGGTTTGCTTAATAGAAGGAATTTGAAATTATGTATACTTTTACCTTTGATACTTAAGTATATTTAAAATGAAATACTTTTAGACTTTTACTCAAGTAGTATTTTACTGGGTGACTTTTACTTGAGTCATTTTCTATTAAGGTATCTTTACTTTTACTCAAGTATGACAAGTGAGTACTTTTTCCACCATTTACGCTTAACCCTAACTCCTAGCGAACGTTAGCAGCTAGCGAACGTTAGCAGCTAGCGAACGTTAGCAGCTAGCGAACGTTAGCAACAACAAATTGGAATTCGTAACATATCAAACTTTTTGCAAATTCGTAACATATTGAATGAATTGCATTTCGTAATATATCATACTAAATGGATGATGGACAGCCACAAATGAATACATACCATATGAAACGTATCATACTAAATGGAGTGTTCGGATGACAGCATGGCTGATTTACCATGAGTAAGGACTTGAGTTGATAAATGAGATGATATATCAGCCTTGTTTTTCTATGTGCTGTTTTATTTTGGAGCGGATGGTATGTTGAATGTTACTTCATTCTAAAACGGGACCATTTTTCTGCTCATGATACACATACAGTATCAACACTAGCACAACAAAAATGTCCTCCATTTGGAATTTATACCAGCCTCAATCAATGGCTTGTGAGACTTCTCTGATTCTCCTTCAATTGTGGCACCTTCTGTCCCCTGTAAACTGAATTGCGATGTCAGAGAATAATTTTACCCTATATCCCTATCTCTCCCCTCTTTAACTGTCACTGCTGTGGGGGCCCTCGGTAGAAAGGTGAATATGCAATGCATTTTACCAGCCCCAGTATTATTAGCATGAAATATGCTCTGACCTACATGTACCATCACTGGTCTCAGTAGCTCCCTATCTCTATATCTCCACCATCCAAGGAATCTCTGGCACACACAAGCTATTAACACAGGAAGAGATGTTTGCTATTATTCTGTTTTTTCCAGAATCCAGACCATGCCTACAGCCTCACCCATGGCTGTTTGTTTGGGATTGTTACAGTGGGCTAATTCCCTGCCAATCAGCCCTGTTTTGTCCTGGGGGTCAGGGTGGGGGATATTGTGCAATTACCATCAGTCTCCCTCCGCCCTGCTCCGGCCCCCTGTTGTTCTCCACAGATCAGCGAGTGTGACCTACAATGCATTTGAACCCAGACACTAAAATGTGTGCATTCCAAGGCGGTTGAATGGGGGAGTCTCAGAGATATTAAACTCCCTTTAAAAAGCCAGTAGCCAGGCTACTACTTCCCTAGGTCCAAAATGTTTTATTTAGAACCTGTTGACTAGGATTATTAAATTGTCTGGACTTGGGTCATCGCATCGTTTCTGTCTCAGGTGATATTGTACCAATACCACATGCAACCGTCCTTTATAACTTCATAGGGAGTGGGAGACAGGGAGGTATTACATTTTTCTCTCTCTTCTGGATAGTATGCAGGCAGGTGCTAAATAAAGACTCATTCACTTTGCCAGTTGGTAGCAGCCAGATTTCCCTGTCTGACACCATGGGACATCCTGGGCCAGCAGCCAGGACCTGGGGGGGCTGTTTGAGCTCTGAGCGAGCCCAGCGTCCTCTCAGCACTCCTTCCACCCCCATCTCTCCCTCTCCTCATCATCCTCCTCTCATTACCTCCTCGCCCCCACAACATCCTGATCTGGCCTCATAAATCCCATTAAGTGCAGGAATGTGAGCTGTGTTGGATGCCAGGAGAGCAGCTTGTCAAGATTTAGATGGCCAGTAGAAGAGGAGGGATGGATCTCTCCCCCCTTTCTCTTCTCCACTATGTTTGAGACATTGTGGTCCCTGGTGCCTGGTAAGCCTTCTGGAGCAGATTTCCGCAGTAACACCTTTGAAGGCTTCTGAAATCTGCCCCTGATTGCTTCCCTTCAACACCCCCCCCCCCCCCCCCCCCCCCCCCCAAATATACTCACACAAAAATCAGGCATTTAGATAAGGTAGAAGAGTTTTGACTTTGAGGACAAGTTGCAAGAGTTGACATGAAAGGTATTGACGTTGAATTAGTTGGAACGGATCCCTGTTTCTAGGTCAAATGGGTGTCCTCTGATATTTACTTAGCCTAGATTTTCACTATCTTCACTATGATTTAGAAGGACAGCAAAGGGGTTGTCATTTAACAAAAATGTGTGGGTTTTTGTGTCTGAGAGGCGTTTATGAACAGGAAGAGGAACCCAGCCTGTACTGTGAGGCAGCTGAAGGCGATCAGATGTCTGTGTTTCTCAAAAGGGGAGTGACTCATGTCTGAAACACAGACCCCACAGGAAAAACAGTTTCTCAGTTAGATTAGTGCCATCACCACCACAAGTTCCTGGGTTGGTGTCTATGCATACTGAATGAAAACTTCCCTGTTGATTTGGAGATTGACACACCACATACATGCAGACATGATGATGTGAAGCTGCGTAATGATAGTTCTGCAAATCAGGTGTTGGTGTGTCTGCATAATTACCTTTTCTGTGGGATTTGGGATTTACACAAAATGTTAAAGACAACCTTCAAGTGGCAGACATGGTTTCTGAGTGTCTCTAAGGAGCAGCTTGAAGGCTGAAAGTCATGTGTTCTCTCATGGGTCAGACATTTGAAGCATGTTGAATTTTGTCTGTAACCCCTGTGCTCTTGTCTCTGGTGTGTTACTACAGACAGTGTGTGAAAACAGCAGGGTAATGATGGCCTAGTTTAGCAACCTTTGACCTGTTGTCACCATCTTAAAAGGCCTCCTGTTGCTCCTCAGCATCGCCTGTGGTTTCTTTTAATTTCATCGGCAGTTCCCAGCACAGAGGTAGCTGCTCTGAACTTGGGGAATTGGCTAATTAAAGAAGAAAGGCTTTGACTTTGACTGGTTTGGGTCTTTTGATTTGGAACAATGTGCCCTAGCAATCCTCACTAGGGCTGGGAACCAGTGAGAGTGAAGAAAGGGGAAGGAGGAACAGCCCACAGGGAATGGGCTTGTGCCAGCTAACATATCCAGGAGGAGTAGCAGGCTTAGGTTTACAGTACAGCCAGCCTGGAGGAAAGATGTGAGAAAATGACCGGCACCAAGTTTACACTCCCTCTCCATACAGACACAGCTTTTAATAGCAGAACCATTGGGATGCCATTATATCTACCTGTGCAGTTTCTATGAATGGTTGCCTTTCACTGCCAGGCTCTGTCTGCAGTTTCTATGAATGGTTGCCTTTCACTACCAGGCTCTGTCTGGCCGAGACATCTGACTCCAAAGCAGTGTCGGTCGAATTTCAAGTAACATGGCAGAAACAGTTGTCAGTTGAACCAGGGAAGTGAGGGAAGGCCAAAATTCTCTAACAGGGATGCCAAATGATTTGGTAAGTGAAGTTGCGGACTCCATTTTTTTTTTCAGGGGTTAGGAGGACTCCGCTGTGGCCTCCTGGACCCCTTCTCCCCTAGTCCAGCCCCAGGGAAGTGGGTGGTCCTTGTGCAGGGGCTGCCATGTTTGCTGGTCAGCCTGCACAGGCCTTTGTGTGGCTGTCCGAGGAGATGCAGGGTGCTGCTTAAGGTCTGGGTGGAGGCGTTTGGGAATTCCATTTGTCCCCCGCTGCTGTCAGCTGTAAGAATGGGAAGTGTACAAGGCTCCGTTATAGCCCTGGGATGGTGTTTGTAGAAGGCTGGACACAGTGGGGTGATTCTACACATCGGATTTCCTGCCCACACCCGCAGCCTGACCCTCGACACCTCTGCTGAATCCATCAATGTATGCAGCAGCAAATGGAATGCTCAGATGGTGTTTTAGAATTGTGGTTGTATGTTCCTCTTTTCTTTTCTCTGGGGGTGGGGCTTGTGGACAGACAACAAGCCCAGCTGTCCTCTCTTTATGTTGACTTTTAAAGAGTGCTATTAGTCTTATCACCCCCCCCCCACCGCCTGTCCATACAGCCACTCAGGAGTGACGGTTGGGCCTATCTCCTGCCTGTCAGGCCCTCCACTGTGGAGGAGGAAGAGGAGAGAAGGATATCTTACTACACTGATGAGGGAGCGTATCACTTGGTGTTTATCATCAGTCCTATATTGCATAACAATGGTAGATAACTCCATGTGTATCCCTCTGTTTTGTAATACCACTCAGTCCACCTCTTCATTTTCTTTGGTGGTCTTTCAGTGGCCTGTGCATCCTACCTATTGTAATCTGTTTCACTGCACTGCAATTTGTTTTGCTTTATTGGTTGCGTCATTGTTTGGAACTCTCAGTGCTGTAATTGCTGTTTCTCTCCCATGATTACTCCCTGCAGGTTCATGGCCAGAGTCAATCAGATTTACCGATAAGACATTGAAGACAACCAAATCAAATGAAACTGTTAATTGTGTTTCTGATTATTCAACATATCCCTTTCCCCCACTATTTTTCTCTTCCCAGGGGAAAGTTTGCTGTGGTGAAGAAGTGCATTGAAAAGGCGACAGGGAAGGAGCACGCTGCCAAGTTCTTGAGGAAGCGTCGGAAGGGCGAGGACTGCCGCATGGACATCCTCAACGAGATCGCTGTTCTGGAGTCAGCCAAGGCTAACCCTTATGTGGTGGCGCTGCATGAGGTCTACGAGACCAACTCTGAGATCATTCTCATCCTCGAGTGGTGAGTGAACTCGTATGCATCAAAACGCAAAGTCCATGGAAAACGTGGTGTGCACAATATGTGAGTGTGTGTGTTTGGATCTCTGCACCGCCCTTAGCTCATGTCGCCAGTGACGGGAGAAAATGCTGGTGATGGTAATCTAGAAGACCTTTTAAACTCTCCGTACATGTTGATGCTCCACCACAATGCAGCACTGGCAGGAAAAAAACGGGATGAAATGATAAGGTTCCTAATGAGGGGGGAAATGAAAAACCATTTATGCGCCATTTACCGAAAAAAAAACTTTCCGTCTCTGCAGGTTTTTCTCTTTCTGCGTAGTTTCGAGGGGTTTTGATTGATGCGGTCGCCTGAGTAAAAATGTATTCTGCTCATATAAAACATGGGATTTTTTAACGTGATCTTTGTTTCAAAACCGCATGAGATCTTGCGTAGACAGGATGTTGAGTGACGTGAATGTCAGAGCGTTGGATTTCTTGAAAAATGGTAGATTACATCGCTCCAGTCTAACCCTAACACGTCGACTTCCTGTGTTGCACTCTTTCTGCTGAGGATGCAGCTGCATGTCACTCAAGAGTTTCTCACCTTAACAGCTGCATGAACACGCACACCAAGCACACACGCATGCCTGCTTGAACATTGTAACCTTATAAGGAAATGATAACTCCCCTGTGGTTGGTCGCTGTGCTCATAGCCACATCCCCAATTCTTGTTACCTTGCCTGATTGTGTCAGTGCTTCTATAAACAGACGGATGAAGATGGACCAAATGACTCAATCTAGAAGATTCTTGAGAATAAGTATTTGTCACATGATACATTTTAAGGAAAGCTAGCATCAGTCAAATTATTTCATCATGTTTCAAAGCATCCATTCCATCCAAACACAGGTGAACCAGTCTGCATCTGAGCTGCATCCATCTGATCAACAAAGCATAGAGGTCAGGGTGGAAGGAAAGGATCTGTCTGGTCTTGCGTCATATCCTATGACCACTATCTAGCGTATGTGTCATGGCTGTCCTAAATGACCACTCTGGTCTCATTCTAATTAGGAGCCAGAGATGGTAATAAGCATTGTAATGACCCCCAAGCCCCATTACAAATAGACAACACCACACCAACCAGTTAATCTAGAAAACCAAAAGACTGTGTCCCATCCTGACCCTGGTCTGGTCATAAACCACCCACATCTCCACCCATTCTCTCCTAGACATAGAATGCTCCTGCAGAACAAAAGGTTCCCTATAGGGGGGGTGTGTATGTGCTTGGCCTTGGACCCCAGTGCGAAAGAGAAAGCAGAGCCACTATTTCATGCCTGCGGGGGCAGGCACTGGTCCATAGCCCTGCACTAGCTGCCAGATAACTTTGCACTTCCTTGTGCAGTCTTCCTTTTGTCTGTCTGAAAGTTTTAGAGATTCTTATAGGCCTATGTTCATCCAGATCCCAGTATAGGTTATGGTTCCTAGTGAAGTCCTGTACTAACTTGGTAGTCTGCAGCCATCGAGATGCTGTTGCAGCCTGTATGACTGTGAACTCTTTGCCCATTAAAGGGCTCTCTGACCTCAGCGTGGGCTAGCTTTGCTGCAAACCAGAGAATGTTCCATTTCCTGTGGGTTTACATAAAAGCAGTTAGTAATGCTTCCAAAAGTAGAACACACACAAACAAAGTAGCATGTGCATACACACACTCATACTCACACATTGGTCTGCACATAGCCACAACCACATCCCCACGCAACGTATGAGAAATGGAAGCGAGAAACAAAATTTTCCTCATCAGTAAGTTTAAACCCAGTCTGTGCGAGCACCACACATAATGACTAGTCTAAATGAAAATGGCACTTTAATGAGAAATGAACCCGCATCATCTCTGCTTAGAACACATTCTGACTGTTTAATCATAATGGTTTTCTGTACTCGGGGGCACAGTCCATAGCCTGCTTCTGATGGTGGTGAATAGTTGCAAGAAATACATTTCTTCAATGATTCTCCAACAAACCTTAGATTGTCATCTGTGTGTTCCCAACTCTCTACATGTCTTGTCAAGGAAACCCATGGTGTTACCGGAGATCAAACAACCCTCTAGGATGAGACCAAACATCTTACGTTTCTGTCATATTGACAAATACAGTATTGTGCAGGTGCATTTCTAGAGGTCTACATTATATGTGGGAAAATTAGATGAACCAAGTCACCGACGTTAGTTTTTCAAGGTCAGTGTACGCACGGCTAAGGTTTGGTCCAACCCTCAGTCACTACATATTTGTTTATCATCTGGCAAACAATATGAGTTACAAGTTTTGTGAATACTATACTTAGCCGTTTCACCTCCGTCTTTGAACTCATGACACTGCTGTAAACTCTGAGGTAACTTCAGATAAGAGGAACTCAAAATCCTAACCAATTACAGGCAATCGGATAGTCTTGGGAATGGCAGTCAGGTCCAGATTGCCCGGCCAATCATAACCCTAGAGCAGCTTTAAAGCTTTACAGGGTATGTTTATGAAAATGTAGCACTTTGACTCACTCAAGCTTGATCTTTCAGCGCTGATGGAATCATTCCTGAGGTAATTTTTTTCTAGAACTGTTTTTCAGCCCCTCTGTAATTGGAAAGAGTGATGCTTTTTTTTTTCTTCTCCCCCTCTGTCCTCTTAATTCTGCTTTCATCCTCAAGTGTAACGGTATCTGATGTTTTTACGTGGGTATTGAGACATCTTACGTAATGCAAATTGAAACCCTCCAGTCCATGTCAGCCATTGATCTTTGTCACTTCAAATGTATGCAGTCCTCAGATAAGTAAATTGATTATATTAGAGTCTTTGACACACATCTCCACTGTCTGGCATGGGCTGGCCTTCATTTAAAACTACAATAAAGTCTTCAGGAAATCTTTTTAGGAACTAGTAAAAGTGTTTTTGAGGATGAGGGCTGTCTAATAAATTGTATTCCAATTTTCGAAATGGAAAAACCTCCTTGAAAAACTGTTTGTACCGAGTTCTCTTCGTTCTAGTAAGGTTTGATACATCAAGTCTCCTGTATTGGAGGATGAGTGTTGTCACAGCATAATCCCATCTAAATGATGACAACTCTGAAACCAGAGTCTATGTGCTGTACTGAGTACACAATGTAGTCAACACACAGGCCTTGTGAGAAGTGATCAGTAGTAGGCTTTGAGGTTTGGTACCTGGCCAGTAAGAGTAAAATGCCTATTCCTGGAGATCTTATGCCCAGAGTAACCAAGTTGGCTTGTGAGAATGCAGCCAATATCGTAAAGGACACACGTAAATACACACTCTGTCCCACATCCTCTCATTGAGAACTCATGGCTCATCAGTCTTCAGCTCATTCTCAAGTAACTCTTTGCCTGCCCTCCCCCCAACCTTAATGTTCTGCGGGTGACGGCTACTGTGAATCTCTTTGATGGGACTCTGCACAGTTATTCTGTCTTAAGTGGATGGGAAACCATTCCATGTCATCTGTCTGCTGACTGACAGTGGGGAGACTGATCCACTGATGCATAGAGGGAGAAATAAGACCAAAGTGCTTGGAGAGCATGTCCTCAGTCCATTTCATTTCTACAGGATGGCTCTTGTTAGTACTAAAAGCCTAGATGAGTTTATTTAAGGATTTTGGAGGGTATCTTTGTTTCCGCCTATTGGTAATTAGTTCAAACGGGGAAAGGAAGGGGTGGGATAATTAGACCTATTTGACTCAATTGTATTAAATTGAGACCCAGCACATGGAACAGACGAATAATGAGAGACACTATCAGTTTGCGTCTTTTTTTAATCATGCAGTTGTCAGCAAGCATAAATCAAAGCCATGCTTCCAACGACACACTGGTGTCTCTCATTTCCTTTCTCCCCAAAACTGGTAAACTAGGCCTGCTATGCATATTTGGTATACATGTGTACTGTAGGAACTGGTCCCCTTTCTTCCTTTAGCAGTCTTCCACCAACTCTTTTGGGGGGGGGGGGGTTCAGCAGGTGGGGGAGAAGGTCAAAAGAGACGGCCAGCATTAAATGTGTGGAGCCCCAAGCGAAAGGGGATTTATATGGCCCAATGATGGATATCCAGAAAAACAAAACCTCATATTTTCACAGCTGAGGACAGTAAAGGTGAGGATGCAACAGTGCGAGGTTACCCAGGGATTGGATGGTGTGGTTATGCCCGGGCCATGGTCGCAGATTTCCTCTCAAGATAAAAAGCTTGTGTGCTGACTAAATCCCCCACACATGGCTGTGCTATTAGGCAAGCGTCCTCTCTCCAAGCTTTTCATCTGCTTTGGAGAAACATCCAACATAAATCTGCCATGTCCTGGACGGCATTGCTTACCATTGTTACACAAGCATGACAATAATTGATAAACCAGGAATTTGCCTTAACAAAAAAGATGTCAGCATTTTAATTTGGAAATCAGCCTTTCTATTTTCTAAGTGGATCCAAAAAATAGGATAACCCCCCCCCCCCCCTAATCCTGAGCAGTTAGGAGTGGATGCCCAGATTGGATAAACTTCCAATTTTGGGGGAGAGAGACAGCAGTGTGGTGGTAATCCCTGCAATTTAGTGTTCTATCCACTACTGTAAACTATGGGATTGTTTCAGTGTGCTGTCACTGTCTCAAGTCTTAGGTAACTCTTTATTATACGACAGGGATCTCTAGTTTGATAGATTTGAAATTCTTTCCCCTTCGTTTTTTGTTTTTGACTTAACTGATCTGGAATGTGTGTGTGTAACTCTGGAAAGCCTTATCCGGGGCTGGCACCAACTGATATGGGTCCTCGTATCTCGAGTCAAAGCTGAGGTCAGGGAGGCACCATTTTTCTTCTGATTTCCGTGTGGGAACGTCGGAGTGCCACAGACAGGAGTCACATGCTTTGTGTGTGGATGTGGAGCACGGACCCTGTTCCCAAGCCCAAAGTACAATAACCACAGGGCCAGTTGCGTAACTTTAAAAATAGAAAATCACGGGCTAGGGCTCGACACACTTCACTGTGTATGTGATAACGGGATAGAGGTGGGATTGGCATTGTCATCATGTTTGAGTTGATAGTTGAACAAATGCAGTGATTTACAGTGTTAGGGTGTAGACTTCACGAGTGTAAATGCTTTACAATGCATAATCAGCAATCAATCACAGCAGCCCAAGTTTAAAAACTCCAGATATAATAAACATGTACTGTTTGTTGTTCATCTCATCACTATGGCTCTATTTTGATCCTCCATTGCCTCTGTGTTTTCCAGTGCTGCCGGTGGAGAGATCTTCAACCAGTGTGTTGCGGAGAACGACGAGGCCTTCACAGAGAAGGATGTGATCAGGTTGGCCAGACAGATCCTCACCGGCGTGGCCTGTCTGCACCGCAACAACGTGGTCCACTTGGACCTGAAGGTCAGTAGAAAGCTCATCTCGGAACCCAGAACTAAACCCGCTACTAGTTACGGCTGTCAAAGCGAGAGACTAGTAAAAAATACAGGGCACCCCTGGAATGGGCGACTGTTTCTCAACTGCCATATTTCTCCCCTTAAGCAATGAGAATCCCTTAATGTGGCAGAGCAGTAACTCTTCCTGTACGTGGGACATGTCTAGCAAATAAAGACGCCCATCCAAGTTACTCTGTTAGCTTTTAACGATTGACAACTGTTTTTATGTGAATGCTGCATAGTTTTCGTCCCGGAGTTCCCGCTCTTACAAATGAACCCTGTCAGGGTCTGGTTTCTCTCTAGAATTTATTTTGTAAAATACTGCAGGGTTGTGTAACAGAAGACACAGAACAAAAGCTGTAAGTCTTATAGGTTTGTTTTGTCTGCCCAGTGATGTCAAAAACATTTGTATTGTTGATAATGATGAATAAAACACTGTTTTGGAGTGTGTTAGAACTTGGCAGGCAGGTTATATATGAAGAAACCCTCCTCTGATCCAGGGGATTTATGAGCAGTGTTGTTGGGTGAGGGGGACTGAACCGACTGTCCCCAGACTAGATTTTATTGGCTCCCCATTTTCCTTTTCTACTCCCCCAGTGATAGACAGTATTAAATCTATCCCTGGTGAAATGTCACAGGCTTGCTGTCTCTGGCTCTGGTCTGTCTCTCTTGGTCCTTCATTTATCCTAGATTTATTTTATTTGACCTTTTATTTAACTAGGCAAGTCAGTTAAGAACAAGTTCTTATTTACAATGACGGCCTACCCCACCAACCCTCCCCTTACCCGTACGACGCTGGGCCAATTGTGCATCGCCCTATGGGATTCCCGATCATGGCTGATTGTGATACAGCCCGGGATCGAACCTGGGTCTGTAGTGACAGCTCTAGTGCTGCGATGCAGTGCCTTAGACCGCTGCGCCACTTGGTCCCCCAAGATGTCCTGGCCAAAGGCCCCAGGCCAGGAATCTTGCCAGTATGACCCAGAGGTTAAGCGTCATATATAGGGGCCATCGAATCTGATAGGCCCTCCAAGACATCCCACCTTTCCTAGGAATCATCTAATAGGTTAAGGGGATGAACCTTGTTTATTGATGTAACCAAATTGAATCCCTCTGGGGCTGTACACTCTGTGGGTTTGGCTTATTCATTTAGAGGTAGATTAGACTCTTTAGTGGAAGGCCTTGAGGCTCAATGACTACTCAACTGATTAACTATCTATCAAGCATGGTATGTGACCTCTGTCTGTCAATTCACTTAGCATGCACTCTTTGGATTTGGTCTAATCTGTCTTATCTCGGTCTCTCCCCTCAGCCCCAGAACATCCTGCTGACCAGTGCCATCCCACTGGGTGATATCCGCATCGTGGACTTTGGCCTGTCCAGACGCATGGACAGTGTGACAGAAGTCCGAGAGATCCTGGGCACCCCGGAGTATGTGGGTGAGTCCTGCATCCTGGCTTCTGCAGTCAGTTTATATCAATAAGGAAGATAGATAAGCAATTCTTAACTTCAGTACTATAAAATGTTTATCAGGACTAATTGGCGTTATCCATGCTATTCCAGCTCCAGAGATCCTGAACTATGAACCCATCAGCATAGCGACAGACATGTGGTGAGTATGAGCTAAAGAGACTGTGTCAAGCAGATATCAGCTAGTGTCCGCAATACATCTTGGTTTTTCCAGAAGCCATAAAATATTGATCACCAGCCAGCTCCACAGTGGAAATCTGAGAGAAATACTTCCCCATGTCTTGTAGTCTGACACCTTTCCCTCCTCATCTCTCAGGTCCATAGGGGTCTTGACCTACGTCATGCTGACGGGCGAGTCTCCATTCCTGGGGGACAACAAGCAGGAGACCTTCCTGAACATCTCCCAGGTCAATGTGGACTACTCCCAGGATGCCTTCGAGGGCATCTCCTCCCTCGCCATTGACTTCATCAAGACCCTGCTGCTCAAAAACCCCAGGTGAGGAACAGGATAGGTTCAAGAATCAACACTCAATTAGTTCAGTGCCACAGCCCGACAGATGTTCTCCCACATGTCCCATAGTGAGTTCAACACTGATTAACAGGTGAATGTCATTCATACTGCTGCTTGCAGCACATCCTCGTTAAGTCTCCCGACGCGCGGTAATGCATATGAATAATTTAATATAAGGATACTGGTCCTTGTTACGTTTCATCTATTAACCCATTCTGTGTCACCACTGTCACTATTTGATCGAGTGTTCCAGCACAGAAGGGCTAGATGCTGTATGTCACCATCATGTCTCAATGACAAACAGCAGTAGTCTATCGCTGTGATCCAGGGCCATAATCTTCACTCAATATAATTTAATTGCTGCAGATTATTGGCAGTATAAAAAATACAAAAATTTGAAAAAAATTCCTGTGTGTGTCTGAGTAATCCCAAAAAGCGGAAAAGGCTGGGATGAAAAAGTGGGCTTTGGTGGTTTTTCTAAAAGACTGTCAGGGAAAGAAGAGTGTCTGAGGGAAGGGGAGGGAGAGGAAGTTGTATAACTGCATATTTGTCACCTTTTTACCATTGGCTTTCCTCAACATGTATTCACATTAGCTATTTCAGTTTTACTTTCAAAACTGATGAACAGAAGCTTTAAAGTCCTTGCTGCCTAGACCTTGATGATTGATTTGAGATCTGACACGCATCCTCTCTGTCTGTGTGGCCACAGGAAGCGAGCCACTGCAGCGGAGTGCCTTAACCACCCCTGGCTGAATGGACCAGCTGACCTCTACACCCAGCTCCACGCCAGCTCTCTACCCTCATTGGACGAGCCTGAGACCAGCCAATCAGAGTCTGAGCCTGAGAGCCCGGCACCCTCCCCAGAGCTGGAGAGCATGGGTTCGTACCTGATGTGCCCCGGTCAGGTAGACCTCAAGACAGGCCGCAATGCCTTTTCCTTCACTTCTGAGCCCTTCCCTGCACTGCCAGAGATCCAACAGGAGCTCATCTGCTGAGGAAGGGCTCCATTAGACACTGTGTGTAGTGACTGACTGGACTGCTGTCACAGAATGGACACTGTCTGGAAGCCAGTGAGACCTGGTCTGGTCCGATGCAGGGCCTCCAGCTCTGTTTGACTCTGTATGTGTGCTGCTGCTACTGCTGCGATGGATGTGTGATATCTGTCTGAGCTCAGCTGACCGTGTGCAGTAAATCCATGTGTGTTTGATGCATGTTACCCTGTGCTGATGCGTGGCGTCTGGTAATGAGCCACACTGACACACTTTAATGCATGTGTAACGAGGGTACTGTAACTGTATGAGTGCTGTGAATGGAAGGAGTGGGCCAGTTCTTTGTGCTCGGCTATGAAGACTAGAACAGTGGGACTGACTTCATCCATCACTTGGTCTGGTCTGCACTCTCAGTGAAGGAAGTCCTGCTTTGTCCCAGGCTGGGTTGATCCCATGTTGGCCCTCAACCTGGCTCTCACCTTGGCTGCCCTTCACGTTCCACTCCCTAACTGACCTTTGAACCAGGACTTCTCCTCTCCTTTGTGAGGATGTAACTGCTCACCCTGAGAGGAAATGACGTTGGCCAACAGGAAGTTGGAACCTCTTTGCTTTTGTTGAGGTCTGAACCTTAAATGCCTTTCATGATGATGTTGATTATGAAGGATGCCAATGTGGTTAGACAGATGTCCCTAGATGAGATGCTGCCTACGCAGCAAAGGAAAACTGACTGTGTTAGGGGAGTGCCCTCACAGAAACCAGTCAGAAGGGTTAAATAGTCTTCTTTGACTTTGTTTGTTCATATGACCACTTCAGGCCTCCAAACATAGAAAGCCATCTCAATCACCACATCTAATTAAATCACATCTGTTGTTTAGTGTAAGGACAATCTTGATGTCAATTTAAAGCACTTTTTATTTTAAGAATGAACTACACATGATCAAAGTATTAACCAAAGTCTTGATGAAATGGCTCAAAAAGCACAGTTTAGTTGAATGATTAATTAAGACACAAATGTACATGGCCACTTCCCACCATCTATTGTTAATATATTTCCATCACTCGTTTCCACCAAGTGCCATATAGTTCACCTGTTGTGTTAATGTTTCTGTTTATTCTTGTAAGATTTTTTTTGCTATTGTTGCACAATTTCCATGTACTCATGTTTGAAATATCAGTTTGCCATGTTGGATATGTCACAATATATTTCCCTTCAGGCATTGTGAACAGATGTCTTTTTGAAGAGGAAGTGACTAGGATTCAATGACGTCACAATCATTTTAAATTGTGGCGTTAATGACAGTTCAATGATTTGCAACCAATTGAAAGGCTTTGAAGAAAGCTCCTTTGGATATGTGGTGTTTGAGAGTGAAGAGAAATTACTCTTGAGGACTTCTCAAAAAGTACTGAAGTGTATATTGATTGATAGTGTAAGAATAATCTGTAAAATATTTTAAGATCCATAATGTATGAACATTTTAATAATTATTGTATGCCTCCTTTTTTCTTTTTTTTTTTATCTCGACTGTACTTGTGACTTTCATTCCTGGTTACTGCTCATGAATTTCAGGCAGGTTTGCACTTGTGTCCAGGTGGACGTTACATTGAAATTAATAAATGTTGATGGCATGCCTCGCAAAAATGTATCGAAGAACAATAAATGTACATTTTGTATTAAACTATTCATCTTGATGAATTTACTTCATTGTGTGGTCTGTTTAGGCATGGAACAACCACTGCGTGTCTTGTGCCCTCAACCACAAAGCTTTAGTCTGGTCAGAATGTAGTTCCTTGTACAAAGGACCAGGGAACCATTGTGACCCATTTTAACCATATTCTCCTCTTGTGTGCCGAATATCAAGTCTCTCCACTTGAAAAACATTCCTCAAACAACAGTATCTTCAGTTTACACTGAAGACCATTTCCCAAGTGTCTGTCTTTCCTGTTTTTGGTCTTTTTCGGGAAACAAGTTAAATGTAGCAAGAAGAACTGATGGGTTTCCAGAAATATCTAGCCACTCTTAACAGGAAATACCAGTGTCACTTGAAAAGGGACATGCTGCGACGCTTTCTTCACTGGTGTGTACACACACTCTGTTTAACCTGCTGCAAGTAAACAAGGGAGACAATGTCCCTGCATGCCAATGTTCTGGATTCTTGCTTTAATGTGCTCTTCCGCTGAGGGTCGGCACTAAGCCCAGACCAGCTAGCTCCACTCAGGCCGTGTTGAGCTCTGGATGGACGAAGAGACTGGCCCTGCCTGGAGTGACCGTTTCCCTTTTATATCCTGCTCCTCAGACCTTTGGAATGCAAATGTTAGTAACTTTCCATCTCCCTTTATTCACCCTTGTTAATATAGCCTTTGTTTTCTCAGCAGGAGTGGCTCTGTTTTACACCATTGCTATATTTTCACACCAACCCCATACACACATTCACACCCTCGCACGCACACATTATGCAAACCATGACAGAGATAATAGTCATAGCCTGTGTTGCTGGGTTTCACACAGTTGCGGGAACATTTTGTCCTGATATCTGGAAGACAGCCATTGTGAGTATTGTTTTAATTAATTCAGGTGTAGTTATATCAAGACCTAAGCCTTCATGGCAGAACTACAGCTCAAAACCACTGGACCAATCTAAATGAAAAGAATGAAGCAAAGCTTCCATAGACATGAAGATAACCTGCTCTCTGGAGGAGAAGCAGATGCAAAGGCTTTGGAGTAGAGGTTTTCCTTTAGTTTATCAGTCCTGGCCATCTTTTTCCACCAAAGCAGGACATAAATTGATTCAATGATCTGTTACAGCATCTAACTCATCTCCATTGACCTTCACATCTCCAGCCATGATGTTAGTAGTACTGAATTGTTTTGCTGATGTACAAAACAAAATGCGGCCGCTCCGTTCGGAAAATGTCAGACATCTGGATTTTAAATCGTTCCTGCTAAAAGCAGCCAGTGAGCTTTTTGTTCCCTGGTAACCAAGCATTCTAAAAGAGCAGAAGTTGTCACAACCTTGATCCCTGAGTTGAAAATGTAACAGGGAATCAGAAAAGCAGAACATGGGGAAGAGGAGGAATCTTTTGTCTTCCCATATCGACACCATTGACTGAACTCAACATCACCAGTTACAAAACCAAGATTGACCATGTTTGACAACCGGTTGGAATTAGGGATATGGACCACTGGACCGGTGTTCATTTGAATTGTTTAAGCATAGAGCAAATACTATGCAAATAGAATGTTGGACTTTGTTTCCATAAGATCATATCGATATGACGTCTTGAGAGATCTTCCTTATGAGATTAGTGTGAAGGCTGTTTGTATGAAAGACCAAGCCAACACACGGCCTTACCATGCTCTATTTCAATACTTAAGGACATTTAGCAGCTGACACCATGGGAATAAAATGCCCCAGAGTCTTTTCTTTCATACCCCTGCCTACTTATTTTTTTCTCTCACTTTTCTTTTTTTTTTGTCTTTATCCGTCATGTTTCTCTGGTGCTCTTTCCTCTTTCATTCACCCCATTCTCTTCAATCTCTAGATCGCTCAGTCTTTCAGCTTTCCTAGAAGCTGCTCCCTCACACCTTACATAATGGGGAAATGATTTGATGCTTATGTTCCTGATTAAAGTTTCATTATGGTGTGATCATGTTGATGTCAGAATAGTCAAGAGGGGGGATCACAAAACAATCCCTGCTCAGGGCCTTGGAGGGGGTAGGAGGCTCGACTGCCTTAGGATGCTCCCTCTCTCCACCCCACCCCCTTTACGCTCTTCTCTCTCAGGACCTGCTCACCTTTTACATATCAGAACTTGTATCAGTTTGACAAGCTTTGTATGTGAACAATTATTAAGGTATTGTTAATGGTACAGCAATTAGATTCCAGTGAACTTTCTGTGCCATGTGGTTCAATAGGCAAGCCTGTCAATCAATCAACCCCTCATCACATCGCATGGCATTCCATTCCCCAGGCCCAGACAAATGATCCAACAGTGTTCCAGCAAATGACTCTAATTTCCCTCTTGTAGCGTATGTGTAGCCTACAACATTGACAGTTCATTGACATACCAATTAATCTGGTATGTGCCTGTTTGTCTGGCCCTCTCCAATTAGTTTACTTGTTGTGTTACATTCCAGCATTGACCTCAAGTATCTCATGTCATCAAGTGCAGTTCACAGGAGACTGAGAGAAGACTCACTGAGAAACGACCCAGAGGTTTCATGTCTTTGTGTTTCATGGCCAGTAGTGTTTCCTATTCATAACAAGGCCAACCATGACACGCGCAAATACTGTTCCTCAAATGTGTAGTGACGTTCTGCTTGTGTCCTCTATAGACATCAACTAAGACAAAATAAAGAGAAAATTGCTTTCACAAGTTGGTCACGCTTTGAAGAGAGAAAAAAAGAAAATGTTCAGAGAGCACAAGGCCTATCCTAACCACGGGTAATATGTTTCTCATGGTGAGGCATTCTTAGCCAAGACATTGAATGCCTTTGGTTAAGCACAGCTATTTATTCTTTCCCTGGAAAAATCTTAAGAACACAAAAGCATTCTAAACAAAAAGTTGCTAGGTCAGATGGCTGATGTCTGTTTTTCTCTGTCTGTGGCAACTGTATCCTGCCACAACATGGAAGAGGCAGGCAGCATTGGCAGAAATGATATTATTGAACTTGGTGATACTCAACTCAGGGGGATCTTCTCAACTTCAACTCAATACCTTTGAAAAGGCCCCAATCAAAACAAGAGGCATAGCTAAGCCAGTCCTTATAGGGTTCATTTTCTGTGTGGTGGGTAAGCTCACTGACAGCAATAAAAATACTGCCAAATACAGTTGTTTGGACTAGAGTACTATACACGCACACACACACACACACACGAACACTAACGTCAATACACGCAGGCACCCACAGTGAACTCTGTGGGCTCATTGTGACTACTAGCGCGTAAGGGAGTCCAGTGTTTCAGAGTGAGGGGGAACAGAACTGAATCTGGTGGTCTGGATCATTCAGAGCTCTTAGTCATTTCCATCCCAATCACAACATGTACCACTGTTCACTTCAGCTCTGGGGTTCTGGGGTTGGGGAACAGTCAAGTACACAACACGCTCTCTAGCTGCTATAGGCTGATACTGTTGGTCTTTCCCTCCTCTCCCGGCCTATCTCATGCTCCAACTATCTTTCTCAATACCTCTCTACCCTGTGACTTCTACTCTGCCACGCTTGTAGTTGTCAAAGAGGAAGGGAACAAGAAAACTCTGGCTTCCTGGATTTAATTGCAAGCTATGACTTGTGATTCTTCAGTGACGTGACATAACTGCCACTTGGTGTGCCCATGTGAGTTGAGGATCAGACTATTTACCATGATGGTTTCAGCTGGTGGCTGGCATTAGCTGTTTTTGGTTCTGGTTTGGTGCCATAAGTCATTTTGTGTGTGTGTAAAGGAGAATGGTGACAATGTTGTGCTGTGTGATGATATGATGGCCATGGCAGCTGGTATTACTGGTTCTGTTTCGGCGGGTGTGTGGATGAGGAGGCAGGGAAACCAATAAACCTGTGATCTTTCAGTTTAGGACCAGCTGATTTATCAGGATACCATGGAAGAACTTGTTGGAACCCTCTAAGAATACTTTCAAGGTTGCTCGGGGGAGCACAGGACACTTTAACGTGAAGAAAGGTTGTCATCGTTTAATTTGTGTGTCTGTAGCTTCTTCTTCCTCCACTCCACCTCCTTCCCTTTTTGTTGTTATTTAACTCACTCCCACAGAGGTGTGTTTGTGTATGCCTGTGCAATGCCGTCATTAGAGTCAGGTGTTCATATTGTGAGAAACTTCCTGATGTAATCGGCCAAATCGTTGTGCACAAAAAACCCAGCTGATAACAATGGCGAGGCCAGACAGGTCGTGGAAAAGTGTTTCTGTAACAATGTTATCAGAGCTCTTAGCAGTAATAACACTATCGTGAGGAAAAGCCCTAGCCCTCAGAATAGGGGATTTCTGTCCCGGCCTCACCTGGGCGTTTAACATACCTAATGTACCTGTCACTCAAGTGTCTAACGCTCTCCTTTATCATCTCATCTGTCTCTCCGACTACCTTCTTACACTATCCGTCAGCTGTGACAATTTAAGTTTAAGGAGTTTTTTCTTTAACCTGTCTCAGGATACACTGACAGATGGTACATTATTTAAGTTTAAGAGGTAGCTACTGCTGTGGGGAAAGAGAGGGGCCTTCAGAGGAATGTCAAGAGGTAACAAGTCCTATAACTCCCAGGACAAATTGTCTCGTCCTTCCTCCTCTGTTATTAAATGGCAAACAAACAGGAGAGACTTGATTTCTTCAATCAAAGTTTATTTCTGTTTTTAAGTCAGATATTTTACTTGAAAGATACATCTTCTAAGACTGGGTCAGTCATCCTGGTCAAAATGGGTAATATGCTATGGTTAGGCCATGTTCCACAGTCGGGGCTCATTAATGATCCTGTAATTCACAGATCATTTTACTCACGTTAGAGTAATGCCTGTGGTTTATACCGGTGCCTTGGATTAAAGCTAGAAGAGGATTTCTCCATCATTTCAATGTGCCTGCAACTCAGACAGTAGAAGCAGATGCACATTGGAATAACTAAACAATAGCTGGGGCTAGAAATGATTGGATATGTGTGCCGCCAGTTTGTCACCTCTAAGAACCTTGTGGTTGGCTGAGCACTGGGGTTGTCACATCCAAGGTTCATTGGCCCTAATTGTGGGAGGAAAAAAAATGTGCCGACCTAAAGAAAAGCATATGATCGATCGAATTCCAAGTCACAGCTTAGCTTTCGTAAGCCTGTCAATAGGATGTTAAAGGGGTGTTAGAATCAGGCTAATGAGTTTAGCAAGGTACACAATGTTCCAATTCCATGCTAGAGTACACTGCCGTCCCTATAGACCTGTGTACTGTACATACAGGCCACACACAGACAGGCAGTGTACAGTACACACAAGTGTATAAAAATAGACTGTGCAAATACTGTTATTCAACAAAATACTGGGCTTTGATATGGGGGGGAGGGGTGATACCTAACACAGAGCTGTGACTGTGCACATATTTGTACCTAATTGATTAATATCACATATTGAGCCTGTAAGTCCCTATATCTTACTGTACCTGGATCAGTGGATGTGAAGAGATTTGAGAATCAGAGCCAGTACAATTACAACAGCTGTAAAAGCAGATTTTAACCCAGGAGAAATCTCTTGTAACCATACTAGAAAAATAACATTCCAAAGGAGATTATTTGTGGTCAGTTAAAGAACACTGTATATTTTAATTAGGTAAAGGAGAAAAATAAACTCATCCCTTCTTTCTGCTTTGAAACATGACCAACGGAGGACGGGGAGAGGGGGGGGACGGGGGGGCTGGTGATGTAAACACAGTAGGGATTGAAGGCCTCTTACGCAAGCCAGCTCTTACTGCTGCTTATCCATGACACGCTGGGAAATAAAAGTTGTAAAAAAAAGTATGCTAAATAAACAACTATTATTACTTTGTGCTGTTATGACAGATGGGGGGCCTAGTGTTTAGGGCCCTAGAAAAAAAAACATTGTCAGGAGAAGAACACAGTGTTCCCTCTTTCTCCCAATGTCTGAGGACTACTGTTTAAAAGGGCACTTTACAGTAACACATGGATCAGAACCACACTAGCCTCAGGGCCACACCATGTAGACAGAGACCCCATAGACATAGTTCAATTGAGGTGCCCCTCGACATGCCTTCCCTTGTGTTGTCCTTGTTATTCCTTGAGATAAACCAGGTCAGGTTTAATTATGGGATTGGGGGGGCTTCTATTTTCAAGCTGTTTTCCACAGGATAAGAGGGTCAATGTGACTCTGAGCTAGTTGTGCAACAGGATAAATATCTAGTGTGCACTTAAGCTTTTTGGAGTAATATCATAACACAATCCCTTGCCATAATAAGTCTTAAATCAGGTCAATCCATTATGCAATGAAAAGTGGTTTTACTATAAGAAAAGACCCATTACGTGAGAGCGGATGAGTGTACCTTGATGTGCTACAGTAAGTGCTCAGCCGTTTCTGGACTCATCTCACTTGGTTAGCACGGAGCTTTAAGATATCACATTCCAGCCACAAAGTACACATGTAGAGCAGGTCATTCAAATAATTGATGAGTCACGGAGACGTTTTAGCTGATGTTAAGACCTTAACACATTTAGGATTCTGGTAGGACAGCCAAATAATGTTACGGTGCAAATAAAGTTTCCTTCCGTTGACAGCTAGTTTTGAATAACAGAGCACTGTACAAATAACATTTACCTTACTAGAATGATTAAAGTGAATAAGGTTTTGCAGTGAGAATGTGTTTGGCTGCTTGACCAGTGATAACTCCAGTCCAATAGCTCCCTCATGGGGACTGCTGAGAAACTACAGACACTGATGCTGAAAACCATACCTGCACTACACTCAGTAACCACTAGAAAGGGCCCTTGGCTTGGTTGTCATCCCTGTATTCATATAGCCAAAGTTTCCATTTTAGCACAGGCTTAGACCTTGATGTTTGTGAATGTATATTGAAAGCATGCATAACGCATTAACCATTTTATCCCCAAAAAAGTGTTGGAATTGAATGAAAGTGTGGTGCTAGCATTCAATTAATTATTATCTACTTAACGGCATCTTACACCCTTAAACACTCAAAACCCAACATTAATTTACTTGATCTGTTAACTGCTCACTTGAAATATATGACCCTCCACCAATCCCAGCCAGAAGAATTTTAAAACGTGTTTAACCAGCTCTTTCCTGTTTAATGACAAACACATACAGATTCTCAACGCAACTACCCTCCTATACAGATTTAGTTGATGTCTCACAATTATGACAATACACTGACCCCCTTTACATATTCCTGTTGTGTGGTTTGTCCTTCCCTCTCCCCTCACACGGGCCTACAGTCACAGTGTAAACACTTAACTAGACAGGTGTGGAACAAAAACAACACACACAATGACCAATAATCTCATAGTCACGGATTATCACAGAAAATCCAGCTACTTTCTACACTTTTGAAATACTCCACACTAATATGACACGTGACAGACAGATTACCCATAGTTCACTGCATATCACAGATATGTAGTCCAAAACAGTGCAGTCAGTAGAGAACACATCAGGTCAAAACGGCAGAAAATGATAGGACGTGTCAAAATCTACCTCTGATACATAAGAGATTCAATTCACTGTGTCGCATAAAGAAACTGCTGGCACGAGTCATTGTATGGTAGAACTCAATCCCTTTAGGCTTTTTTACAGTAGAGGTCTGTCTGATTTTATGTGCTGCAGAGAATGTGTGGGTGAACATTTTGTGTATTAATATGAGCAGCGACATGAGGGAGATGTTGGTAAGGTCAAGGGACAAAAAAACAAAAAACACACACTTAAAGACCTCCAGTAATCGCCTTTACTGGATTTGAGCCTGGTGCCATTTTCTCTCATTTTCCATGGACATCTACTGTATGAATGACAATCTGTAGATTAACTCAATTTAGACTACCGGAAAGCTAGTCCACGTTTACAATGATCAGAAGTGCAATTCTCACAGGGAGGTTCAAACACATCATTGGACAGGTTTCACAACAAAACACACATTAAATAATTTATCGAACAAACAAAACAATCACGGCACCAGGATGTGAAATACAGATGTGATTAACTTCAGATTTTCAGAAAGAGCTATTTTACCCAAGATCCTGACCAGCGAGCTCAGAGTTAATCACATGGGTTCCTGTGGCAACGCCCAGGGTGGGTGGAGTCTACCTTACACCAACATCACATTGGCTGTCAAGAGGAACAGAGAGGTTATAGGAGCAGTGGTCAGGACAGTGTTCAGTCCTCAAACCTTCCCTCCAGAATGCTTTCAAAGGTGAACGGGAGGAACTTGAAGCCCTGGCCTACGTAGAACTTATTCTGGAATTCCACCCTAGAGAGAACAAGAGAGGCAACAGTTAACATCAGGCATATTACAATAAGAATCAATCAATGCAAAGATCAATGCTGCACAGACATACTAGTCTAGCACCATCAACGGTTATACAAAAATCTTTTGAAAGTAAGTCTGAGGAGTCCCTTTAAACTGGAGTTTCTTTGAGGTGCAATATAGGTAGCCCTTAATGATTGTGTCAAGCCAAAGCCAGACAGAGTTGATGCCGAGATGACCCCTGCTCTCCATTCCACAACTTCCCTGTGTAACCCACTTTGTATCACACCCACGTTAGGGCCTCGGCCTGGTCCTCAGAAGCGAAACACAACCCTCTTTCCATCTCCCTATTTATAAAATCTCCCTGCAAACTAACGGCTGGATAACCTTTCAATGGAGGAAGCATACATGCTTGTCATTCCTCCCCATGTCTGGAGGTAGATGTTCATCTGGGTAGGCTGGGGCTCTAGAATATTCTACTAGAATACGCTTACAAGAGAAGGTAAAACTTAGCGGCATATGTTTGATGTAGTCAACTAGCACTACTTTCCTTAAGAACATGTAAGGCAAAGAAACAAAGAAAAAGTGATAGGCTTTGTGTTTCTATGAATCTGAGATCGTAATTTCTCCCTAGACTGAAAACTAATTTACCGTGCGCTCCAATAGTATTGGGATAGTGACAAATGTTTTGACTCCGCGCTCCAGCATTTTGGATTTGAAATGATACACACAAATGTCATACCCTCCACAAAATGCTAACCTCCCCTGTTATTGTAATGGTGAGAGGCTAGCATTTCTTGGGGGTATGATATTTGTGCGTCTAATTTTCACGATCATCATTATTCACGATTCATTCAGGATTATCCGTAATTATGGTAGCATCCACATTAATGTAGTGTTTAGAAACATTCTATTCTTATTTACAATAAACGTGATTCCAAAACAACAAAACAATATTTACCATTAAAACTCTTGAAGGATAGAAGGCAGCATTGGGAAGTTTGGATGAAAAGCGTGCCCAGAGTAAACTGCCAGTTACTCAGGCCCAGAAGCTAGAATATGCATATAATTAGTAGATTTTGATAGAAACCACTGTAAAGTTTCCAAAACTGTTACAATAATGTCTGTGAGTATAACAGAACTCATATGGCAGGTGAAAACCTGAGAAAAATCCAACCAGGACGTGGGAATTCTGAGGTTTGTAGTTTTTAAATGAATGCCTATCGAATATCCAGTGTCTGTGGGGTCAGATTGCACTTCCTAAGGTTTCCACTAGATGTCAACAGTCTTTAGAAAGTTGTTTCAGGCTTCAATTGTGAAAGGGGAGCGAATAAGACTACTCACAGTAGGTAGCTCAGCTGAAAGCCTTTAGTTTAGTCTCGCCCGTGGCCGTGAGCTCCGTTCCCTTTCCTTTCTAATGAAAACAGTATTGTCCAGTTGAAACATTACAGAATATCTATGATAAAAACACCCTAAGAATTGATTAGAAACATCGTTTGACATGTTTCTACGAACTGTAATGGATAGTTTTTGACTTTTCGTCTAGACTTTGTACCCGCGCCTTGTGCATTTGGATTGCTGGATTAAACGCGAACAAAAAGGAGGTATTTGGACATAAAGATGAACTTTATCAAACAAAACAAACATTTATTGTCTAACATGGAGACCTGGGAGTGCCATCAGATGAAGATCATCAAAGGTAAGTAATTAATTTGAATGCTATTTCTGACTTTTGTGACACCTCTCCTTGGCTGGAAAATGGCTGTATGGTTCTCTGTGGCTGGGTGCTGACCTAACATAATAGCGGTGTGCTTTCGCCGTAAAGCCTTTTTGAAAATCGGACACAGCGGCTGGATTAACAAGAAGTGCATCTTTAATCCTATGTATGACACTTGTATCTTTCATCAATGTTTATGATGAGTATTTCTGTAATTTGATGTGGCTCTCTGCATTTTCACCAGATGTTTGTTTGAGACAATGCATTTCTGAACATAACCTCATTTGAAATTGGCATGTTTTTGGACTAAGATTAACTTTATCGAACAAAACAAACATTTATTGTGTAACATGGAGTCCTGGGAGTGCCACCAGATGAAGATCATAAAAGGTTATTGATTAATTTTAACACTATTTCTGACACCTCTCCTTGGCTGGAAAATGTCTGTATATGTTTTTGTGGCTAGGCGCAGTCCTAACATAATCGCATGGTGTGCTTTCGCCGTAAAGCCTTCTTGAAATCGGACACAGTGGTTGGATTAACAAGAAGTTTATCTTTAAAATGGTGTATAATACTTGTATGTTTGAGGAATTTTAATTATGAGATTTCTGTTTGAATTTGGCACCCTGCAATTTCACTGGCTGTAGGCCAGGTGTTCCGCCAGGGGAACCCCCTTCACAGAAAGGTTCATTTCTATTGGGCACTAAATAATCTGAAACAACCTAAACAAACAGCAAATGCATCCAACAAGTTTGTAGAGTCACAAGCTAGATGTAGTCATTGTGTACTAGGAATATGGGTGCAAACTTTTGACTACTTTAATACACAAGTGAATTGGTCCCAATACTTTTGGTCCCCTAAAATGGGGAGGGGGCTATGTACAAAAAGTGCTGTAATTTCTAAAACATTTCACCTGATATGGATGAAAATACCCTCAAATTAAAGCTGACAGTTTGCACTTTAACTTCACTCATTGTATGCTTTCAAATCCAAAGTGCTGGAGTACAGAGGCAGTATTTGATTGAAGTTAAAATGTTAGAATCTAAAATATACGAAGAAGTGTTTAAGGGATGACTCCTCTCTCAGCTACTGGAGGAATCGCTCTGGCTGGATCAAATGGTTTTGGAATAGGAGCGAGTACGTATGCATGGTGGCCACAGCTAGATCAACATTTACTACGGCTATACCTTTGACAGACGCCTGCCATTACTTTGGCAGTTCAAAATCACATTTCCACCTGTGTTAGCTAGCGGCCACTAAGAAAAATAAGTTACCATTTTTTTTATTAAAAATAAATATATATATATTTAGAAGGCCTCATGTCCTATTTACTCTCCCCTAAGGACCTTTCAGTGAGAGTGGAGCATTAGATTACAATGTGCTGGGTAAATACAGTGATGAGGGTCTGTGTCAGTGCTGTGCGAGGGTGCTAGTGGATGGTCACTTCCAGCTGTTCTGAGACACCAGAAGTTTCTCCATGATGGCCAGCATCTCACACACAATCCTCCACTGCTTTATGGGATGCAGAGAGATTCCAGGTTCCTGGCCAGGAAAGAGCTGGAGGTGAGAGCTGGATAACCACAGCTCCCAGTAGCACCGGTCTGCTTAATACCAGTGGGACAGAGAGACACGCCCTGTTTCCATTGAGACACACACGGTTGAGGGCTCAGACGATGCCCCGAGTAACTAGAGCTAAAACGTCTGTTACCATAGTTTCACCAGCAAGGGGAGCTACAGGGCTGAGCCACACCTCCATGTCCTCTGACAGAGGAGGAAACTATTGAAGACATGCTCCTTCCTTTACAGGGTCTACAGACAATCACGGATTACAAAAAGAAAACCAGCCCCGTCGCGGACGTCTTGCTTCCACACAAAATAAACAACTTCTTTGCGTGCTTTGAGGACAATACAGTGCCACCGACGTGGCCCGCTATCAAGGACTGTGGGCTCTCCTTCACTGTGGCCAACGTGAGTAAAACATTTAAACGTGTTAACCCTCACAAGGCTGCCGGCCCAGACAGCATCCCTAGCTGCGTCCTCAGACCATGCGCAGACCAGCTGGCTGGAGTGTTTACGGAGATATTCAATCTCTCCCTATCCCAGACTGCTGTCCCCACATGCTTCAAGATGGTCACTATTGTTCCTGTTCCCAAGAAAGCAAAGGTGACTGAACTAAATCACTATCACCTGGTAGCAATTCACTTCTGTCATCATGAAGTGCTTTGAGATACAAGTCAAGGATCATATCTCCTCCGCCCGACCTGTCACCCTAGAACCACTTCAATTTGCTTACGCCCCAATAGGTCCACAGACGATGCAATCGCAATCACACTGCACACTGCCCTATCCCATCTTGACAAGATGAATACCTATGTAAGAATGCTGTTCATTGACTACAGTTCAGCATTTAACACCATAGTACCCTCCAAACTCGTCGTTAAGCTCAAGACCCTGGGTCTCGACCCCGCCCTTTGCAACTGGGTCCTGGACTTCCTGACGGGCCACCCCCAGGTGGTGAAGGTAGAAAACATAATCTCCACGTCGCTGACCATGCCCACAACCACAGGGCTCTCCAGAGGGTAGTGCGGTCTGCACAACGCATCACCGGGGGCAAACTACCTGCCCACCAGGACACCTACAGCACCCGATGTCACAGGAAGGCCAAAAAGATCATCAAGGACAACTGTTCACCCCGCTTCCATTCAGAAGGCGAGATCAGTACAGGTGCATCAAAGCTGGGACCGAGAGACTGAAAAACAGCCTCTGTCTCAAGGCCATCAGATTGTTAAACAGACATCACTAACACAGAGAGGCAGCTGCCTACCTTCAGACTTGATATCATTGACCACTTTAATAAACGCCACTTTAAGAATGTTTACATATCTCGCATTACATCTCATATGTATATACTGTATACTACACTATTTAATCTATTGCATCTTAGCCGCTTGTCACTGATCATCCATACATTTTATATTCTTATCCCATTCCTTTACTAGATTGTGTGTTTTAGGTTTTGTTGTGGAATTGTTATATATTACCTGTTAGATACTGCTGCACTGTCAGATCTAGAAGCATAAGCATTTCGCTACACTCACAATAACATCTGATAACCATGTAAATGTGACCAATAAAATGTGATCTGACCCAAGTCAATTAGGAATCCAGACTAGCAGAAGATGGAGCCCTCCACAGCTTACAGTGGCTCTTAAGTGCAGGGAAGGTTCTAGAGACCTTAGTTTGAGACGCCACAGACTGAACAAACATGTTGTCTATGTGCAAGAGAGCAGTGTGTCTCTCACCAATGCAGACGCAGTGCATGCAGGAAGGCAGACAGGCCCTCCATGATGAGCAGGATGCAGACAGTGAGGACAGCGAAGGCCCCAAAGATGATGGACAGGGCAACGAAACCCCCAAAGCTCCTGGAGGACAGGCCAAGGTGCATCACCATGGTCCACAGAACCTCTGACAGCTCTGTTGGATCACAGAGGAAGAGAAGGAAATCAACTGTTTTACTGTACCCTTTCAAAGAGAAACCAAAAAGGGTAGAGAGCGAGAGGCAGCGAGACGCAGCGAGAGAGGTTTATGTACTCACGTGCGTGGGCCAGGCTGAGGGCCCATAGGCGTAGGTAGGAAGCTGTGTTGGAGATGCAGCCCAGACAGTACTCTATGGTGTGGATGGCCTGGTGCACAGCCACATCCCCAAAGTTAAACTGGAGGAGGGAGAGAACACACATCCAGTATGAACCCCTAGGTGACAAGGACACAACAGTACAGGGACCGGGAGACTGGTCCAAATGAGGTCTGGGGCAATCTCTAACGTCAGTAAAGTTCATGGCTAAACGGAACCACATTGAGGAAGACATTCACTAGATTAATACAGCTCCAGAAACAGCAGCCTGACCCACTAGTCAGGCCTCTGTAGCAGAGGTCTCCCAAGAAGCTCCTTCTTTACAACCCATGAACCAGACAAATGAGGAGCTCTGCAGGATATGCCATGCTGGTAATGGTAGTACCACCTCATGATCGGGCAGACAGGAAGCACTACTAGTCTAAGGGTGCAGCCCAGTGTGCTGCTGCGCATTAGAAGAAACCCTTGAACACCCAGAGACAGCAAAAACTCAGACCACACACAGTCAACAGCCTCAGGGGACAGAACACACACATGCAGGACAGGGATACACACTATCACACACAAGCTGAGGCTCAGACAGACTAGCAAGACATGCGTTTTGGGTAAGGGGATGGGGGGGGGGCATGAGTGCCTGGCTTACCACTTCCTCCTCGGGGGCCTTGAAAGCAATTGACAACAAGTTAGGTTTGTTAGTGACAGGACAACAGAACACAGTGATGAGAGAAACAAGAGAAAACAATGACATTAAACATAGGAAGATGTATAATATACACAAGGTGATTAGGTGTTGCAGTCCTCACAGGCACTGGATCAAAACGACTGACAAAGTTTCTTAAGGGGCTGCATAAAAACATTATGGCACTGGTATCTAGGTGATGCATAGCCATTCCTCCAAAAACATGCATTTGTGCATGCTTCGTATTTTGTGACAACATTCTACTGTGACAGTTCCAGATATATCTATAGGCCTTTGGTCTTTGGCATATTGTTGTTGTGTTTGTGGTTGCTAGGGGAGACAGTGATGGGGAATGTAATGACCAGTGGGGTTGGTGACCCACTGACAGTGACAGCAGGTGGGACGAGGCTGTTTGGGTTACACCCTGCTCAGCCATTCAGCAAGGCTGGATAAGGAAAAAGCTAACTAAAGCTTTAGCCTAGTTAACGGTAGTATAGCTATTTACCATATCTAAGACCAAAGATGGTATTTCCCAACTTAACACAAATTTATGAATTAAGTTCTGTCATTGAGGATTAACACGGTTAGTGTAATTTGGATACTTGACCAGATGACCCAAGTAGTTTATAGGCAAGAATTCTGTAAAGGTGGCCTGTTAAAATGAGTTCCCCCATGTTAAAACAGAAATGCTATATTTACTGTGTTAGTTACTTAGCACCCTGCCTGCCTGAACACCTGCTAGACAGAGAGAGGAGCAGCACAACTCTAAACACATAACACAAACGCAGTCTGGTCAGTGAACTGGAAACACACTATGCAATTAATAAATGGCTTGAAACGGATTGCATGGCGATACATGCAACCACTCCAATCCACCCAGCCTTTTGTTAATGAGCCAGAGCTCACATTATCAACATGCGATGTGACGCGGCTCTAAAACGTCTTGGAAATTAATACAACATATTAGAATTAAAAGATTTGTTCCAGCACAGCTCCATCCACTGAATCACGTCCAAGGCCATACAGTTTATAGTGGCATGGACTGTAGAGACTAACATTGCTAAATAAAGTAACCTCCAATCAAATAAAATTCCTCTCCACTTCAAAGTCAACAATGATAGGAGGAATCTGTGTGAGGCACTTTGAAAGCTGCTCTATAAATCTTGGGTCCTGGAACCATAAAAGAGCAAGCTCTGTCTCAACAGCCATAACTGCTTCCTGAGAGCTACAGAAACAAACTGACAGCTCGTCTGGTTTGAGGTTCACAGGAGCCTGTTGTATTGTTTCATATGTTTATCAGAAACTCCTGAAAGGGTGAGGGAGAGAACACAGAACAATCCCACAGACTTGATTCAGTGTGACTGTTTACGGTCTAAAAATTAAACTACATTTTTGTAGGTAATATAATAATGCACATGTTGAGTAATAAAAGCTGCTGGATTAGCTTTGTGGTCAGTTTCATTTGCTCCTGCCAGATCTCACTTTTATAATGAATACATATTCTATGCTGCTGTTAGTGAAGCAGGGAATATGAGAGCTCTGGTAACGTAAAGTAAGTGGGTTGGGTTTCTATATGTGGCTGATGACTTCATTATTCAAGGTTATTGCATCTGGGCTAGGTCTGGATCATATTGCCTACTGCAGTATCTAATGGGGTCTGCTATTGGGCCAACATTATAATAGACTACTCTGGTCACATACTTCATATATGCTAGGCCAACAGAGTGGAGGCTAGGGGTATCCTGGTTTCTCACCTCATGCTCGTCGTTCTCCGAGTGCTGGGAGAGTTGGTCATGCTGGATGATCTCAGCCTGGTCCTCCGTCGGGCCATTTCCCACCCGGATCCCTCCAAAGTTCTGGGTGCCCTGGAGGAACAGACAAGAGGACGACAGGGGTTATTGCTGGGTTCACGTACTCTACACTCCAGATCCCAATGGAACTCAATGGAACAAATGTGTGTGGGAGGGCAGATGTTAGTACAGTACCAAGTTCTTCTTCCAGAGGTACTGTCGCCGCATAACCAGGGTTTTCACTATCAACATACAGGGAACACACGCCAGGGCTATCAACACCAGCAGCGTCTGAATAACCATCTATGGAGAGGAAGGATGAGAGAACGAGGGATGTTAGATGCGTATGGGGCGTCACACATTATCCCACCATAAAATGGCTCGCTCAATTAAAAAAAGGACAGATTGACAGATGAAAGGAATGATCACCTGTCCTCTGTAGAGGGGCTGGTTAGTGGGGTCGCTATAGTTGAACAGGAACATGTTGATGAAGGCGATGAGAAGACTGGGAGCATTTCTGGAGGTGTGAGCGTCGTAGGCCAACCACTTATAGAAGACCAGGATGACCAGGTACCCAAACAGACTGGCCATGAACACAATCTCTGGGATGAAGCCCAGGTAAATGTTCAGGGGTTTCTTGAAATACCTTCAGAAAAGAACAAGACATGTTCACCATCGGATAAAATAGTAATGTACAGACAGGAAACAAACTGTCATGGTTCCTTAAAGTTAGTCTGGGATAAAAACTTTTTTAAAAAGCACCCCACCACTTGTTTTGGTAGACAGCAGAGGGATAAGGCTGGGGAAATATAAACCCTTTCAAATTCATAGACAGTGCTCTATATACAAGGACTGTAGCTTCTAAGCGTGACTCACAGGTGGTTGAAGAGACTGAGAGACACTCCAAACAGCATGTGGATAACCCCCAGGATCACTGACATCTTCATCTTGAAGGAGTTGAGGAAGGTCAGCTTGTTGGTGGCGATGTTCCAGATCTGAAGAACACAATCAAAGTTATAAGACAATGAAATCAGGATGATATAAATGTAACATATTACATTTATCAAAATAACACTTTCTTTAGCTCACTATCCATCTTTATTGGAAGGGGATTTCAGCATGTTTTCACAGAGACTGAGTACTCACTGGGTCAATGCCAATGGGGTAAGGTCCATTGAAGACTCCTCTTACTGCAGGGTCCAACTGTAAAACCTTGTTTTCATCAAGTGTCTGAAACCTGAGGAGAACATCAAACATGGCATGAATCATCACTTCACAGAGGGCACTGCCAACAAGGTACAGGAGGTAAACTAATCTAATCCACAGACAGTATGAGACCGACAGAGGGATACTTACGACCAGGTGAGGTTGTTAGCGCGGGGGTCGAACATGGGCCTGACGCTCCAGCCAGAGCCAAACAGGTTGAGGGACTTGGAGAAGCAGTCATTGTAGATGATGCCGGTGTAGATCGAGAAGATGCCCATCAGTAGGATGATGTAGCGCCCAGCAAACACCATGCTGAACATCTACACACAGACAGGAAGTGACACCGTTTGAATCTAACACCATGTTGAACATCTACACCCGCAGACAGGAAGTGACACGTTACATTGTTAGAATCAAACTATGGCCACGTTCCGTTGCAAAACACTGTAGAACGTTGCAGACAGAAAAAACATAAATAGAGCCGAAGTGATTCCTTATTCTACATGTCAGAGGCATGTTTGTTCCACATAGAATATTTTTATATGAATGTTCCAAAATATTGCATCCTGCTGAACGCGCACCACGTCGAACATCCACACAGACCAGAAGTGATACTTTACACTTGAATCTGGTCTCAGTTACATTTTGTTTTAGCCATAGAGGATTTGGTTATTTATTCACACTCAAAAAGCATCAACTTGAAAGTTAAACTGGCCATCATGATGCCACTACAGTGTTAGGGCCATAGAATCTGTCTAAAGCAGAGAGGTAACCAAGCCCTGTTAAGTTCCCAGTAATGGAGCTAGAAGCTGGATAAGGGGTGAGGGATGGAGCTGATGGCAGGGGTAGTGATGTCCATACCTCGTTGTCGTTCTTCTGGGCAACCAGGCGGCTCTCTCTCAGGACCAGGTAGAGGGCAGCGCAGGTCATGAGCACCCCATGGCCCAGGTCCCCAAACATGACAGCGAATAGGAAGGGGAAGGTGATGATGGTGTATGGGGCTGGGGACAGGGAGGGAGGGAATCATGAGCGTACACATTGAGGAATGGGAGAGTGAACCAACCCAAGCTCACACTGACACACGTACCAGTGATACACAATACAGCATGATCGACAGTGATGGGGTGATAATGGGGGAAATAGACTTGGCACCGGGGGTGAACATTTATCACCTGCTTTGGCACAGTGATCTAGCCAGCTGGATACATAGACATTATGTGAGTTATGATATCCCTACAAAATAAAAGTCTGCTGCCTAGTGAGGTACATGAAACAACAATGCCTATTATTTTAACAATAGGTAGTTGAATGATAAAAGTGGAATAAAGGATGGCGAGAGAGAGAGGAGGTTGATCGTGTCAGATGGGGTTACCTGGGTTCATCTCGCGGTAGTTGCCGATACCGTAGGCGTCTACGATGTTCTGGAAGCCCGAGGTGAACTTGTTGGTCTTGTTGAAGGTGGGCGGGGTCTGCTTGGTCTGCATCCTGTTGAGGATGGAGGGGACGGTGGAACCACTCTTCTCCTGGAGACCAAGACAGAAAGACAGTCAGAGAAACGCACTCAAGAGAATGGTCAGGAGGACACAACAATACCACTCTGTTAACCTCTACAGGGAGTTGAGGTATTCAGCCCTACAAGGCATTGAGAACAGCAGGAGTTTCCCTGCTATCAATCTCCCATGAATGTGTCTAACAAAGGGATGTTGCATTGTTCCAGCCAGAGTCTGACTGTCAGCTGGCCTGGGATCTCCTCAACACTCAGGAATGAGAGGAATCCTCCTGCTTTCCCCATTAGTCTGTAGACTGGGTACTGGGACCGTCCATACCTCCATCACTCAAAGATCTGCAACGTCTTCAATAAATCCGATTAATATGACAGATTCATTTCCACAGCTGGTTTGGAAATGAATCTGTCATACTACATGTATCATCTGATCTCCCACGCCTGCTGTGTGTGAAGGACAGCAGCTTGTCCACGGGATGGTTCGATGGCTGAGATAGAAGCAGAATCGTTGTGTGTATTGAGGGCAGTATGTTCCTGTGTTTCTCAACGAGATATGTGGGGTAAAAATAGCCTGGTGGGATAAATGCAGCATGGAGACTGAATGCTGTGCGTGACAAGGTTAAGCCCTTACTGGCATGAACAGGATAACAGGACAGGACTACAGAAGAGGACAGGACTACAGAAGAGGACAGGACTACAGAAGAGGACAGGACTACAGAAGAGGACAGGACTACAGAAGAGGACAGCATGACGTCCTGATACCGCTGGAATCTAGCCTCATGATAGGTGTAAATTCCTCACATACCCAGCACTCACGCAGTGCCTCTGCACATCCTGTTAGCACTGTCTCTCAGTCTGGATCTGTTACGACTTAACAGCGTAGCAGAGTCCAGGCATAATGGCCTCAAAGCTGGGTTAACTGGTGACTATGAGGCTCGCTGGTTCGTAATGTCTTAATGCTACGGCGTCCTCCATCAATGAACTTGACCTAAACAGTATAATAGAAATGTCCCATTAAATAGATATGGAATGAACCCAGTCCCACTATTTTCGACCAGAGCCCTATGGACTCTAAAAGGTAATAGGGTGCTATTTGGGACGCAACATAAAACTTCCTGTACCTCCCCCACGCCTCTAGTCCAGACGGGTGTCCACTCAACTCACCGTGCCTCTCCGCAGGGCGAACTGGATTGAGTCCATGTCTGACACGGGGCACCACACCTCGGCGATCAGACACTTCTGGGTGACATCGATGTTGCACAGGTTCAGGGTGTGGTAGACGGCCTTCATCTTCCTCACCTTGATGAACCACACCCTGACGGTCTTGGCTGCAGCCTGCAGGACCCGCTGTCTGTGGTCCTCCGTCTGGTTCAGCACCTGTAGTGGGGAGGGAGATCAGGGTTTGAGATATGGAGACAAGATGCGACTAGGATGATACTGTAGTTGAAACCTTGCGTGGCTGGGTACAGAACATATCCAGCTGTGTAACTAGCTCAGATGCTCGGTCCTAGATAGTCTACCGACTGTTTATGTGTCTGACAAAGTTTGCATGCAGTTCTCAATTAACACATTCGGACTCAGCATTTAAACAAAAGAAGGTATGCGCCTAACTAAACCGACCTCAAATGGAAAACAGATGCAGGCCTAGATGTAGGCCAGGGTCGGAGACTGTGGAATCAGGACAATCCTCTAGTAGTATCCACTCAACGCTAGAATTGTGTGGAGAGTGGCATTGGTCTGCATAGTGTGCCAACCCTATGTCCAGAACAGCAAGTGCTGTTGCAATGAATCATGTTCCGCTTCTTATTGTGGAGGTGGTTCACATTAATAGAAGGCTTTGCTGGGCAGTGTGCACTATGTGATCAAGTTTGATAAAGGGGTTATATCAGACCCAGCATAGCAGGGTTTCCCGTAAGAGCCGGCAGAGGCGTTCTCAGGTATGCAGCACTGACTCATATCAAGTTAATGTCTTATGATCAGCGGATTGCTAACATGCCGCTACCCTACACCCACTCTCGCCCACGTTGTCGAGACCCTCTCATGCCCACAAACACACTGTTCACTCCCAAACTAGTGGGCCGGGCATTTCCCCTCCACCCTCGCCCTTCTCTCTTGTCGACGACTATCCCGCCCCCGTAGCGACGGGCATAACAGTGGCCCCTCAAACAGCGAGGCAAGCATTCCCAGGCACTTACTGGCAATGAGAGGATGTTAACATTTCTGGCAGACAGGGGGCCTGCCAAACGTAATGCAGAGTCTCACTCTCTGTCCACACTGGGGGCTGTAACTGATCCTGAACCACAGAGAATTTCAACACACAACACACCACTGAAACACACACATACCACTGGGTGTCTGTCTATCACAGAGAAGTGCATTGTGAGTGACTCATTTTTTTTTAAACTTCAAGCTAAGCCCATTCCTGAGAATGTGAGTAGTAAATGTGGTCACTATGTGAGCGTGGGTGGAGTGGGTGGCTAATTGGCTGAACTCAGTGTAAACCACCCTGACGATCAGCTGGTTTCCTATATGCGAAACGAGTGAGGGTTCCTCCTAGCCAAACAAGGAAAGGATGCCTCCTGTCCATCCAAGTGCAAACCGGCTGCGCAACCAGACTACGTAGGGCTTTGGCGCAGAACACAATAACAGAAGTGGGTATTGGATTTCTCTTCGTATAGGGATGGTGTTGCACCATATGCTGCTGCTGTTCCATGGAAGGCTAAACTGAAGTTCTGTCTGTGTGGGCTGGACTTCTAAAGACCACAGCTCACATGTTGCTCAACAGCTGAAAAAAACAGAAAACACTGAGACAGGCATTGTTCCTGGGTCACCAGACACAGTTGGCACCAAGGAGACAGGGTGTTAGACACTGGATTATAATACCAAAGAGGTGGTGTGTGTGTGTTTGTGTGTTTGTGTTGGGATTAGCCTTCACTCACAGTCCCGTGCCTGTTTTTGCCCCGTTTTAGAGCAGTGAGTCACTGTTTAGAGGTGCTTTCCTAAAGCCAGGCCAGAGGCAGATCCAGTTCAGCCACCTCACGGGCCTGGCACGGCACGAGTGACAATCGTTTCTGACCTCTCCCTGTAGTTTTTTCACACCCAGCCCATTGATGCTGACGCCCACTACCGCCAAAGAGGTTGAGTGAGTCAGACACTGAAGCCAGGACATTTCAGATATAAACACTGCAAACAAACAGAAGTTAACTCAATTTGAAGGCCTCCCTAATGTGATCAACAAACATCTCCTCTGTGGTTTTGTGTAATAGATAAAATATCTATTACTGCAACACTGCTGGGGCAACTAATCTAGTATCAGTCTCTCCCTCCACTTCATCATAATTTGGCTGAGGGCTTGATGGCTCAGTACAGAGGAAATGGCAGAAAGAGGAACTGACATTTCAGCAGACATTGAATCAGCAAGACACAGAGCAAGAAACCTGATTACGCAAAACGTTAGTAGACGTTAAATAAAGGTCTATCCAAAAAGCAGGTCAAAAGATGACTAATGTCATGTTGAACAACAGAATGAAGGTTTCGTTCCTCAAACGAATAACTTAAACCGCCTTTGAATTTGCCACATACCTCATGTGGTCACCTACCACTCCACCACAGCCTCTGGCAGCTGAGTATACAGTTACAGCGAAAACAGAACACTCATCAGAAGCCATGATAGAGCCCAGATCAAGTTCACAATGAAAACAGATTAAATTATGAAGGACTAATTCACGTGAAAATGTAAGGATCTGTTAGATTTAATTTATGTAACAAGGCATGATGTAAATATCTGTTAGTTTGGGCTGGCTAGCTGACTGTGTGGACTCCCTGTCTGTGTTACAATAAGCCAGGTAGGTCGTACCATCTGCAGGTCATCGATACGGGTGGCCACCCCTGCAGCCATCTCCTTCCTCTCCTGGGGGGTCTCTGGACAGGGGTACAGTGATGCTCGGAACCTGAGAGGTGAAGGAGAGAGGGGTTGATCAACCCAGAGTGCCTGGAGCGGAACAGAAAACCAATTACAACATTCCTCTGTCTAGATTAGTTAGTGTTTCTTGAATTTCTCAACCAATCATAGCCCCTTACCCTTCACATATCTTCTTAACCCGAGTCTTCAGCTGATCTCCTTGGAAGAATATGATGAAGACAGACTTATAGACCTGGTCACCCTGTAGGGGAAACATATCAACATGAGTTAAGTGAAGAGGAGACAAAACATTGCCTGATAGTGATACTTCTGCTCTATCATAAAGAGTATGGATGAGGTAGCATGGATGAGGTAGCATGAATAAGGACATCAATGCCACTCATATGACAATCACACAACGTCACCAAGCGGTCATGGTACAACAGTATACCACTGAATAGGTCACAAAATCCTGCACAGTTTTTGTTCCCCTAAGCCCTCCAGATTATTATACTAGTATCAGTGAATAGTTACTGACCGTGGCAGGGTCCTCCAGTGAGTCTTCAATGTCTGCCTGCCTCAGGAACACGTTACCACGGCAAACCCTCCACAGCATCCTCTCAAACGTAGGGATGCGCTCCCTGCTGATCACCCCGGCAACAAACCTACAGGAGGACGATAAGGCATGGTTCAGTATTCACAGTAGAATAGCTACGAAATGTATCCCTTATCTCAAAATAAGGTGTTTGATATTTGCAATAAGTTAGGTCCCTAAATGGCAGCTCAAGTTGGAGCTGATCCAAGATCAGTCCATAATGCAATGGCATTACAGAATGAAACCCGGGCACATAAGGACAGAGGTCATTGATTTTGTTTGTTCACACTGGTGATGGGAGCACTGCTGATGAAAACATCCTCTCTGGATAGTGGTGGATATAGGAATGGGAGCTGAGGGAATGGGAGCCATGGAGGAGCATCAAACAGACATCAGATGGGAAGCCCTAGGGCCTTGGGGCACTGCATCCGTACCAAGCAATCCATTAACAAATGAGCGCTAAGCTTTGCCACAGCATTGAGCTATTTTAGTTACGGTTTTCTGAGTGATTTTTTTCACCCCATTTTCTGTTGAAATTGTCCCCGATTTGCTTACTCTTTATGACATTTAATCAAATCTATTTTCTTTGTCTCTGTCTGCAAATAGATGACAAACTTTCAAGTCCCCCTCTTCTAGAATGTATGCGTGTTGCTGGTGTTTGCATGCTCTGTAAACTGCTTATCATCAGTCTGTGATTTGTCTATCTGCTCACTCTGTCCACTACTGAAGACAGAACCCTGATAAACAGAGCAACATCTTACTGCCAAGCAGCAGGCTAGAGTGGTAGCACCTGTAGTAGTAGTAGTTGTACTGGCCTCTTACCAACCATTAGAAAACAATTGGCCACCGATACTGACAGAGCATGTGGGCTGTCAGCTTAGGGACTGA
The DNA here is from genome assembly GCF_965601325.2 of Salmo salar. Taxonomy (NCBI): domain Eukaryota; kingdom Metazoa; phylum Chordata; class Actinopteri; order Salmoniformes; family Salmonidae; genus Salmo; species Salmo salar. The sequence continues at coordinate 63,188,913 of NC_138293.1, read as the reverse complement.
GTACGCAGAGAGACACAGAGCACCCCCACACACACTCCGTCAAGTGACCGTAGTGGCCCGACTAATCTGACAGCCTGAGCTTGTGTGGGCCAAACCATGTAGGTGTTACACTGACTGACTCCACCTCCAGGAAGAACAGATGGTTTAATGTAATGACAGTCTTTTCATTGACCTTTAAGTCTTGAGGAGATGGCTAATCCATCCTAAATAGAGTGGACCAAGGACTCAGACTCACCCCAGTCTGAGAGGAGGACGGGTCCCTGCTTCAGCGGGATCCATCAGGGTAGACGACTCCTCCAGCAGGTTGGGGTCCTCCATCTGCAGCGAGGTGGAGAGAATGACAACCATTACATTTAGAGCAAGATATTTTCAGGAAATTAGACGCATGATAAGAATGCATGCCTGTTTTCTGGAACAACTGGCTTGCTTTGTTGGGGAACTACTTACACCCTGGGAAGGTTTGACGGTTCAGTGGCTTGAGCTCTGATATTGAACACAGGCCAGGCTCTTCATAAAACATAGTAAACAGCTAGCTGGGGTTTATATGAACAGTAAATGATTGGCAAAAAAGGCTACACATTCAGCTGAATGATTTACCCCCATGCAACCTCATAAGTGCTTGTAAAATAGGTGATAACATTCTAAGTTCAAGTAGCTTTGCTTGCAAACTCAGTGGAGTGGATTTGATGCTGGTCAAAGGTACAGACAGTAAGGCTGTACCTTAGCACTGCGATGCAGTGGTCTAAGGCACTGCATCGCAGTGCTAGCTGTGCCACCAGAGATTCTGGGTTCGAGCCCAGGCTCTGTCACAGCCGGCCGTGACCGGGAGGTCCATGGGGCGACACACAATTGGCCCAGCGTCGTCCGGGTTAGGGAGGGTTTGGCCGTCAGGGAATTCCTTGTCTAATCGCACGCTAGCGACTTCTGTGTCGGGCTGGGCGCAGTGCACGCTGACCAGGTGTACGGTGTTTCCAGCCGACACATTGGTGCGGCTGGCTTCCGGGTTGGATGTGCGTTGTGTCAAGAAGCAGTGCAGCTAGGTTGGGTTGTGTTTCGGAGGACGCATGGCTCTCGACCTTCACCTCTCCCGAGTCCGTACGGGAGTTGCAGCGATAGTAGGTAGTCTCGTCTCGTCCATATGCGAATGACTATCTGTGTATGGCGTATTACTCTGCTATGTAACCTAGTTGCATCATTAAACTTGAATAACTGGTCTGGGATTGGGGATGTAATTACCTAACCGTTATAAATACACAAGCAGACATCTGACCCATACTAAGTTAACATAATGCTATGATCCACTATGAAGTCGGCAAGAGGCCTAGTCAATAAGGCAGGCACAGAAACACAGTGTAAATAGTGAATTGGTTTGTGTACAGTGGAGTTGACCTCATCGAAGAATTGCTGGGTGCGGCGCAGGATGTGCTTGAGCTCCGTCAACTCTAGGAAGTTCTTCTTCAGGGCCTCCTGGTTGGTGTTGATCTCCTTCAGCTCATTCTCCAGCTTCTCAAAAGTGGCCTATAGAGACAGACAGAAGGTGATGGGGGAGTTAGTGAGCTGGACATGGTGAGTTGAGCACTTTATAACCAGAGTGGATTCTTAGAGAGAAGGGAGATAAGTTACCTCCAGGTCAATCATGTCCCTAGGGAGGGGGACCTCTGGGTTCTCTCCCGTGTCCACCATTGGAATGTTGGCTTTCTTGATCTCCTTCTCCACAAACCCTGTGAGAGAGTGAGATGACTGGGTCTGAGTAGGGATAACTAATAGCAGTGATACTGTTGTAAATATGGGGGAGATAATGAGTGAAGCAATGGGTTAAACACTTGAGCTCACTCACGAAGCTTGCGGTCCATCTCCTCACATCGACGGACTTCATTGACAAACTTGCGTTGAAACACGTTCACGTCTGGGTTCAACTGTAATGAAAACTATTCAAAACCTTTGCCATCGCAGGGATAAAATGCCTTCAATCCATTTGCCATTATCTGTCATATACAACTAGAGACAAACATTGCGTTGTAACACTAAGATGCATTCAAAGAAATTGTAGCTTAGGCTACTTCTATAAAAATGCAATGACTTATCCAGGAAACCTCAGAGCGAAAACAGCATTACTAATATCTTCTGAAAACAGTGCAGACACCAGTTAGCTATCATATGGTCTTATGAATGAGGAGAGGTAATACAACCAAATAAAGGGTATAATAACAACATACTAGGTACAACAGCTGGTGTTTCCCCTAGGATTCTTTTCAGAACGTGTGGCAAAGTTGGTGTGGGGGATGGGGAAAATGTCCTTCTGCTGGGGCAGTCTGTGGGCATGCACACCCATGAGTTTTTGGGGGGTAGAACGACTGAGAAATTCACTTCTGGTGACTTTTTAAAAGGACCTTCTACGGAAAAATGCATTAAAGTTAAATTATGTTGACACCATCTGAAATATAATTTCCCTTTAAAAGCACTATAGCCTAACTGACGCAGCATAGCAGCTTCAAATACATTGGCTGAAACACGGCATTGCCCATCTGTATTTACCTAATTGAAAAACACCAAAGACTCAATGAGTGAAATGCTACAAATATACACCGAGTGTACAAAACATTAGGATCACCTGCTCTTTCCATGACAGACTGACCAGGTGAATGCTATGATCCCACCTGTTAAATCCACTTCAATCAGTGTAGAGATGAAGTGGACAATTGACTGTGTATGTGTGCAATTCAGAGGTTGAATTGGCAAGACAAAAGATTGAAGTGCCTTTGAACGGGGTATGGTAGTAAGCGCCAGCCGCACCTGTTTTAGTGTCAAGAACTGCAATGCTGCGGAGTGTTTCACGCTCAACAATTTCCCGTGTGTATCAAGAATGGTCCACCACCCAAAGGACATCCAGCCATCTTCACACAACTGTGGGACGCATTGGATTCAACATTGCCCAGCATCCTTGCAGAACGCTTGACACCTTGTAGTCCATGCCCCAACGAATTGAGGCTATTCAGAGGGCAAAATGGGGTGCAACTCAATATTAGGAAGGTGTTCCTAATGTTTTGTACACTGTAACTCCAGGGTTTTTTCTGGAACAAAATGGGGCTTAGGTGGTGAGTGTGGACGTGGTCAGTAGCGCGATCCCCAACAGAACATTTGAGGCTACAGAGAAGGTTTTCCTGCAATTCTACACATTTTGCAGTGTTCTTATGCTATCTGAGTGATTCAAAATCTAAAATCAATGTTTAGGTCCATTATATTTCCTACATACTACTTCAGGTTTTAGTCATTTATGTTTCAAATTAAAACATTATGCCATCCCAAAAATGTATAATAATATTTTTGGGGGAGTGGCGGCAACGATTTAGCAGCGGCGGGCCGCCGCTGCTAAATTAATATAGGAAACAATGCCTTAGTTTTCCCCCACACCATATGATCCCAGGAGGATGTCATGTGTGAGCTTTCCCATGCTCAGCCTAAAGAGTCAGCTATGTGCACATGATGAAAATGTTTGACGCCAAGGTATGTGTTTTCCCAACCATCTGACTGATTCTGTTACTACAGCAGACTACCATATTCATCTACCTTCTTCCTGAGTTTGTCCTTTGTTAACAGCCATACATTACACTGCTCTAGACCTATATAGCCTGAAGATGGATTGACAGACAGAATAGCACTCAAAATAGGAAAGTAGAGATAATAAGCATAGTCTAGCTCTAGAGCATCACAATGAAGAATGGAAGAAGAGAAGCCTGGACAACTCACATCACGGAATTGCACCATTCCGATCTCTCCCAATTCGCTGACGCAGCAGTAGGCAGACTCTGATTGGAGGTAGAGCTGGGCCAGGGTCATCTCCTCACTTCTGAAGAGTTCCCCCATGATGGCGTAGTGTGGTGCACCTGCTCAGCACAGCGATCAATGGGATCCTCCTGGATTTCTTAGGGACAAAAAGATTGAAAACATCACCTGCACAGTAAACAGGAGAAGCTGAGTCCCACCAGAAGGAATGAGCCTCCAATGTTTTCAAAAAGACAGCCAACTCTGAGAATACATAGGCCTACATTGCCGAAGAAGTTCCCTTGTGTTGTTTCCCTTCACACTACAATGGCCTTAAGTTTATGATTTGAAGTGTAATTTCAGAGAAAAAGATATTGGCATAGACCTGCACCCTCTTCTAATGTGTGTTGTAAGGATGACCCTAATTGTACAGCAGTAATAAACATTCTGTATTAGTTTATACTTAAGCGAGGAGCAGGCATGTTTCAGAAAAAAATCTAACATCTAGCCCCCATAATCTTTGCAGGAATTCAGTTAGGCTCATTAGTCATTATTTTGTCATTAAACTGGAGAGCCACTCTTCAAGAACCATAATACATGTAAAAGTACCATCATGTATGACAGTACGACCCTAATTTAGTTTAATCTCACAATAGGCCCCCTATCTCATTTTGTACAATCAATGACAGATTTTCAAGCCAAGCCATTGAGTTTCTCAGTCTAGGGTGCAAACTGACTCAGGACAGACAACAGGTTCACACTATACTCATTATAAGTAAATTAAACACACATATTCATATGTTCTTGAAGTGCAAATGCCTCGAGTGCCATAACAGGTTCAACTAGCTAGCTATGGATTAAATCGCATCATGTGATCTGATTTACCAGTCAAGCAGGATTACATCGTCAATATCAACACTAACTACAACGGTTGAACAACTAGTGGGGATACATTTAGCAAACTATATCATTAAAATCCATGCAAGAGGATCTCTTTTGTATGGTCACTGCTTGTTTAGCGTATCTGCGTGACCATTTTTTGTCTGCATCCTTGACAGCTCGAATCAGGCAGAGTCTAATCTAACGTTAGTGTTTGTGTGTTTTGACAGTTGTTACTCGTTAACTAACGTTAGTTACATTATAAGAACAAAGCAGTTCGCTATAAAATTCGGAAGCCAGCGGCACAGTTAATTGTCAGCGTATATCTACGATATGAACTGACAATTAATTGTACCGCTGGCTAACTGGCTAATTTAGCTAACTAACAAACATTAATAGCAAGCTAGCTAGTTGGACCTCACACTTTCTGGTAACGTACGCTGGCTAACGTTACTCAGCAAAAACAACAATGTTATATTACAGTACAAAATGACTAGCTAACGTTCTTACTCGACTGACACTAAGGTTATTTGGCTATTTGACGTCTCTTGACAGAAATCGAACTAATCTTAAATCATAGCTAGCATAGCAAATTAAACCTAGCTACGGTAACCGGTTAGCGAGCTACAGTGAGGTGACTGTTACTGAATCATCCGTAACGTTTGCTTTACTAGCTAACAAGCAACGCAACGGGGGGGGGGATATATATATTGCAAACAATTCTGGTATTGAACAACGAATACTGTCACCAAACCATACATTTCTTACTATTGTTGTAGCTAGCTACTAGTCTTCCACTCACGGCTCCCAGTTTTCAACGCTGTTCCACACACAGCGCTCAACGAAATATCAGCTGATCAGTCTTCATAATCAGAGGCTTGGCTAGTGCGCTTCCCGTGACTGACGTCACATATGCATAATATTGATGATCATGATGATGCACACCTCAACTCATATGAAGATATTATTGTTGTCATTCACGTTAAAATAATGTGTTATCAGACGCTCTTATCCAGAGCGACTTACAGGAGCGATTAGGTTTAAATGCCTTGCTCAAGAGCACAATGAGAGATTTTTCACCTAGTTGGCTCGAGGATTCAAACTACCGACCTTCGGGTACTGGCCCAACTCTGTTAACCGCTATGCTACCTACCAATTAAACTTGTCCAAGCCACAGATCTGGGTGCAGACCCTCCAAATTCGAAGGATAAAACATACAGTGACTTCAGAAAGTATTCCTACCCCTTGAGTTATTTTCTCACCCTTTTTCTCACCCATCTACACACAAAAGCCATAATGACAAAGGTAAAACATGTTTTTAGACATTTTTTCTAATTTATTGAAAATGGAATACAGAAATATCTAATTTACATAAGTATTCACACCCCTGAGTCAATGCACATTTGGAAGCGATTACAGCATGTTTCTTAAAAAAATTATTCAAGCTCTGTCAAATTGGTTGTTGATCATTGCTAGACAACCATTTTTAGGTCTTGCCATAGATTTTCAACTAGATTTAAGTCAGAACTGTAACTCAACCACTAACATTCACTGGCTCTTGGTAAGCAACTCCAGTGTAAATTTGTGTTTTAGGTTATTGTCCTGCTGAAAGGTGAATTCATCTCCCAGTGGCTGGTGGAAAGCAGACTGAAACAGGTTTTCCTCTAGGATTTTGCCTGTGCTTAATTCCATTCCATTTCTTTTTTATCCTGAAAAACTCCCCAGTCCTTAATGATTACAAGCATACACATAACATGATGCAGCCACCACTATGCTTGAAAAATTGGGGTGGTACTCAGTAAGGTGTTGTATTGGATTTGCCCCAAACATAACACTTTGTATTCAGGACAAAAAGTGTATTGTTTTGCAGATTTACTTTAGTGCCTTGTTGCAAACAGGATGCATGTTTTGGAATATTAGGTTAGTATTGTGGAGTAACTACAATGTTGTTGATCCAGCCTCAATTTTCTCCTATCACAGCCATTCAACACTGTAACTGTTTGAAAGTCACCATTGGCCTCATGGTGAAATCCCTGAGATGGAAGAGACACCTTTATTTTTGTAGTGACTGGCTGTATTGATACACCATCCAAAGTGGAATTAATAATAACTTCACCATGCTCAAAGGGATATTCCATGTCTGCTTTTTTTTTACCCATCTACCAATATGTGCCTTCTTTACAAAGCAATGGAAAACTTCCCTGGACTTTGTGGTTGAATCTATGTTTGAAATTCACTGCTCGGCTAAGGGACCTTACAGATACAGTTGTCGGAAGTTTACATACACTTAGGTTGGAGTCATTAGAACTCATTTTTCAACCACTCCACAAATTTCTTGTTAACAACCTATAGTTTTGGCAAGTCGGTCAGGACATCTACTTTGTGCATGACACAAGTCATTTTTCCAACAATTGATAACAGACTGTATCACAATTTCAGTGGGTCAGAAGTTTACATACACTAAGTTGACTGTGCCTTTAAACAGCTTGGACAATTCCAGAAAAGGATATCATGGCTTTAGAAGCTTCTGATAGGCTAATTGACATCATTTGAGTCAATTGGAGGTGTACCTGTGGATGTATTTCAAGGCCTGCCTTCAAACTCAGTGCCTCTTTGCTTGACATCATGGGGAAAAAAAAAAAAATCAGTCAATTCCTCATAAAAAAAATTGTAGACCTCCACAAGTTTGGTTCATCCTTGGGAGCAATTTCCAAATGCCTGAAGGTACCACGTTCATCTGTACAAACAATAGTACGCAAGTATAAACAACATGAGACCACGCAGCTGTCATACTGCTCAGGAAGAAGACGCTTTCTGTCTCCTAGAGATGAATGTACTTTGGTGCGAAAAGTGCAAATCAATCCCAGAACAACAGCAAAGGACCTTGTGAAGATGCTGGAGGAAACAGGTACAAAAGTATCTATATCCACAGTAAAACGAGTCCTATATCGACATAACCTGAAAGGCCGCTCAGCAAGGAAGAAGCCACTGCTCCAAAACTGCCAATCAAAATCCAGACTACGGTTTGCAACTGCACATGGGGACAAAGATTGTACTTTTTGGAGAAATGTCATCTGGTCTGATGAAACAGAAATAGAACTGCTTGGCCATAATGACCATTGTTATGTTTGGAGGAGAAAGGGGGAGACTTGCAAGCCGAATAACACCATCCCAACCGTGAAGCACGGGGATGGCAGCATCATGTTGTGGGAGTGCTTTGCTGCAGTAGGGACAGGTACACTTCACAAAATAGATGGCATCATGAGGGGAGGGGGGGGGGGGGGGCAATTATGTGGATCTATTGAAGCAACATCTCAAGACATCAGTCAACTGTACTTGTATGTGTAGGGTTCAGAGGTGAGGTAGTCATTCAAAAATCATGTAAACCCTATTATTGCACACAGAGTGAGTCCATACAACTTATTATGCCACTTGTTACGCACATTTTTCCTCCTGAACTTATTTAGGCTTGCCATAACAAAGGGGTTGAATACTTATTGACTCAAGACATTTCAGCTTTTCATCTTTCATTCATTTCTAAAAATGTCTAAAAACATAATCCTACATTATACGGTATTGTGTGTAGGCCAGTGACAAAGAATCTAAATTTAATACATTTTAAATTCAGGCTGTAACACAACAAAATGTGGAAAAAGTCAATTGGTGTGAATACTTTCTGAAGGCACTGTATCTGACCATGAACCAGAGGTTAGGGGCAAACAGAGCCATGTATTTATTCTATATATATAGCTCTGGGGGCAACTATACCAACACCTAGTAGTGTCTGTGATTGTGATGTGGCCCTCAATTGAATAAGTGCACTTAGAAGACTAGATACCGACATATTTCCTTTTCTCTTTTAACAGCTTGTTGCTAGAGTGTGTAGATGGGCCTGTCCTGTAAGTTGGTCTCCGGTGTGCCCATACATGTGAGATTGCTGGCCTGCCTAATTGTGACTGGTCAAAAAATGTACCACAGACCCTGTAATGAAGAAAATGTATATTTGGAAACAGGAATGGCCATAAATGTAAAGTTGAGTGACTGACTTGCATTGACCTGGCAAGAATGTGTTAGCTTACTGTCATTGGAATTGATTGCTGAAAAATGACATTGTGCAACTTCACAACGTTGGAGGGCCCATGAAGACCGGTCTTCCCTGTGGCTCAGTTGGTAGAGCATGGTGTTTGCAACGCCAGCATGGTGTGTGCAACGCCAGGGTTGTGGGTTCAATTCCCACGGGGGGCCAGTACAAAAAAAATGTATGAAATGTATATATTCACTACTGTAAGTTGCTCCGGATAAGAGCGTCTGCTAAATGACTAAAATGTAATGTAAATGTAAGACAATATGACCTCTGCTGGAGCTCTAAACAACAGTGTAAATCACCATACTTTTCATCCTCTTTATGCAAGACATGTAGGATCCCAAGAGACTCCACAATGCTTACAAATAGATTTCTATAAGGAGACGATACTAAGGTGGGGTCGGTTTGGTGTGGCTACCACTGCCTACAGCAGAAACATATATAACACGTGGATAAAAGTCTCAGTGTGTGTGTGCGTGTACTGGTATATTAAATAAATAAAACATCCTTTTTTTCACCTTACTCTGAGTTTCTCTCCCTATTCTCTATCTCATTTACATTTTTGTAATTTACAGGTTGGACTTTGACTATAGAATACCACAGTATGAATCATAATACCCATAAAACCTAGCAGTCAAACAAGAAAATGGTTCCAATCGTTTTTCCACCATTCATTTTTCCCATAGGGGATTTTAGAAACAATTAAAATTAGGTCTGTGTCTCGTGTAGGCTTACCTTGGCGTGACGTTTTGATAACCGAGTAAATCTCTCTCGGACAAGGTGACTTTTATCAATATATACCCCCTCAAAAATGAAATACTAATTAGCTGCTAATGTGGCTCTCATAAAGAACTACAAATGCCATGATGATCTGGATGAGACTGCCTAATCAAGGCAAAGGTAAAAAATCTATGGATTAACTATCTAAGTTTAACAACGAATAAATTGGCAAAACGTATTTAAATTGACAATTCTGTGAACTGTCTTGTCCAAGTTTTAAATTGACACAATACCTGTTAGCAAAGGTGTCAGCTAGAGATGACATGCAGGAGCTTGCAGGGATTTGTAGTCTTGCATGATGTCCACTTTGATACTAATTATCATTTTCAAATCTGAGAGTAAATAGAATATATTGATGAATTCACCTTGTCCGAGAGAGATTTATATGGCTATCGAAACATCATGCCAGGGTAAGCCTACACGAAGCACAGCTCTTATTTTAAATGTTTCTAAAATTCCCTATGGGAAAAATGTATGGTGGAAAATCAATTGGAACCATTTCCCTGTTTGACCGCTAGGTTTAAAGGCTATTATGACACCTCCACTGTCAGGCTCTATTCCCAGTTATAGAACATGTCTAGCCAAAACTCTATTCTGACTAAACCATGTGGTATGCTATTTGAAATTACAGATTTAATTAAATGAATGACGCAAGTGACTGGAGCTTTAAACTTTGCACTTAATCTGTGCCAGTTTGTGCCATTGTGTGCATGTTTGGCTCCTTCCCCTGCCTCCCCTCTGGGAGTCCCTACCATGGGGGTGGGGTCTGCCAGGCTCTGCCCAACCACTAGGGGTGGAGACAAGGGCTTGGGGTTTTTATACCCTCAGGCTGGGCAGGGGATGGGGTGGAGACCCAGGAGCAGGGGGGCGGGTGGGGTGGACTGGGGGCCGGCTGTAGGAAAGGAAAAGTTTGACTGGGTGGTATCACAGGGAGTCCCGTCATTTGAGTCAGGACACACATGCCTCAGCAGTGAGAGGCTCCACTCCCGTTGGTTGGCCAGCATCCCAGGGCAGACGTAAAGACAGAGAGAGAGAGAGAGAGAGAGAGAAAGACTGAGACGACTGAGAATAAGAGAAAAAGGAGGAAAAGAAAGACAGCAAGAAGACAAGTAGACTAGAAAGTGGGAAGAGGAAAAGCGCCAAAGAAGTGTAAGTGTAAGTGTCCCTTCATAGAAAGGAAAAGTATTTGGATTTGAATTTTGGTCAGGGTGGCCCTTTAAAGTTTGTTCTCCCGGTAGTGTATTTTTATCCTGAGTGAGCGTGAGAGCTGAGTGTTTGGACTTGACAGCCATGGCGGATCCAGCAGGCTTGCAGAAGGAGCGAGTGGCTCTGACCGAGGTGTCTGACGACGACGAGGAGGTGTCCCTGGTGGCCGCAGCGGTCCAGCCCGCCACCGACAGCGATGAAGACGATCTTTCAGAAGAAGTGGACCTGGTGCTGGCCACGGGCTCGGGCACCAAGAGTGAGGCGCAGGTAAACGGGGTCATGGTGCTGACTCTGTTAGACAAGATCATCGGGGTGGTTGACCAGATCCAACAGACCCAGAACGGGCTGGAGGCCAGACAGCAGGACATGGAGAAGTCTGTTTCTTGCATCCAGGGAGAGCTGGCCAAGCTGTGTAAGAGCCACACTGGCACGGCCAACACCGTCAACAAGATGCTGGACAAGGTGCGCAAGGTCAGCGTCAACGTGAAGACGGTCCGCACCAACCTGGAGAAGCAGGCGGGCCAGATCAAGAAGCTGGAGAGCAACGAGAACGAGCTGCTCAAGAGACGACACTTCAAGGTTCTCATCTACCAGGTGAGAGTGGGAAACAGAGGGGTGTGTGTTCATACCAACAGGCTCTGAGGCCAGGCTGAATACAGGTGTGCTATCTTTTTTTGACCAGTTTGCTACAGCAGGAAAGTAATGCTGCTGGAACAGGAAATGTGAATTAATATGTGGATTATAATTAATGGACATTTTTGTAGGGGTTGATACATTTTTAGTTAGGATAAATCAAGTCTGACATTTTTTTACTGGAAATTACAAACTTAAAAAAAAATCTTCAACACAAAACAATTTTAATTTTCTGCTGCACAGGAAAATTCTCTGCGGCAACAGAGTGGAAAAATGAAGGTAGCATATATGTAGTTTAGTAATGCGTATCCATGAAAGTTATTAGAAAGTGTTAGCAGTGTATCAGTGATTGAGTGGATCAAAAGATGGATACACAGCCTGTGTATGGTAGATTGTAACAGTGGGTTGCGGTAGGCTGCTTCAGATGTGAGGTGGAGAAACCTTGTACAATACCACTAGATTCCACCACAGGGTTGGGTGAATTCTCCATAATGCATGGGAAAATCATGAGCTGGTGCGAAATACACTCTGAACTTTACTATAACGTTACAGGAACTGTTTTAATGTTCTCTCACCAGAGTGAGTGACTCCTCACTCAAGGATGAGTTTACCCTAAACTGGTACTGCTCTAGCTGGTATACTTGGCCAAAGCTATTAGGCCTCAGGCTTTCCATGACCAGTGAGGTGTTCAGACCAGTGAGGTATTTAGACCAGTGAGGTATTTAGACCAGCGAGTTATTTAGACCAGCGAGTTATTTAGACCAGCGAGTTATTTAGACCAGTGAGGTATTTAGACCAGTGAGGTATTTAGACCAGTGAGGTATTTAGACCAGTGAGTTATTTAGACCAGTGAGGTATTTAGACCAGTGAGGTATTTAGACCAGTGAGGTATTTAGACCGGTGAGTTATTTAGACCGGTGAGTTATTTAGACCAAAACACCAGTCAGGTATTTAGACCAGTGAGGTATTTAGACCAGTGAGGTGTTTAGAACAGTGAGGTATTTAGAACAGTGAGGTATTTAGAACAGTGAGGTATTTAGACCAGTGAGGTATTTAGATCAGTGAGGTGTTTAGACCAGTGAGGTGTTTAGACCAGTGAGGTATTTGGACCAGTGAGGTATTTAGACCAGTCGGGTATTTAGACCAGTGGGTTATTTAGACCAGTGAATTATTTAGACCAGTCAGGTATTTAGACCAGTGAGGTATTTAGACCAGTGAGTTATTTAGACCAGTGAGGTATTTAGACCAGTGTTTCTCAGCTCCGGACCTCGAAGACCCCCAGCCGTACACATTTTTGCTGTAGGCCCGGACAAAAACACCTGATTCAACTCATTAGAGGGCTTGATGATTAGTTGACAAGTTGAATCAGGTGTGCATGTCCGGGGCAACAATACAAATGTGTAAGTGGGTACTCGAGGACTGGAGTAGAGAAACACTGATTTAGACTACAGGAGAGGAAGCTCTTGCTTGAGAGCCGAATGCTGATGCGATGGTGTAATTTATAATTTGAGATGTATGTGTGTAACTTATACTTTCTTCTAAAACACAAGGTCAAATATTTCAACATTGGGGTTACGTGCATGTATCTCAAATTAGGATTCAGCCCTTTCTGAAAAACTCAAAATACTGTCTACCAACAGGAAATTATATTGCACAGATTGGCTATCCATGTTAAGTGTGTTAGTTAGTAGTGATACTCATCTTAGTCCCACTGGACACATATTGGTTGAATCAACATTGTTTCCACGTCATTTCAATGAAATTACGTTGAACCAATGTGGAATACATGTTGAATTGATGTCTGCCCAGTGCGGTAGTTTGTATGAAGAATGATACATGGAGTGAGTTCATTGACCTTTCCCAGACCATAGTGTCTCATGGTTGACCAATGCGGCTAATGCTATATAAAGCCAGACCTGTGGAACGAAATCATAAGCTTACACCATAAACACAGTAGTACCGGTGGTCCACATGTGATTAAACCAACGCCCTACCTATGACGACTGATTGTGACAGATAGTTGAAAGCCTCAACACAGTGTAAGATGAAGACGTAATTTTAGTCTTGAAGTGGTGCCATGCTGCCTATTCATCATGGCCTATCTGGCTGGAAAACCCACAATAACTCTGTGTGAATATAGAACCGTGGAAAGAGTCAACTCTACTCTACTATAAGTAGTTGTAGCCTACAACTTTATGCTCCTCGCAAGGCTAACCAAGCCGCTTTCAAAGCGTTTCTTTTAATTCAGTGTATTTTTGTACTAACTTTCTGCATTACCATTGATTTCCAGAGTTATAATTTATTTGTTTACAGTATGCGCTTGGGGGTATTTATCTTCGCTTTACCTGAGCGTATACAGTGAGTGAAGATACAGTACATATATTGTTTCATGCTTAATATAAACTTGAGTATGCCCTGGTATGTATTCCTACATTCCTCCCTCACATGTATGGCTGTCTCTTTGTATTGCCCTCTCCATAGCAGCAAGCGGGGGTACTTTTTCCCCTGTGTTTCAATACAGAGTAGCCTAATTACAGAGTACCAGGCTGTATACCTCCCAGTCACACCACTCCAGTGTACATACATAAAGTCCTAGTCAAGCAGAGGGATTCCGTTATGATGAGTGAGGGAAAGGGAAGGGACAGAGTGTGAATGAGTGGCAGAGAGTTGAGTCTGAACAGCCCCTCTCTCTGTGGCAGCATACTACTCCATGGACTGGTGTTTTTTTAGCCTTGCGTGCCGCAATGTCTGTCTAATGGCTTGCAGCTGGCAGCCTCATGGCAGGGTGAGACTTTGGGTAGTTTGCAACCTGGCTGGGGGCAAGTTCTGTGATGTCTTGTCTCCTATTCAGACCTGGGTACAACAACATGTGCCTTTGAGTATCTGGTATTTAAAATACCTTTTCTGTGTATTTGAGTATTTTCCGATACACAGCCCAAAACAAGTACTTTTATTTGAGTATTTTAATGGTTATTTGTAAAAACCAAATAGTCTGCGAAATTGTATTTGACAGCGTTTTCATATACTTATTTCAAATACTATTTTCAAATACCTGTGTTAAATGCATGGGAGTGTTTTTCAGTAAGTGTTTTTCAGTATTTCAAATACTTTCCAAGTATATTTGCAAATGCATTAAAATATTAAACTACGTGTCTTTTCAAAGAAAATATAGCTGAATACTTACTTTGAATGTATGTGAAAGTAATTGAGATATTTTAAATTGTATTTGAACCCAGTTCTGCTCTTATTAGCTGGCATGATTCACCCAAATCCAGATCGCAGATGTTCTGAAAGAGCTGCAAAACCTTGACCCGTACAAATCAGCTGGGCTAGACAATCTGGACCCTCTCTTTCTAAAATTATCCGCCGCCATTGTTGCAACCCCTATTACCAGTCTGTTCAACCTCTCTTTCATTTCGTCCGAGATCCCTAAAGATTGAAAAGCTGCCGCATTCATTCCCCTCTTCAAAGGGGGTGACACTCTAGACCCAAAATGTTACAGACCTATATCCATCCTGCCCTGCCTTTCTAAAGTCTTTGAAAGCCAAGTTAATAAACAGACCACTGACCATTTCGAATCCCACCGTACCTTCTCCGCTGTGCAATCCGGTTTCCGAGCTGGTCACGGGTGCACCTCAGCCACGCTCAAGGTACTAAACGATATCATAACCGCCATCGATAAAAGACAGTACTGTGCAGCCGTCTTCATCGACCTGGCCAAGGCTTTCGACTCTGTCAATCACCGTATTCTTATTGGCAGACTCAATAGCCTTGGTTTCTCAAATGACTGTCTCGCCTGGTTCACTGCTTCGCAGATAGAGTTCAGTGTGTAAAATCGGAGGGCCTGTTGTCTGGACCTCTGGCAGTCTCTATGGGGGTACCACAGGGTTCAATTCTCGGGCCGACTCTTTTCTCTGTACATATCAACGATGTCGCTCTTGCTGCGGGTGATTCCCTGATCCACCACTACGCAGACGACACCATTCTGTATACATCTGGCCCTTCTTTGAACACTGTGTTAACTAACCTCCAAACGAGCTTCAATGCCATACAACACTCCTTCTGTGGCCTCCAACTGCTCTTAACGCTAGCAAAACCAAATGCATGCTTTTCAACTGTTCGCTGCCCGCACCCGCCCGCCCAACTAGCATCACTACTCTGGACGGTTCTGACCTAGAATACGTGGACAACTACAAATACCTAGGTGTCTGGCTAGACTGTAAACTCTCCTTCCAGACTCATATCAAACATCTCCAATCCAAAATCAAATCTAGAATCGGCTTTCTATTTCGCAACAAAGCCTCCTTCACTCACGCTACCAAACTTACCCTAGTAAAACTGACTATCCTACCGATCCTCAACTTCGGCAATGTCATCTACAAAATAGCTTCCAGTACTCTACTCAGCAAACTGGATGCACTCTATCACAGTGCCATCCGTTTTGTTACCAAAGCGCCTTATACCACCCACCACTGCGACCTGTATGCTCTAGTCGGCTGGCCCTCACTACATATTCGTCGCCAGACCCACTGGCTCCAGGTCATCTATAAGTCTATGCTAGGTAAAGCTCCGACTTATCTCAGCTCACTGGTCACGATAACAACACCCACCTGTAGCACGCGCTCCAGCAGGTATATCTCACTGGTCATCCCCAAAGCCAACACGTCCTTTGCCGCCTTTCCTTCCAGTTCTCTGCTGCCAGTGACTGGAACGAATTGCAAAAATCGCTGAAGCTAAAGACTTACATTTCCCTCACTAACTTTAAACATCAGCTATCTGAGCAGCTAACCGATCGCTGCAGCTGTACATAGTCCATCTGTAATTAGCCCACCCAATCGACCTACCTCATCCCCATTTTGTTTTTATTTACTTTGCTGCTCTTTTGCACACCAGTATGACTATTTACATGCCATCATCTGCTCATCATCATCTGCTCATCTATCACTCTAGTGTTAATCTGCTAAATTGTAATTACTTTGCTACTATGGCCTATTTATTGCCATACCTCCTCATGCCATTTGCACACACTGTATATAGACTTTTTTTTCTATTGTGTTGACTGTACGCTTGTTTATTCCATGTAACTCTGTGTTGTTGTTTCTGTGGAACTGCTTTGCTTTATCTTGGCCAGGTCGCAGTTGTAAATGAGAACTTGTTCTCAACTAGCTTACCTGGTTAAATAAAGGTGAAATAATTTTTTTTTAATTACAGTACAGTATATCAACCAGAGGAGAAGAAAGCAGAGGAAGGACCTATTTGGAAAATACATTTTTGCCTAATGTCTAAATTATATATTTTGTCTTTTAATCTTTAGAAATGCCTATAGAGGAGGTCAGTATAATGCCTTATAAAACATTGACACATTTTCACACTGTCTGCTTTTTCTGAACATAATTCACTAGAAGAGAGTTAAAGGTGTGTCAATATTAAAGGTGTGTCAATATCTGGTAGCTGGCTGTTGGAGGCCATCTTGATTAGTTTATTCTAGAGTGTCTGCATTGGCTTGCGGTCTTATTTTCAGATCCCCGTCCTGGAATGTCCACTGTGGCACTAGGTTACACTATTGGCATTTAGCAGGAACCCAATCAGAGACGGCCGGTCTTAATAAATTACCTCAGTAAAGGAGGGGCCCCCTGCTGTTTGACACACTGCTCCTATCGCCCTGTCCTAGATTCTGTCTGAGGCATTCTGACTTCTTTTGCAATCTGTGTGCGTGCGAGCAACCCAACTTTTTGGTTTCTCTGTTTACTGATGCCTTGCCATTTCCCCAAATTCATGCTTAATCAAGTTCCAACAAAGCCATGGACAGAGCTGAAAATTTCTGTCACATTTAGTTCCTCATCATCTCCATCACCTGTGCTTTGCCATTCAAAACAACTAACTAATACTTACTGTTGATCTGTGACTGTGTTAACCTTGACTCCCATATTACCCTATGAAATTTGACCCCTATGTTACTGAATGTACTTTCTGACTTTCAGAATGGTGACTGATTGAATGCCACTGCTGTTACTGTCTAAACTATCAACTGTGACTCCACTCCACACCACTGTAACTGTCTGAACTGTGACTCTACCAGTAATCAGTCGTATGAACTGTGACTTTCCTGTTGCCGTAGTCCTACACGGTTCAGTCCCAGCTCTATTTATTGCCAGAGACTGCATGGTGTCGGGTTAAAGGATATCGGAGGAGCTCGGCCAGAGAGTGACATCATGGTGAATCAACACTGGCTCTGAGTCAGGTTTCACCCCTTTCCACTGTCTCTGTGGCAAACGCTCTCAGCTCGTTGGTGTGTGTGTGTGTGTGTGTGTGTGTGTGTGTGTGTGTGTGTGTGTGTGTGTGTGTGTGTGTGTGTGTGTGTGTGTGTGTGTGTGTGTGTTTGGGTGACATGGGTCAAGCAGGAAAGATTCCCATCATCTATTCATCAATTGCTTAGGTAGGAACATGCCCAGGAGGCGCTCAAGGACCCTGAGTCCTGTGAACACTGCAGCGTGCTTACGAGAAAAGGTCTGAAACGTGCTTCTATCTCAATAGCCCCTCTTTGTCTTCGAGCCAACAGCGATAGCTGAGGCTCAACTCTCCGCAACTAATCCCAGTTGGGGCGAGGTCATCGTGGATAGCCTTGACTCCCTCCCCTCACTGTCCGACAACGTAGTGTTGGGGGAGGGGGAGTTAGGGGATGACGATGGGATTAATCTCACAGAGATCCTCGAGGTTACGATCACATTCTCCCACCCTCTCAGGCCGCTGACCTGACAGCCCGAGAGCAGTGGAGCTGCCCTTCCTCCAATGGAGTTTGGGCTCCTTCATACAGTATCTGCAAGCGGGTTCAGGGCCCGTCAAGGGACCTATACGACAGAAAGAGACTCCAGTCCCATACAGCCCCGATAAAGGAATTGCTCCCTGCGGTACCAGCTTGCCTCAGGGAAGCTAAGGGCTTGTGGGAAAACCCCCTCACTTGCAGGATTCTTGCTAAGGATACCCCAAACCTGGACATACACAATATAGTTTTGGCAACTCTCCCATGGTGCAGCCGTCACTGGCTCACCACCTCAGCCCCATGTGCTGTGTTATTAACGACACCAGCGCCTCACTGCCTTCGTTTTTCAGAAAACTAACATGGTCTTGGCCCAAGCATTTAGAGCTCTCAACGTGACCTCTTTATTGTTGAGTAATATCTGGCTGAGTTACTGGTGGAGGTGAGGAAGAAACTGAACTTGGAGACCCTAGACCCAGATACATGGGAGGAGATCTGTATGATTACAGACCATAGCATCCATGCTTCCTGTAGTGTCATCCAAGGATGTAGTCGTACCATGAGCCTAGTGGTGGTGGGAGAAATTACACTTTGGCTGAGAATATCCAGCTTAACAGACAAAGAAAAAGTGGACCTCCTGGATGCCCGAGTGACACCAATCCTTTCCCTCTTCATCTTCGAGCCCATTGATGACCAGTGATTTTCCGGTCGGCAGTTACAATCCTGCTTATGACTAGTTCTGGCAGCTATCGACATGCAGGGCTTATTTTTAAAATGTTTATTTAACCTGGTAAATTGACTGAAAACACATTCTCATTTACAGCAATGACATGGGAAATAGTTACAGGGGAGAGGAGGGGGATGAATGAGCAATATTGTAAGCTGGGGATGATTAGGTGGACATAATGGTATGAAGGCCAGATGGGAATTTAGCCAGGACACCAGGGTTAACACCCCTACTCTTACAATAAGTGCCATGGGATCTTTAGTGACCACAGAGTCAGGACACCTGATTAACATCCCATCCAAAAGACAGCACCCTACACAAGGCAATGTCCCCAATCACTGCCCTGGGATAAAAAAAATTCAACCCAAGGAAAGGGGGCCTCCTACTGGCCCTCCAACACCACTTCCAGCAGCATCTAGTCTCCCATCCAGGACCAACCCTGCTTAGCTTCAGAAACAAGCCAGTAGTGGGATGCAGGGTGGTATGCTGCTGGCTTAGCATAACATAGCAATTATCCATCTTCACTTGGAGAGAGAGGCATAGCCAGTGAGAGACAAGAAAAAACAGGCCTGCCAGCTACTTATGCACGCTCTATGTTTTTGCAGTTTTTGTCGTGGAGCAGTGACTATATCATTGTGTTTCCCCTGCTCACAAGAGTGTGAGGAAGATAATTATGCTTGAGAATAACCAGACGGCGGGAGACTGGCTCCTTTTATGGTCTCTCACCACATTTTCCACTCTACCTGTCTGTCCCCAACAGACACATTTGATAGGTACTTTTGAGAGAGTAGGCGGTTCTAGCGAACCTCACATGTAATACATCTCATGTACATCATCAGAGAACTGGGGTTACGCAAATAACCTTGCGTTTTCAACTGCTGATAGTGTCAAGTGTCAAGTCAAGTGTTCCATGTTCTGTCCGTGCATGTTCCGTGTTTTGCGTGTGTGAGTTTGTGCTGGCGTCAACCACAGCTGTTCTTCTCTCGTGTGAGTGTACTCTGAGAATAGCCACATCCTTTCATATTGCTAGCATCAGGGAAACATATTGACAGGGATGCTTTATAATTAAACCTGGATTGACGGGAAAACACACAATCCACACACACAATCTCTCTCTCTCTCTCTCTCTCTCTTTCTCTCTGAGGGTCCCGGCAGTGTTGTGGCAGCCTAGGGCAAAGCTACATCTCATCGGTCCTCTCTCAACTTCAAATGTCCCTTGACCCATCTTCTATCGCCCCCCCTCTCTCCTACTCCTCCACTCCTCCCCTCCTCCAGGGATGCTTCAGAGGTGTCTGTGGACCATGGCCTTCCGCCCATCTGATCATTGCATTGAGGGTGTAGGATGGGCTGTCAGTCCACTCGTTCATCTGTTATTGAAGACTCAAGATCACCATTCTTTGTGAGGATCTGTGTGTCTATGATGGATGAGCCTCTTCAGCATCCCTGTACTGCTCTGGCACGGAGTCAGGGGACAGTGACAGTCCTGTCTCTGACTCTATCACAGGGGACATCTGACTTCTCAATTACAGCTTGTCTCCACCAGTCTCTGTCCCCAACCCCAGGCAAACCTGGCAGCACTCCAGAACCAATTACCTCAAGCTTGTGACCCCTCTATGGTCTAGTCGGGGACTAACCTGGCCTCCCAGACTCACTGTGATCACTGTGGGGGAACCGGGGAGGGGTGTGATGATAACGTACAGTAGGGTGGAGAGAGAGAGGAATGGAGAGTTAGACAGCAGACCAAGTTGGCACTGATTCATCCCCTTGGAATCTCCCACCTTCCCTCACTCTGTCTCTCACTCCCCTCTGGGTCAACCTCTCCTGTCATCCATACTCCTACACTCCCCCTCCCTCTCCTCCCCTCCCCTTCCCCCGCCCCACTCTCCGGTTCCTGCAGCTTGTGGAGAGATGTCTGGCAGGCTCTACATTTCACTGTTGCGTGTCAGCTCTTCTGTAGAACACTGGCCGAGAGATTCAATACTAGGGTCATTGTGTGCTTGCATGTGTGAAACGTCAGTTGACTGCCGCTCTCCCGCACCGTTCACGTTTCTGAACGACACACTCACGTGGCGTGATGTTCTATGTCGAGTGCAAATTAAGAAGTTGTATTGTATCAGTTTTGGTAAGCCGTTCATGTACAGTTTATTTGAAGTGTATCCCTTCATGCCCGTTCACCTCACTTTATTGTTATTTCCATTCTAAGATGTCTGCCTGAGTATTCCGGGGATCCTAAGAGTTGTATGGACAGAACAGAAGGAAGACCACAGCCATAACATGCCAGGAAAAAGGGGAAGCCCTCGCTTTGACAAGGAGATCCTACATTCTTGTATGTTTGCGTCAAATAAAATGTTCCTCTTCTTTCCTCCGGTGTGGGTTTTCCTTGAACATCCTGAGTTCACTCCAAACCACAGGCTCTCTCTGTTGGCTCTCCCTCCCATCATCACCATCTTTATCATGGCCCAGGAACAGACTGGAACAGCCTGGAGCCAGCTAGCTACATGGACTGTATCTATTGGCAAAGTGCAGCAGTCTGTGGTCCTCTACTGATTATCTCCCTCTTCTCTCATATCTCTTCTGGTTTTAGGAGGAGTTCAGCCAAGAGCACTGAGCCGTCATTAATTTTGTTTTTCTTTCCTTTTTATACTTGGGAAAGATCAAAAAGCGCTGCGATAGATGCGCTTGCATAGGTTTTACATCACAGTATCATTCCCTGGCCAGAAAGGATTCTCTCTGCCTTTGATCTAACTTGTGTAAAAGGATTGTGTATTATTTTAACAATGTGGTTCCACTCTTCACAAAAGGGGTGTACGCCTTCCTTTGTTTTGATTCTTCGTGCTTTGTCCTGTAACTTAATGTTTCAAAATCACAGAATAGTTATTTTCAGTTTTTTCTATTCTCTTGTCACAGTATTCATAGAGTTATGTCCTAAAGAATGCAATGTATGCCTGATTTCAAATCAACCCCTGGCCCCTAACACAAGACACGGATATAGAAACAGATATACCAGACATGACTGGATAGGTTCAATCATTTAGCTCCACCTAATAACTCAGAGAGCTCGGTAGAGTTTCAGCCATATTGCTTACACAGTTCTGTCAGATCTAGGAGGGCTTTGCCGTGGTCTGGTCTGGTGGTAGTGCCGCGTGCCGCTAAAACCCGACTACATATGCCCCCCAGCGGCGGTGGTTCTATCCACCTCTATTCTGTCTTTCTTTACACCTCCCTCTACCGTCCTGGGGGACGGAACATAATTATAATCATTTGTACACTGCAAATTGACAGAATGAAGCCCAAACAGATGGCCCGCCTGTTGAAGTCCCCTGCTCCACCCAAACACATCCAGTCACCCCCAACAAATACTAATTGGTAAAAGCTATTCTCCTTCTAATCATTTCTTTACAAAGATCAATGGGTTCATGAAGGTTGACAGATCTGTCTCATAGCTAGTATCTGGGAGTCATGGCTGTGTGAAGGCTTGATAAGTGATAGGCTGATAGATAGTGTTACTCTTGCATACAGGCTTTTATATCACTGCCAGTGGGATATGTGCAGCAGAAAGAGGACCCCTGCTATTCCTGAGGCTGAAGGCCAGTGGCCCTCAGACACTGCCAACCTGGACACAGTATATTAACCTGAAACCACTGTAGGGTGTGTCTCTTTGTCCATACCTATTTATATATTAGCAGTAGACTTTACAGCTGGAGCACCTGCAGCATTGTTAACAATGTGCATGGTTCACGCTGGGCTCATTTTGATGCCGTTGGGGGTGAGAGGTGGGGTCCTGTTGGGAAACAGCATCACTTGTTGTGTCGTCTGACTCGCAGACCCACAAGACTGTTGTTTCCTGCTACCTATTAGCTAATTCAGCTCTCATTCTGTCAATGAGTGCATGTGTGTGTACTTTTGTGCGTGTGTATGGGTCAAAGCCTTTACTCTTGCACTTGAGGACCGAATTAAGGGGACCAGATGAAGTCACTGTGAGATGTAGTTATTAAGATATACAAACATGAACTACTCGTATGACCCAGACGTCTGCACTGGGCTCAACCACCCACTGGCCTCTTGGCTTACAGACCTCGCTCCCACAACAGGAGACTTGATTTGCCAGGCAAGCTAAAGGTCAGGGAACCTGTCCATCTGCCACTCAACGTTCCTGGTTGGTCAACAGATATTTTGTTCCAATTCCAGTCAACAGAATTGTGGGAGCTGGAGCAACCACTGAAAACATGTTACTTACTGCACGTTGTAGCCTACGCTCTAGCCGTTACTTCAGAAGGCCACTGCCAAGATAGTAATAACTCAGCCAAATTTTTCAGAAACCGT
The DNA here is from genome assembly GCF_965601325.2 of Salmo salar. Taxonomy (NCBI): domain Eukaryota; kingdom Metazoa; phylum Chordata; class Actinopteri; order Salmoniformes; family Salmonidae; genus Salmo; species Salmo salar. Next base: position 63,165,762 of record NC_138293.1, on the reverse strand, counting down.
GTAAAATAAAATCTGCTCTGGTGCTTTGATTATAAATACTCTTGCAACGATGTGGAATGGAATAGCGGCGGGTCCTGTTTCATAGAGTGAGACTGGATTTAGCCACCGGCAGCAGCACAGAACGATGGTGTATGTGTATGTGTGTGGATGTGTTTCTGTATCTCTGTCTGCACACACCTATGTCTTTGTGATTGTGTGTGGCTATTCAGATGTCAACATCTAAACACAGTGCATAACATATTTTGTATTCAGAGAGTGTGTCCTGCAGTTCCAGGTGCAGCTGTGTTAGCTGGTGACATGTCCCCAATACTGATGCCTGCTGCTCGGACTGTGTGTTCCTGGCACTGGCCTGTGAGTTATATCCTGTCACTGAGATCTAGGCAGGGCACTGGGTGGGTTATGGCCACTCATAACTCTGATTATTAACCTAGCAGACTGCACACACAGGGCATTAGACTGATCAAGCTTTTAAAATGGGTTCCTATCAAGGAGCTTTCATGGGTGGATGGAAGGTTTGACACAGGCTTTAGTTGTTATTACTCTTCCTATATTTCACCCTTATTAAGACACACCACTGCCTAGAACTACTTAACACCTCTCTCTCTGAGAGGGAAGACATTTAAGTGCGGGTAATAGAACTAGTGCCTCTCACCCAGGTATGTTGATGTCAACTATGAGATATGAACTTCAGCGGTAGAGATTCTGACAACTCTGGCATATCTCATAATAGGACATGAATCAGTCATCTCAGGTGGCATAAACTTCCACCAGAGGTGGATGAGGGGAAGGAGAACATGTTGGATTGTGTTGGTCCCAATAAACTCCAGGGATAGTCTGATAGTGTAAACCAAAACAGAGGCCGCTGCACACCTGACGAGCAGACAAAGGCTGAGAACAAAAGCTCTTCCTCGAATGTCAAACTTTTCCCATAAAAACATCCCCCTCCCTTCCCCAAGGATGTGCCCTTTAGATAAAGCAGAATCAGTTACGCAGTGGAGACAGTTAGAACAAAAGGCAGACTGACATGACGTATGATTAATGGCTTGATGTGTGTCTTATGTTATTAGGCAGGAATGATGGTTCCATTAATCATTACTACAGCCCGATGCAATCTGATACAGACTTTATATCTAAACTGTCAACCTGGCATTAATGTTAGATGTTGGGAGCAGATCTTAGTACAGACATTACAGAATCACTACGTTAGAGAGTTAGACGTGCCAGTCATACAGAAAAACATGTGGAAAAGCAAAGGTTCCATGATGGCTGGTGATGCCATGTTGACATGGTGAGAGGTTGAGGGAATTGGCTGAGCCCTGAAAAGGGATATATCCCCGCCAGACTCCTGTGTGGTGAGGTCACACATAGCTCTGAAAGAAACCCCAAGGAACTCCCTTCCGGTGTCAAACAGGATGTACCATTGCACCACAATTGTGCCCAAATACAATACAGGGAACTTTTTGGACCTGGCTGTCTGGAATTCGGTTTGGAAAGGGAGAAGTCCTGGTGGCAAAGGTGTGGAGTGTATTTCCACTGCTTCATTTCATGTGAAGCCATCACAGTTGGGCTATGTTACATTGTTTGCCATAGTGAGATGGTGAGATCAGAGAGGAGCAGAAAATGCCGTGGGTCATTATCCAGAAATCCCTTTGTACTCCTCCGCTGTGTCATGATGGTGGTCATGAGGATTCCCCAGGATGCTCGAGGTAGATGGAACGAGAACCCGATCTCTGTGCCTTGGCTGTGTCTAATTGAACTAAAATAGTGAGCTGGGATGCGTAGACTACCCTACCCCCTTCTGTAATAGCTTCTTGTAAATAAAGATTCTCATTATAGTCGTGGGTTAAATGTGTTGAGCCCCAAAATACTATAACTATAGGAGGAGGCTTAAGCAATGGAAATGTACAGTAGCCTGTAGTACATCAGCTGCTAGCACCATGTTTATAACTGCCAGGCCCCTCCACCACTGCTCCTGTCGTAGAAGGGGCCCAGATGGGTCATTGTGAAAGCAGAAGGCACAGCTGCATACTGCAGACTGGGCTAGACAGGATCAGACAGCTGCCAGGGTGACTCACGAGGCATGCCTCTCATCTCTGCCCCAGGAGGAATGGTGGAGGGAGGTCACGGGCATCTGATTAAGATGGGAGTAGATGTAATTTATACAGATGTAGGATCTTAATTTGATCGCTCTTTTGTTACTGTAGTATATTCAAGGTTTTAAAAGGCTTGTAATTTTAATTTTAAAATGTCAGACTTGATTTTCTCTAACGAAAAATGTATCAACCCCTATAAAAATGTAAATTCATTATAATCCATATAATAATTCACATTTACTGTTGCTGCAGGATTATTTTCCTGCTGTAGTGAACTGGCTTATATTAAGATCCTACATCTGTAGGTAGATATCCATTGCCTAGTAAAACCCAAGTAGCACTTCTTACCTCACTAGGCTTCATCTCTTCTTCTCCTGATCTTGTGAAATATCTGATGCATGTGGGAGAGTACCAGAGTAAAGGGTTGGCATCAATCCTAATGTCATGCAAGCATGTCCTAATCTACATTCCCTAAACTTTTGTTGTGAAAACTTTCAGTTCCATCCAAAAGGGCATGGACGGTAATTTACAAAACAATTTGGTCTGTGACATTCCTTATCTACAACAATTATCAAATCCACATGACATTTTTGATAGGTCATGACAGACAGACATTAATATTAGGTTTATTTAATTGATGTTATAAAATGCTGATGTCATAGGACTGTGACTGATATCTAAGGAGGGAGAGAGTCTGAGAGTGTGGCTTTGTGTTGCAGAAAAGTGGCCCTGGGCTGGCTAGGAGAAGAAAGAGATGCCATAGTGCCCTTATAGCCATAGCTGCTGTAGTTTTTAGCTGTGGTTTGGACAACTGTTTGCTCTGTTGTCGTCCATGGCAACTAGTGTGTGGTTAATAATGATCCCCAGTGCCTATGAGTCAGAGGCAGAACACTCAAACTCAGAGAAAAATAACCAAACTAGAAAGCCTTTTAAGGTTTTAATAGTAAAATGCTGCATTCAGATGCCAAAACAGGATAGGCCTCATGTAGCATCGATGGGGACTGCAAGACTTTAAATGTTAAGAGGCCTGTTTACCACTGTACCTTCTACTTTCCTTCTCATACCTCTCTCTCTCTCTCTCTCGCTCTAATACATACACACACTCTCTCTCTCATTCACTCTCTCTCTCTCTCTCTCTCTCTCTCTCTCTCTCTCTCTCTCTCTCCTCTCTCTCTCTCTCACACACATACACTCTCTCTCTCTCTCTCCTCTCTCTCTCTCTCTCACACATACACACTCTCTCTCTCATTCACTCTCTCTCTCTCTCTCTCTCTCTCTCTCTCTCTCTCTCTCTCTCCTCTCTCTCTCTCTCACACACATACACTCTCTCTCTCTCTCTCTCTCTCTCCTCTCTCTCTCTCTCTCTCTCTCTCCTCTCTCTCTCTCTCACACACATACACTCTCTCTCTCTCTCTCTCTCTCTCTCTCTTCTCTCTCTCTCTCTCTCTCTCTCTCTCTCTCTCTCTCTCTCTCTCTCTCTCCTCTCTCTCTCTCTCCTCTCTCTCTCTCTCTCTCTCTCTCTCTCTCTCTCACACACATACACACTCTCTCTCTGTTATTTCATTCTCAGTCAGTAGAATGCATGACTTGTTTACTGTGTTCTCTGGGCCTCAGGCTGGTTTGTGTTTTTTCAGAATACCTCCTAGGAAGTGTTTCCCTCAGAGGGACGACTCATGAGCAATAGACAGATGTCGACTTGCCTGGACTCAGCACCTTGCATAGGATACACTGTCATAGCCAACACACACTGTACACAAACACACACAGTATTGCATATAGAGATTTACAGACACTCTTGTTCCACATACACACAAACATGCGTGTGCCACATACACACACACACACACACACACACACACACACACACACACACACACACACACACACACACACACACACACACACACACACACACACACACACACACACACACACACACACACACACACACACACACACACACAGTGTAACCAGTGCTAAATCTCCTCCATCTGCCAGCTTTTCCATGAGCTGTAATTCAGGCCCCCCCCAGGCCACTCTACCTTTCGAGCCGAGCAAAGAAAGAGACATTAACAAACAGAGCTCCCTCTTTCTTTCTGTGAAGACTCACACACACTCAACCAACCACATTCTCCACAGGTACTCCTTCAAGCATAGTAGCGTACACACTCACATGTAGACCAGACTTTTCCACGGCTAGAGTGGAAGGAGAGAGGAAGGTAACACAGGGACACTCATGGAGTTTCCATTTCTGTCCTCACTCTTTCCCTCCGTCCGTTCCCTCTCTCTCTCATTAATCACACACAGGGAGAGCTACTGATGGCTGCGAAGACGTGCATTTCCTTTCCTACATGATTTTAATCAGGCTGCGTCGGGGCACCACCCCGACACAGGAGATGGCAATGCCCTCAATGATGTAGCGTCCTACGTTTGTATGACTTCAGCCTTTCCCAGAATGCCCGGCTGAGCAGTTCTTCCATTGCCTGCAGCCTCTTCCTGTTCCAGACTTCACAGTTCCTGATTGTTATGCTGCCGTGAGGCTCTGAGTGAAGGTTCTGAGAGTCAACAGGGTCTGACTCTGGAAGAACCAAGGGCTGGTTGGGGGAAAGAGCTTTTTAATGGGGCCTGGTCTAGACATAGTGGCTGGCTGGCATCAGAGAACTCTGCCCTCTCAATTTGTTCTCTCAGTTTCTATGTGGCATTGTACCGAGGTGGGCGAGGCACCCATCATCTTATTGCATCACCCCAATGGAATCAGTGGTAGGCCAGGCCAACATGCTGCTTGGGGGTCATGTAATGTACGGTTTAGCTGTAGCAAGATTGTTGATATTAGTATGTTGATGACAGTTATGTTCTGAATCTAATCTGTTCCATAGAACGCCGTACATTAGCGTTTTAGTACAGTAGTTCCTCCGATGGTGTCGCTGGGGGGGGGTCATCATCCTCCATAGTCATTTATCAGGCTAATCTTCACACCCCACCAGGGGCGATATTCCACAATGGTGGTTGCCGTGGTGACATGATCCTATGTTTATCTGTTGCCCTGTTGATGACTGGGAGGAGAGGCTAGGAGGGGAGGGGGCAGAATTGTACAGTGGCTAGTAGCCAGGGAATGGTGGATGGAATCCGGAGAGAGGGAAAGGCGAGCCCGAAATAAACACACACACTGCAAGCCGAGTAGGACACAGCACCAGATAAGGAAGCGATGGTCATTTTATGATAGGTTCCACTTGCACCATTGTGAATGTCAGACCAGCACAAGGATTAATAAGGGGAAGGGTGTGGTATTGGTTAATGCTGATGCAAAAATACAGTATATGAAACGTATGAACATAATATCTGCCTGGCAGTGATGAGGTATGTCAAAATAAACCAAAGTATGGAATTCAAAATCACAAATGATTTGTCTCAGGACATATGTTGCAGGCTTGAACATCCCATTATTCTGTTTAACAGTACACGCTGCTCCAGTCAAGTACTTTTTAAATGTATTTCATCATTGCAAAAAACATTCACATCTCCCTCGGTACAAGAGTAATGAAAGCCATCATAAAAAGCCTTGGCTTTGCATGAGCTGTGATCCCGAGCCGCTTGTTTGAACTATGATGAAACAAATAGAAAGTGTCAGGGGATTGTTGCCTTGACGATAACAAGGGAAGAAAGGAAAGTGGTACTAATTGAGGTGGAGGAGGGCTAGATGCTCTGGGAGTACACCTACACAGGAAGGAACAAATGATAAAGAACGATTTAATATGAGGTAACAGCAGGGTGGAGAGGAGGTAGGAGAGGACAATGAGTACACCTTTAATGAGATGTTAAAGAAACATTACAAACCTGCTTCCATGTGTCACAATGATGCAAAACTCCACCTTTAACCTTATTACTGTGACGGGTTGCCAGGGAATTCTTTTTACATCGGCAGTTCCTGACCGAATTAGTTGAATAAAGCGATACAGATCTGTTCCATCGCAGTGCCTCAAATTATGCCCAACTCTGTCAACAGGCCAAACCCAGCTAACGGACGGATTATCTCCCCCAGCCATCGCCTTAGGAATCAATAAGCAGTGTGATTACGCAACACATTGCAAAGTAGACAGGGAAAGGGGAAAGACAGTGGAGATGAGCGTTTTATTTTTAGGCAGAGGAAGAGAAATGGAGAACACACAAACCAAACATGGGGCCTCACGAGTGGCGCAGCGGTCTAAGACACTGCATCATAGTGCTAGCTGTGCCACTAGAGATTTTGGGTTCCAGTCCAGGCTTTGTCGCAGCTGGCCGCGACCGGGAGACCCATGGGGCGGTGCACAATTGGTCCAGCGTCGTCCGAGTTAGGGGAGGGTTTGGCCGGCAGGGAGGTCCTTATCCTATCGCGCACTAGTGACTCCTGTGGCGGGCCGGGCGCAGTGCACGCTGACACGGTCGCCAGGTGTACAGTGTTTCCTCCGACACATTGTGCGGCACATTGGTGCGGCTTCCGGGTAAAGTGGGCATTGTGTCAAGAAGCAGTGCAGCTAGGTTGGGTTGTGTTTTTCGGAGGACACACGGCTCTCGACCTTCACCTCTCCTGAGTCCATACGGCAGTTGAAGCGATGAGACAAGACTGTAACTACCAATTGGATACCACAAAATGTTTATAAGTAAAAAACACACCAAACATACCTCACACACACCTCCTAAAGCCACATCAGAGATGAGCTCACCAACCCTCAGTGTCATAACACAGACTCAGTTGTGATTGTTTCACTCCCTGATTACAAGCCGACCTATCCCCATTCCCCACAATGCTCTCAATGTGAGATCACACACACCCACATGGCAGGGGAGAGGGGAAGGTGACTCAGTTCAGACACTCAGGACTGGGCCAATTTCCCAACATTAAATCTGGACAGTGTGTACAGAGACAGAGAGATTGTCGAGAGAGACAAGGTGAAAGAGTTCAGAGAGAGAGAGACAGAGAGAGAGCGATAGAGAAGCAAGAGACACTTGAAGAGATAAGTGATACTATATAATTTTTCAGAATGAGTGAATGTCAAATTTAAATACAATCTTATAAGTCACATGGTAACACGAGGCACAGTAATACGAGGAATAAAATAAAATACCCAAGAGTAGAGCTATATACAGGGAGTACCAGTACCAGATCAATGTGAGGCTATATACAGGGAGTACCAGTACCAGATCAATGTGGAGCTATATAGAGGAAGTACCAGTACCAGATCAATGTGAGGCTATATACAGGGAGTACCAGTACCAGATCAATGTGGAGCTATATAGAGGGAGTACCAGTACCAGATCAATGTGGAGCTATATACAGGGAGTACCAGTACCATATCAATGTGGAGCTATATAGAGGAAGTACCAGTACCAGATCAATGTGAGGCTATATACAGGGAGTACCAGTACCAGATCAATGTGGAGCTATATAGAGGGAGTACCAGTACCAGATCAACAAGGTAATTGAGGTAGATATGTACATGAAGGCAGGGTAAAGTGATAGATAAGAATAAGAGTCAATTAAAGAACAGAGTAGCAGCAGCATATGTTGAGTGTAAACGGTGTGTGTGTGTGTGTGTGTGTGTAGTGTAGTGTAGTGTTGTGTGTGAGTGTACATATGGTCTTATGAGTGTGCATAGAGTCAGTGGAAAATGTTATGTGTTAGGTGTGATGTGGGATGAGAGCAGTGCTATGATGGGACAGGGCGGGGCAGTGACAACAAAGACATAGCTATCTCTATGGGATGCAGGGTCAGAGGGGTATGCTAGGATTAGCATAGGGCATTAGGAGGGATAACATCCTCTGCATATTCCTGGTCTCCCTCAGTGGATATTCAATAATACAACATTTCTCTAGCATTGTGAAAACATCATCACTGAGACGTTGAGTGAGTGGCAGCTGTCAGAGAAGCATAGGTGTCAAGTGATGTTTTGGACAGATGGGTTGTGTGAGTATTTGTGAATCTCAGTGTGAAGTGCTGTTTTTATGAACAGACAATGCCATATCTAATGTAGCGTCCCCTTACAAGCTGCTAGAACTTTCTTGTCCCATAGATGGAGTGCAAGACTGTATGAACCAGTCCATTGGAAATATTGAAAACATTTGCAGTTATTTTGGTTATACTAGAAACTAGTGTCAGGGTCTTCTCAGCCAAACTAATTGGTAAATGTTCAGCACACAGAATAAGTGTAATCACCAACAGCTTGTGAAAGAGGATGTCATACAGGTTTGTATGGTGTCAAATAATGAAACTAGCATACTGAGACAACTAGACACAAAAGCATTTCCTGCTATTGGTAAGCCTACCTCACTGCACACTCCTACCTCGCTGAATCATTGCGATAACTGTGGTAAATGTTCTCCTGGTGTATCTCATGTGTACATACACTCACTCTCTCTCTCGCTGTCTCTCTTTCTCTCTAATAGTCTTTTCAGTCTTAGTGAGTGTAAGGATGGATACCTACAACCTTTCAAATGTCACTGGTAGTCCTACCTCTTTACAGCTCATCTCAGTAAGCATATTACATAACCTAACCCTCTGATGTGGTTATCACACAACCGGTAGGGAAACACATAACTAGACATTTGATTCTACCATTAAACAAATTTTCCCACAACCCACTGCTGACGAAGTGCGATTTTCAATCTGACTAAAGTCTCTCACTCTTAAATGTTACATCAGTCACAGTCTGCTGGTTCACATACAAACATAGGTTTCAGGCAGACTTTATTTAAAGTATCATAGTCATTCATTCTAGGGTACATATGGAAAGTCTGTGCTATTGGCTGGATAGAATTTCATTGTCTGTGCTGATTTTGGAGTCTTGGTCAGTTTGTATTGTATGACCACTAGATGGGGCTGGCCACCAGCAGCAGTCATGTTTCATATATTTTTTTTATGCGACTGATAAATGTAAAGTTACGTATCTGAGGCAAGCCATGAAGATGAATAATTTATCATACACATAAATGTCAAATTTCATTTCCATCTCAGAGCCCACGTTCATATGAATTGATATTAATTCATTTTCTCTGCCTCAGGCTTTTACGTGACACTTAATCTCTATAATCATGCAGTCAATTTGAAAATGTGTGTATATATATTGGACAAATCCCATTCTGTGAACACATTGTTCCCTATGAATGAACACATTAGAATGGGAACATCTTATCTCACTCAGAGTACTGATATATAATGAGGTAGATTTAATACTGTCTTTGCAAACTTATGCTTGAAAACGAATAAAACATAAATGATAAAACAGAATTAAAAAAACATGTAATACTGTCCTAGTCTTTCAGCTGGCTGCAAAACAGGATCTGCTGAGGTTTTTATCACCCTAACTGGAGCCTTAAACATAAACGTCCATACTTATCTTGTATGTTTACTCTTCCTGTTGTCTAACCTCATCCACTCTTTCCTTTGTGTCTTCACAGGATGAGAATAAGGCCGCTAAAGCCTCTCTAAAGTCATCCAAGGTGGCAGAGAATGTAGCTGAGGGCTGCTCTGTGGAAGGGGGGCTGGAGCAGATCCCTGAGGAGGGGGGCGAGGCGGCGCTCACTGGCCTCAACTCAGACGAGGAGGTGGAGATCGAGGAGATCATCGAAGAGTCCCGGGCCGAGAAGATAAAACGCTCCAGCAAGGCACGCGTGGACAACATCAAGAAGGCCTTCTCCAAAGAGCAGAGGGAGAAGAGAGCGCAGAAGACCAAGGACAACCTGGAAAAGACCAAGCAGAAGACCAGGGATAACCTGGAGAAGACCCGGCAGAAGACCCACGACAAGCTGGAGAAGACCAAGCATAGCCTGGAGAAGAAGATGAGCAAGCTGGGCAACAAGATGACCCCCAACATGGAGCGGAAGGAGAAGCTAAAGGGCTCCAAGGAGATGTTGAAGAAGTCTCTGACCCCCGACCACACCGTCTACGCCCGCTCCAAGACGACCGTGTATCGCGTGCCGCCCTTCACCTTCCACGTGAAGAAGTTCCGTGATGGAGACGTGGAAGTGGTGCACACAGAGGGCACAGAGATGGTGGAGAGTGGCTGAGAATGAGACCCTGCAGGCGGGAGAGGGAGACGTGGAGGTGGAGGAGCTGGTAAGAGTAGTAGACACTCCAGAGATGGCTGCTGTCCTGGAGTTGGATGAAGAGGAGGGGGAGGAGCTGGTGAGAGTAGACACCCCAGAGATGGCAGCTTTCCTGGAGGTGGCTGAGGACCAGGTGGCAGAGCATCTGATCAGGCTGGAGAGTAAGGTCCCTGTGGTGAAGACAAGCATGAAGACAACCAGCAAATAACTCTGTCTACAGGGCCCAGCCAGATTGGAAGAATGATATGATAGAGGGATGAGGAGACAGAGGAGGAGAGTAAAGAAGAGGAGAGAAACATACTACATTATGATGACAGTGACACAGCATGCATGATAAGGACTGTCGGGACAATGTTCACAATCTATTCATCTTATAATAAAAATAATAATAACATAATATGCCATTTAGCAGACGCTTTTATCCAAAGCGACTTACAGTCATCCGTGCCTAAATACATCTTGTTTGAGAAAAAAAGTATTACTCATCAGGAATTATTTTCAATGTAGTATTTGCTGTTCTAGACAACAACAAAAAAGTTTAACCCAGGCCCGTATTTTTGTTTCTTCCTTACATATTTTCTTGTCTTTTAGTTTGTGAATGACTCTTGTTGGTCTAGTCTGGGATATTGATGTTGATATAATTTTGTTTATTTTTTTGTTTTTGAAATATAATAACCACAATGCTAATGGAATAAATAGTAGTTGCTATTGTGATTTGATGTCCAATAATTGCTAACGTAGGATATACAGTACATAACAGTGTATATGGAAATATCCCCCCTGGGCACAGACGTCAATTCAACATCTATTCCACGTTGGTTCAATGTCATTTCATTGAATTGATTTGGAAACAAAGTTGATTCAACCAGTGTGTGCCCAGTGTTGGGGTGTCTTGAGATTTTCTGATTTGGTGGTCGGTGGTCATGTGATGTGTAGGTCAGAGAAATTAAGTTTTGACAAATGAAGAGTAAGAGCACACACTGGAAACACCTAAAGATGGTTTCAACGTGCATGGGGAGAGACACAGGGGACCGTCTTTTCCTTGACTGAAGAGTTTACAGATCGGTTAAACAAATGCTCACAGCCATTTTGAGCAGCCAGATTTCTACTGTATGGGTGGGCATACACGCTCTGTCAACATGTCAAGGTTTTGAAAGGACAAGATAGATAAGATAAGGATAAAGATTAAGCTAGTTTTCACTTTTCTTAAAGGAGCACTATGAAGCTTTTATTTCTGATCAACAGTGTGGCCCTAATGGTTAATTGTTTTCATTTTGGAGGACTGAGAGGGAGGGTCACGGCAAATGCAATATTAAAAAGAAGAGGAAAAGACTCACTGATTGGCATAAATTGAACAATTTTTTGGTGCGTGTGTAACATTTCAGCCACAATCTTGAGTCAATCAGGGAAAAACTAGTGTACCTTTAAATGATGTTATGGGGTGGATGGATGCCAGGAGTGTAAAGTAATCCTTCTCTTTAATTATTTCTAAAGTTTTTCACGTAAAAAACAGGATCGCAACAGATCCTATTTTTTGGTTTTGAAACGGGGAACGAGAAGGATGAAGGATTAGTGATGACTTGAAAGAGATCTGAATTTAGTTGCATAGTTTTACCTTCCTTTTTTTTAAGAATGTTTTATCAAGTTTCTAAGTTGTACTATATTGTGATATCTGGAAAATAGTTATCTTTCTCTCAGTTTTTAGTTACCAGTGTAACCACCAAACTACCTGGTTGTTACTAGGGCTGGTCACTGATGACAGGAGAATGACATTTTGAGCCGTCTTTTAATCAAAGGTTCCTAGTGCCATCGTTCTGTAGAAGTTAACTTTTTCACCGTTTTTTCTCACACTGTGCTTACATGATAATGTTCATAAAAATATAAAAAAATTACATTTTTAATTGTACTGACACACATTGTACAAATGTATGCATGTATGCTCACAGTGCTACAAGAATCATGCATGTTCTGTACATATATGCTATAATAAGCACACATATAACTGTGTTAACCTGCCACATTACTGTTATCCCAGAGGCTTCTCTCCTGGAAGTGGAGTCTGTCTGAGATTGACAGAACCTTGCTTATTGAATCTATCACCATGGCCACAGCTAATGACAGGATATATCCAGCACTTCACCTGGAATGCATTGGGTGCTGTAATTGTGGGGAGAAAAAGGAGAGAATCTTGTAGGAACCCCTCCAGCACCTGTCAATGTGCCAGGTGACAGTTAAATGAAAGTCTATAGTGACATATAGAAATGTAAGTGCTATCCAATTTTGCTTGTGCCGGCAGCAAATTACAAGGGATTGTGAATGACATGGCAGTGTTACAAAGGTGAACAAAAAAAATACATGTCCGTTCCTGGACCTCAGTCTCTGTCTATTTGAATTACTTGTCAGCTTTTTGTGCCTGCGGCTGGTCTGGCAAGGGTCTGATATAGGGAGACGATGGTGATTAGAATAGATTATTTGAGTTGGACGTGAAGTAAGACCAGTAAATGCAATACAAGCGAAAAGCTGTTGTCTCGTGTTCTTTTTCTACCTACAAGACATGCCTCTGGAAAACAAAGTAGTGAGACAATGTACAGAAGGGCTGAAAGCACACAGGGTCTGGCTCGAAGACAGTGCTACAGAAGGCTTTTCTACGTGTCTCCATAGCCCTCTGTGTCTGACCGACCTTGATGATGGGGCCGGGGTAGGGAGGTCTCTATGGAACACCATTAGGATAATCAACGAGGCAGGAATCTGATTAAGGAGAGTGCTTTCTCTGAGGAGAGTGAGACAGAACACAGAGAGAGGACGTGTGTGTGTGTGTGTGTGTGTGTGTGTGTGTGTGTGTGTGTGTGTGTGTGTGTGTGTGTGTGTGTGTGTGTGTGTGTGTGTGTGTGTGTGTGTGTGTGTGGTGTGTGTGTGATAGAGAGACAGAGTGAGAGGGGGGGCAGGGTGATCATGTGGAGGGAGAGGTCAGTGCAGAGAGAAGGAGAGATGATGCAGTCAAAAAGCAACCAAAGATATTCCTCAAAAAATCTGTAGGTCTTTGTGCAGTTCATATTTTGTGTTTACTTAATGTTTTTACAAGGCTGAAATGGATTCTCATGACATAAATGCCAAGGCCAATACTGAACACACAGATACATTAAAGATTGACTAAGTCTTTGTCAAACACGAGCTAAGTTTACCACCATCTCTAAACATCCCTTATCTCCCCCAATTAACCGAGGAGATTAATAGCGTTTCCTGCCTTCTTCAGGAGAGAATGGAGATACAAGCAGTGACCGCTCATCTTTCAACTGTTTCATTTATTTGCCATGCAGTGTAGTCTCACTGCATTGTCAGTCAATATGCAGTTCTTTGTAGTCCCCCCAGGGTTGGGGCCAAATGCATTTAAATTCCAGTAAATTCAGAAAATAAACCAAATTACAATTCCAAATGTTCCTGATTGAAAAGCATTTAAGATAATTTGAATTTCAGTGTACTTCCTGAATTGTCTGGAATTGAAAGACAACTGACCTCAACCCTGCAGGATACTGTACATATCCTGATTACAAGTATAGAGAATGTAGCACTGCCATTTTCAGCTGAACTGAGATGATGATATCTCCCTGTTGTTATGACAGATCAAATAATAAAGCTTGCTTTTTCTGTTGAATTAAATGACTATTTTTGTCTAACCACTTACATATCAATAAAGATATAAGATTTACACCAGACTTTACCACTGTGATGATTGAATGTGTCAAAGTTCAACCCAATGCTATGTGAAGTGCAGCCAGTACAGCTGTATTATAGACCATTACATTCAGATTAGTCACCCGGGGTAAACAGAGGCCATTCATTTTCTTTGAATGAATTTGCATCATAAAGAAGAAACCAACATGTTCACTTTTCCTTGAAAACCATTCAAACCTACACATTGTAAATAATGACATTGCTCCATAGGCCGATGTTACTGCATAATAAACACTGACTAATGATGCAAAACACTGTGAAGTAAAGAGGAGAGTACTTGAGCTATTGGTCATTAGGGATAGAGATTTGAGTCATGCTGCTTCAATGTGTGAGTGAGTTTGTAAAGAAAGTAAACATTGTCAACTGTGTTTCTTTGCCTCCGTAGATTACAACAAACAACGGAAAATCTGGGAGTGGTAGAGGATCCAGAGTTGTAGCTACAGTGACATTAACTCCATTGAGCATGTGTTTTAGTGTAGGTTTAGTCCTAATCTCAGGAGACCGGTCATATTCATTCGGTTTTCACAGCATGTGACCTGACCTACTATGATTATGATAACCTCAGTAATGTTTCTACTCTTGTTATTTCCCTGCTGAAAAGGGACACTCAAATGATGCTATTAGTTTCACAATGTACTATAATGACCTAGGCCTATAAGGTCAGCTACCTGAGAGATGACCACTCTCAAATTGATGGGCAATGTCGCACAAGAAAAATGTGAAAGTTTAGGAGCATAGAACCCTGTAATTCTTAGGTCCCATGAAACCAAGTAAACATGTTGATCAAATATTGAATTATTGCTGAACTGTTTTGCTATAGCCTACATAGATGATGATGATGAAGAAGAAGACTAGACCCAATTTCTCAATGTAATAATTAATATGCTTTATTTCAAATACTAGAATAAAACTGTTTTCAAGCCTTGGTTAGAGTATTTGTCGATGGCGAATATATATGATTTGGGTAAGACAGAAATATCAACGCTGTTCACATTTCTTCTTATTACACTTCTGATGACGTAGAGACTGCCAGTAATTCAGATGACTTCCAGTTCAGCTGTTCTGTTGGGTTTTTTCTTCTCCCGCTGCAAGATCATGCTTGTACATGCAATTTTCCCTACAAACGGAGGGAGTGTGTTATGCACTGAACAGCCTCCATGTCGAGCGCAAAACACTACACCCACAACCTACCTTTAGCTTTAATCCCGCCTTCTTTGCAATATCCTACACAAAGATTGGACGAAGTTGTGTTCTCGTCTTCTGTTGCATCCTAGGTATGTCAATCAACGCCTTCTTGACGTTTGTCTGCACTCCGGGTGGAATTGGACAACTAGCTGTCAGTGTGTACAGTATTGCGACATTGAAGTAGGCTAACGTTACTGTAGTTCCGATTGTTAGAAATACAGTTTGGTTAAAAGTTCTCGATTGTCCTGTACAATAAGACATTTCGTTCTGGTGGTTTAAGGTTAGTGCCTGGCTACGATTTGACGGGATCATTTTTCTGACACACTTTCCCGTGGACAGTAGGGTAAGTAGGCGGTCGCAGTTCCCTTTACTTTGTATTATTTATACATCATATTGTGGTTGGGCCATGAGAGTAAAGTTCTAAAAATGTGTTACACAACACATTGTAGTCGTGTGTGGTGGGCGAGCAGCATCAATGTATTATCAGATTGACAATACACTGCCAATTGGTGAATCTCACTCGACACAAAGTAAGTGGAGCTACGTCCTCCATGCTATTACATGAATCGCCAAAAGTTTAATCACACTGTTTCGTAAATAGATTAGGCCTACCAATCGTTGCAGCGGTTGTTGGTTCTACGTTTGCTTTCAAAGGATAGTATACGCCGACCGTTTATGCCTAATTATTGTGATGATGTGCTGGCCATTTCTTCAAAGATGATATTGCACATTTTATGAAGTTGCAAGTGCAACCATGATGGGATGCTGACTTCGGTCAAAGCCACATCCAGTGGTGCAGGTTTTGATGACCACTTTCATGTGGGCATGTCACGGCCATTTGATCCATCAAACGGTGCTTGGAAAGTCATCACGTCAACCATGCATGCCTCCAGGTTTGCAACAACCAGTCTACAGTTTGAGGGATTACAAACACACACAACCAGTGGCGTGTATTAATGGATGCCAAGGGAAGCCCAAAAATGAAAAATAATAAATCATTTATTTCGTCTATTTCATAATTGTCCGACGCTCAGCCTCTTGCGAATTGAATCTAACAGGAAGAAAGCATCAGAGCAAAAAATAAATAAAATAAAATAAAATAAAAGCATCAGAGCGATCAAAACAGTCTGGCCTCGCTTGACAAAAAAAGTATACGCAATTAGCCAATCAGCGTTGAGCTCAACTGTGAATGGTCCTGGCGCACCAAAAAAAGGTGTAATGGGAAGCCACGTTGGATTTGGAATCACTCCTATCTTGAATTGTTGCGTCTCGTTGGGTTGTTGTCCTCCTGTGGTTAGCCAGCAAGCTAAAATTGACCCTTGCCTAAATTAGCCATGGATGGAGATAGGGATTTGGACTTGTGGTTTTACTTCATTTTCAGTACTGGCCAATGATTATTATGCCGATTCTGATCCAACTATTAATTCATATATTGTTGTTCCCCTGGCCTTAGAGAATGGAAACTCAATATGTAGCTAGATGTAGAAGGTTAATGTTAACTAGCTAACGTTGCCCATGAATGGAAGTTAGGCTAGGGAGCAAGCATTTTAGCCAGGTAGCCTAAAATAAAAGCGTATTCTGTATGACAGTGATAGACTGTTTCGTCAACATGAAAGAGAGGAGGATGGCATTGGCGTTTCTCTACAAGGGGGGTGAGTAAAAAAAAATAAAAAATCTATTTGCACGAAGGCGTGCTCACACGCACACAGAAATCAGAACCATGGACAGCCACATCATATTTAGCTTACGTTGACTGGACTAAATTGTTTTTGGTATATTTTAGTTGTCACTGATGATGTTGAAATGGTGCTGGAATTGTGGAGGCAGCTACTGTTTACTTTGTGACTTGCGGTAACTCTGTGGTTTTAAGTCAATAGTTGTTTAGTGGTCCGAAAATGTCGGAAACATTAACTTGCTTGACCATGCTGTAGGTCATGTACAGTGAGGGGGGAAAAAGTTTTTGATCCCCTGCTGATTTTGTACATTTGCCCACTGACAAAGAAATGATCAGTCTATAATTTTAATGGTAGGTTTATTTGAACAGTGAGAGACAGAATAACAACAAAACAAATCCAGAAAAACGCATGTAAAAATAATTATTAAATGATTTGCATTTTAATGGGCGAAATAAGTATTTGACCCCTCTGCAAAACATGACTTAGTACTTGGTGGCAAAACCCTTGTTGGCAATCAGAGGTCAGACGTTTCTTGTAGTTGGCCACCAGGTTTGCACACATCTCAGGAGGGATTTTGTCCCACTCCTCTTTGCAGATCTTCTCCAAGTCATTAAGGTTTTGAGGCTGACGTTTGGCAACTCGAACCTTCAGCTCCCTCCACAGATTTTCTATGGGATTAAGGTCTGGAGACTGGCTAGGCCACTCCAGAACCTTAATGTGCTTCTTCTTGAGCCACTCCTTTGTTGCCTTGGCCGTGTGTTTTGGGTCATTGTCATGCTGGAATATCCATCCACGACCCATTTAATGCCCTGGCTGAGGGAAGGAGATTCTCACCCAAGATTTGACGGTACATGGCCCCGTCCATCGTCCCTTTGATGCGGTGAAGTTGTCCTGTCCCCTTAGCAGAAAAACACCCCCAAAGCATAATGTTTCCACCTCCATGTTTGACGGTGGGGATGGTGTTCTTGGGGTCATAGGCAGCATTCCTCCTTCTCCAAACACGGCGAGTTGAGTTGATGCCAAAGAGCTCCATTTTGGTCCCATCTGACCACAACACTTTCACCCGGTTGTCCTCTGAATCATTCAGATCTTCATTGGCAAACTTCAGACGGGCATGTACATGTGCTTTCTTGAGCAGGGGGACCTTGCGGGTGCTGCAGGATTTCAGTCCTTCACGGCGTAGTGTGTTACCAATTGTTTTCTTGGTGACTATGGTCCCAGCTGCCTTGAGATCATTGACAAGATCCTCCCGTGTAGTTCTGGGCTGATTCCTCACCGTTCTCATGATCATTGCAACTCCACGAGGTGAGATCTTGCATGGAGCCCCAGGCCGAGGGAGATTGACAGTTCTTTTGTGTTTCTTCCATTTGCGAATAATCGCACCAACTGTTGTCACCTTCTCACCAAGCTGCTTGGCGATGGTCTTGTAGCCCATTCCAGCCTTGTGTAGGTCTACAATCTTGTCCCTGACATCCTTGGAGAGCTCTTTGGTCTTGGCCATGGTGGAGAGTTTGGAATCTGATAGATTACTTCTGTGGACAGGTGTCTTTTATACAGGTAACAAACTGAGATCAGGAGCACTCCCTTTAAGAGTGTGCTCCTAATCTCAGTTCGTTACCTGTATAAAAGACACCTGGGAGCCAGAAATGTTTTTGATTGAGAGGGGGTCAAATACTTATTTCCCTCATTAAAATGCAAGTCAATTTATAACATTCATGACATGTGTTTTTCTGGATTTTTTTGTTGTTATTCTGTCTCTCACTGTTCAAATAAACCTACCATTAAAATTATAGACTGATCATTTCTTTGTCAGTGGGCAAACGTACAAAATCAGCAGGGGATCAAATACTTTTTTCCCTCACTGTAGCTGTTTGTTACATGCAATATGCTTTGTGGACTTCACTGGACAGAGGTAGATATTTTCTTTATTTTTACTATTTTCTACAATAATAGTAAAGACATCAAAACTATGAAATAACACACATTGAATCATGTAGTAACCAAAAAAGTGTTAAACAAATCAAAATATATTTTATATTTGAGATTCTTCAAAGTAGTCACCCTTTGCCTTGATGACAGCTTTGCACACTCTGGCCCCTTTTGCTTGATGATGGACAGCAGCACATGTAAGATAACCCATGTACCAAATAGCATACAATCCACCTATTTGTCATCATTAGTTGTTTACATATCATTGGCGAGTGACTATAAAACTGCAAGGTTGTCGCTGATGTTTCTTACTTGTCCCATGCTCTACTGACACTGCACCAGGAAACCCTTACCGGAATAAAGTAATGCATTTTCCTGGAATCTCTTCCTCAAATAATGTTTCCATTGTCCAATGTTCTTGTTTCAGCTTTTGCGGTGCTTTTATGATAACTGAAAGGTGTTTTTCTCTTGGTATTTCCTGAATATTTTATGTCTAAATATCATTGTTTAAATTGCTGTTTTTTCTTTTTTACCTGGGCCCAGATTATCTAAACATTTAATCCAGAACAAAATTATCCCGTCTTGTGTTTCCTGTTTAAAAAGACAGACAATATTTCAACCAAATGTTTTGGTATCATATAACATGATCTGTGTGTAGAATATTATGTGGTTAGAGATTTGCTTCCATTTTGTCTTAAAACTACATCCAAAAATGAGGACGGACCACATCGGAAGGGGGAGCAAAACACAGAATCATTTTGATCTGGAAAAACTGCGCCCTGGTGACTTAAAAGAAAAGCAACTGCTTACTGCATTGAGTCAGACTTTGATACTGTAGTGAGGTGTAGAAATGTGTTATACTTACTCCCTGCCTGAGTTAGAGAAATATGGGGTTTAACAGTTCACTGTGCAACAATAGTACAATGACAATGCTGGTTTTAGAAAGATACAGTAACATTATTATTTATGTTACATAGAAAATACTAGGCCCATGCCTAGTTATGGACAGGGCAAGAGGATGTGGCTGCTTTCATGGCCCTCATGACTGACGCTTTCTAGTAAAATTATCTTTAGCTGAACAACAGACTAGATTCCTTGAAAGGCTGATCCCACCTCCCATACTGTACAGTACACCACGCTCTTTTAGACAAGCGGTTGTCGCATGTCTAAACAATGTTTTTATGGTGTAGCCTACCCATAGTGGCTGCAGAGAGATACTGGTGATTTTAAATGAGTGCTGCCTTGCTTCAGTATGGAATGTTTCCTGTTCTTGAGACCTACAGTTCTCTCAACACAGGCTCAGTGAAAGTCAGTTCATGTTGACTTGGTTCTGTAGGCCAAGGCTGCAGAGATCCCTAGGCCTGTCTGGTGTTGTGCCACTGTTCACAAAGCTGTGTTGTTAACCCTGGTGGAGCTCTGTGTTTCTGTGGCTCTCTGTCGTCTGCCTGTGCATTCCACCCCACTCTCTAATGGGAATTATGGGACAAGTGCTGCTCAGACAAAAGCTCTGCTCTTTTCAGTTGTGTATGGAGAACTATAGCGAAGCCAGCAATCTTTATAGGCACTGGTAATGCCCACTTTGGATATGGTCTGAATCGAGTGGTGTCCTTTTCATTCTCTGAGTGTGACTGAGTAAAAAAAGAGTGGATTTCGACACCCAGCATCTCAGATCGTTCTGAAAGCATTTCTGTAGTTAGTAAAATATACGATTTAGCATTTCTAAAAAATAATTTTGTTAAAGTATAATTTGATCTCTGAGAATTTAAGCAAATTTTTTGCACCCAAATTGGCCATTTAAAATTTTTATTTTTTAATAAGATTCAGATAATAGTCAAATATAGTACCCAACACCAAACTTCTTCCTACCAATGAGTAAGACATGAGAAATCCCCCCCAAAATTGCAAAAAGCTACCCATGGATACAGGGTCCGGTTGAACAAAGGAAGTTTCTGCTTTTTAGTAGTTCATCTATCTTGTCACCTATATTTTATGGGTTTTGACTGGGTTGTCACCTGTTGCCAAAGACTTGTATGTTTTGAGGTACTGTAAATTACAAGCTTAGCTGTTGATTAACTAACATGGGATCCATTTAAGCCCATGCACTTTGTATGACTTGAGAAACTCCAGTAAGAGGAAGTTGAAAGAAAACAACAAGTAATTTAATGGGAAGGTGACAGTTTGAGTTTTGACACATGATGATGAGTCAGTTCAGCTGCTTTGTGTTGTGGTTTGAGTCTAGTTTTTGTACGTAGCACGATCTCACACCAGGGGTGTATTCTAGAGGTCGATCGATTTTATTTTTCAATATCGATACCGATTTATTGGAGGACCAAAAAAAGCCGATAGCGATTAATCAGCCGTTTTTATTTTTATTTTATTTTTATATATATTTGTAATAATGACAATTACAACAATACTGAATGAACACTTATTTTAACTTAATATAATACATCAATAAAATCAATTTAGTCTCAAATAATGAAACATGTTCCATTTGGTTTAAATAATGCAAAAACAAGGTGTTGGAGAAGAAAGTAAAAGTGCAATATTTGCCATGTAAAAAAGCTAACGTTTAAGTTCCTTGCTCAGAACATATGAAAGCTGGTGGTTCCTTTTAACATGAGTCTTCAATATTCCCAGGTAAGAAGTTTTAGGTTGTAGTTATTATAGGAATTATTGGACTATTTCTCTCTATACCATTTGTATTTCATATACCTTTTGATTATTGGATGTTCTTATAGGCACTATATTATTGTCAGCCTAATCTCGGGAGTTGACAGCGCAATGCTTGAAGCACAGCGAAGAGCTGCTGGCAAATGCTGGAAAGTGCCGTTTGAATGAAGGCTTACGAGCCTGCTGCTGCCGACCACCGCTCAGTCAGACTGCTCTATCAAACATCACATCATAGACTTAATTATAATATAATAACACACAGAAATACGAGCCTTAGGTCATTGATATGGTCAAATCCGGAAACTATCATTTCGAAAACAAAACTTTTATTCATTCAGTGAAATACGGAACCGTTCCGTATTTTATCTAACGGATGGCATCCCTAAGTCTAAATATTGCTGTTACATTGCACAACCTTCAATGTTATGTCATAATTATGTACAATTCTGGCAAATTAATTGCGGTCTTTGTTAGGAAGAAATGGTCTTCACACAGTTTACATCGATCCAGGCGGCCCAAACTGCTGCATATACCCTGACTCTGCTTGCACAGAACGCAAGAGTGACACAATTTCCCTAGTTAAAAGAAATTCATGTTAGCAGGCAATATTAACTAAATATGCAGGTTTAAAAATATATACTTGTGTATTGATTTTAAGAAAGGCATTGATGTTTATGGTTAGGTACACTGGTGCAACGACTGTGCTTTTTTCGCGAATGCGCTTGTTAAATTATCACCCGGTTGGCGAAGTAGGCTGTGATTCGATGATAAATTAATTAACAGGCACCACATCGATTTATATGCAACGCAGGACAAGCTAGATAAACTATTAATATCATTAACCATGTGTAGTTAACTAGTGATTATGTTAAGATTGATTGTTTTTTATAAGATACGTTTAATGCTAGCTAGCAACTTACCTTGGCTCCTTGCTGCACTCGCGTAACAGGTAGTCAGCCTGCCACGCAGTCTCCTCGTGGAGTGCAATGTAATCGGCCATAATCGGTGTCCAAAAATGCCGATTACCAATTGTTATGAAAACTTGAAATTGGCCCTAATTAATCGGTCGACCTCTAGTGTATTCAGTATGCCTTGCAATGGAAGCCATTTACCGTTTAAGAAGCAAACCAAACAAAACGTTTTTGCAACAGAATTACCGTAATGAATACCCAGGCAGGGTGATGCACCTGTTTCCATCAGTGTAGTGAAAGAGGAATGAGGAAAAGAAAGGCGACATGTCTAACATAGGAAAGTTAGAGGGCACCTCTACTCATTTCACATCTTTCATTTTCTCAAATAACCTTGTAATGTAGTGGACCCTCACAGCAGAGTTTAGTAGAGCCCTGGGACAACATGTCACTCTAGCCTAAGCTCTCTCGAAATGAGCAAGCCTTTGAGCAGGTATTCAACCAATATGAATATGTCACTCCATAATCAATACATCTCAATAGTTTAAACATCAATGGCCAATACATAATATATTTTAACATATCAGGAGACACATAGGAAAAACGGCCCTCAACATAGAACATACTAATTACTGAGCATGCAAACCTGCTAGGTATATGTGTGACCGACCCGGTCGCGCTGGTCTAAATCCGCGGTAGTGAGTGCAGAGCCCTATACTACATATCTGGTTTGAGAAGTTACCACGAAAGTGGCTCACCTTTTAAACTAGGCGCAGTGCTGTGAAAAAGTATTTGCCCCCTTTCTAATTCTCTATTTTTGCATATTTTTGATACTGAATGTTATCAGATCTTCAACCAAAACCTAACATTAGATTAAGAGAACCTGATTGAACAAATAACACAACAATTACATATTTAATTTATTTCATAAACAAAGTTGTGCAACACCCAATGCTTCTGTATGAAAATGTAATTGCCCCCTTACACTCAATAACTGGTTGTGCCACCTTTAGCTGCATGGCTCCAACCAAACACTTCCTGTAGTTGTTGATCAGTCTCTCACGTTGCTGTGGAGGAATTTTGGCCCACTCTTCCATGCAGAACTGCTGTAACTCAGCGACATTTGTGGGTTTTCAAGCATGAACTGCTCATTTCAAGTCCTGCCACAACATCTCAATTGGGATTAGGTGTGGATTAGGCCATTTCAAAACTTAAAATGTGTTGCTTTTTAGCCATCTTCATGTAGACTTGATTGTGTGTTTTGGATCATTGTCTTGCTGCATGACCCAGCTACGCTTCAGCTTCAGCTCACAGACGGTTATACTTTGACTCATCTGTCCATAGAACATTCTTCCAAGAGTCTTGATGATCAACCAGATGCTTTTTGGAAAACTTGAGTCAACTTTTTGGATGACTCCCATTATGTCTGGTGAAAACCAAACACTGCCTTCCACAGTAAGAACCTCAACCTCATGTGGTTTGGGGATGCTTTGCTCCCTCAGCACTTGGACGACTTGCCTTAATAGAAGGAACCATGAATTCTGCTCAGTATCCGAGAATTCTACAGGAGAATGTCCATCTGTCTGTAAGCTGAAGCTCAGCTGGGTCATGCAGCAAGACAATGAGACAACGTATTAGGGTACCTAAGGTTTGATTATAAACGTTGATTGACTTGTTTGGATAAGTTTATTGGTAACGTTTGGGATTCATTTTGTATGCATTTTGAAGGAGGGAAACCGAGTGAATTATTGACTGAAGCCAGCTAAACTGAGTTTTTATGGATATAAAGAAGGACTTTATCGAACAAAAGGACCATTTGGAGTGCCAACAGAAGAAGATCTTCAAAGGTAAGGCATATATTATATCGCTATTTCTGACTTTTGTGTCGCAACTCCCTGGTTGAAAATGATTTGTTATGCATTTGTGTGCTGGGTGCTGTCCTCAGATAATTGCATGGTTTGCTTTCGCCGTAAAGCCTTTTTGAAATCTGACACGGCGGCTGGATTAACAACAAGTTAAGCTTTATTTTGATGTATTGCACTTGTGATTTTATGAAAGTTTAACATTTATAGTAGTTTTAAGAAGCGCGGTTTGGCGGGTCATGTTTTCGGAGGATGCATGACTCGCCCTTCGCCTCTCCCGAGCCCGTTGGGGAGTTGCAACGATGAGACAAGATTAAATTTGGGGTAAAAAAGGGGGTAAAATACAACGACATCAAAAAGCTTTAGCAAAAGGAATAATCTTGTTCACCCTAGCAACATAACAAACAATGGCAAACATTTTGCAATTTGTCACAGGTGCTCTCCAGTGTACATCATCACAAGCTTTTTTGTGTGATCCTGTGGCTCATAACCTCTGCTTGCATTAGACAAATGATTTGACTGACTTTTCATCATATTTGTGGAATCGACTGGAGTTATAAAATGTTATTCATTGTCCTTATTCCAGTCTGACAGGAAGTGGACATGGTAAGAAAAGTACAGGGGAAGTAAACCAGGATTGCAATCAAATCGACCAATTTCAACACCAATACGAGCAGTAAAGGTCACAGGCAATTTAAACTCATTGTTTCACCTGTGTAGGACAAGAGGAAGTGACATTTTTATAAATGAGGATTCATCCCAAATGGTAACCTATTCTCTATAGTGTACTACTTTTGACTAAGGCACAAGAAAATCTTGCCATTTAGGACGCAACCCTAGGTTTCTCTGAAAAGCAAAATGCGGTTGGAGCGTGTTTGTTCACCTGTTATCCAATCACAAAGACCCAATTCCTTGGATAAGTTCTGTTATCTGAATCTGTCAGTGGAGCATATCAGATATGATGACGCAAAGATTGGAAGAAATCTCAAATCCCGTGATTTAAAATGTTACCCTGACTATACAGTTTGCTCCTGTTAATCTCTTCTGGATTTCCTTACATCTAGCCTACAGTACAACATGGTCTTGCTACTGTGTAGGGACTTGTTATCAGGACAGTTGTGGCCTAACCACCACCTTGCAAGTTATTGTGCATTTGAGCTACTAGGAGAACAATGTGTTCCTTCCTGTGTCCAGTAAAATGAGAAGGGTGGCAGATGTTTTCTGATGACTGTATGATCTCTCAGGGCTGGGGTTGCTCTGTAGTTCTCTACCTTTCACTGGTGCTAATTAGGATTTAGTCAAGGCTTTAGGAAGTACACTGTAATGTAGGAAGAATACCAGACCTGGGTTAGCATGGCTGCTCAAATAACTCACTGAAATCATGACCGCTGTTAGTGGAAAATCACTCACTTTGAAAATATAATTACACTGTTACGGAAGGAATGAGGAGAAGCGACATTTTTGTGCTAACATGCAGACGGTGTCGTCTGCATTACATGGCCTACATAATTAAATGGTTTGTTGACGATGACAACAGTGACATTATATTCTACTGGTGATGAATATCAATGACGTGGTTGCCGTTTACTTTGAAGTCTGAAAGGTTTTCTTGTAATGCTGAATAAATCTGCTAGTATCAGACCTGGGCTGGAGGGACACCACAAGGTTTCTGTCTGGCTCACCTCGCCCAACGAGGAGGCCAAAGGCCAGGGTTTATTTTGGTCTGTGTTTCTCGGTGAAAGCTGTGTGTTGAGCTGAACAGGATGTCTCTGTGTGTTTATAGGAAGCTGGCTGAGGTACCATCAGATACTTTGTCTTCGGTTTCTGAGATTTTCCTGTCAGGGCGAATATGACGTGTCTATACATGCTTTCATCAGATTCAAGACAATCGGA
Source organism: Salmo salar (assembly GCF_965601325.2). Classification (NCBI taxonomy): domain Eukaryota; kingdom Metazoa; phylum Chordata; class Actinopteri; order Salmoniformes; family Salmonidae; genus Salmo; species Salmo salar. The sequence continues at coordinate 63,139,732 of NC_138293.1, read as the reverse complement.
GTTAGAACAAATCAATTGATCAAGTTATTGGAAATGTTTCAAAATAGAGACATGCAGTACGGTGGCGGTTTCGTCCTGCATTGGCTAGCTCTCAAGAGCCGATCATTGTATCAACAGACCACAGCTGTTCCCCTCATTAGTATCTAGTTTCCTTGTGTCTTCCTTGCTTTCCATTTCTCCCTCGAACTGTTTCCTCGTGTGTGTCCTATACAGGGTTGTGGAGGCAGCCGGCAGCATGGCCCAGTGGAACCAGTTGCAGCAGCTGGAGACCAGGTATCTGGAGCAGCTGTACCACCTGTACAGCGACAGCTTCCCCATGGAGCTCCGGCAGTTCCTCGCCCCCTGGATCGAAAGCCAGGACTGGTGTGTATTTTCCTAGTTCCTGTGGTTCACATCACTACAGAATGGGTACCTAGTACCTACAGTTCACTAACACCACTGCTGCTGGCAACACTCGGCAGGATGACATGGCTCATTGTTGTGCTTGCTCATTCTGTTGTTAGTAGTGGGGGAGGAAATATGTCATCCGCTCAGGCTCATTGTTTTCAAAAATGTTGACTTTAGTCATCAGTGTGACATTGATTTTCCTCTACAATCATTTTGATTTATTTTGAAGTAGCAACAACAACATTACAGCTAGACTGTTAGCTGGGAGCAACACACAGGAAATGATTGTCCTAATTGGCATCTCATGATGGCAAGTTGTCAGTTCTGCTAGGAAAAAGGGTAAATCCATATGAATTCAATAACATTTTTTATAGCACCCCTTTTGATTCGAACAAAACCTTCCATACACATTTGCCCATTGTAGAAGTGCTCAGAAAGTGACTTTTTGGACCTGAATGCCAAAACCTTCAAGAGATTAAGGTGCTCAACGTTGAGTTATTTTGCATACCCCACCATACCATGAGACATGTCTTCATCACTGGAAAAGATCAACGGTTGAGATTAATATCATTTAGAAGTTTACGAACAGGGTTGTCAAACTGTTTTATAATTTATTTATTTTTTATTACAGAATCACATATGTTGTAGTTTAGACCCTATTTTACATAATCTGAGGTGTTTGTGTTGTGCCCACCATCAGTTGAGACACAACATGCTGTTGAATACAGGGTGGGTGTCATGTTTTGGCTGATAAATGTACTAAAATGAGAATCAAATAGACATTTAGACTTTCAAATAGTACCACAAAGATGGTTGGAGATCCATATATCAGAGAATGTTGACTTGAATGGGAATATGTTGTTTTACATGTTAGGCTACTAATCCTCCGTAGGAAATCTATTGAAATCATTGAAGGATAGATAATATTATAGACATGACCCGTTGACATTCGACGGTGGGTGGACCGGCGACCATCTTTGTGGTCGTAATTAGAACTTAAAATGGCATTTTAATGGTGTACCAGCTACAGCTAGTCTGAAGGGATAGGTCCATTCTCAGATTTGTTTTCTATGATTGAAATCACACCCACCCTGTATTCAACAGCATGTTGTGTCTCAACTGATGGTGGGCACAACACAAACACCTCAGAGGATCTAAAGTAGGGTCTAAGCTACAACATATGAATAAAATCGGAGTTTACACGGTTTTAGATAGACGTTAAAGATAAAAAAAATATTGGTTTTATTAATAAAACAAATAAAATAATAAACAATCGTTTGACAACACTTTTAAATTATATCAAACTCAACCGTTGATATTTTCCATTGATGAAGACATGGATGTCTCATGGTGTGCTGGGGCATGCCAAATGGTTAAACTTTGAGCATGTTTTGGCATTCAGATCCAAAAAGTCACTTTCTGACTGCTTCTTCCATTGGCAGACATGTATGGAACGTTTTGTTTAAAGCAAAAGTGATGCTGTCAAAAAGGGACTTCAAATGGATTTACCCAAAGCTATTTCAGTTCCCAAACTTCCTTGTTACTGTAAAAGTCTGTGCTCCTTATGCAAATATCTTTCAATCTTTCCTGCCAAATGGTTCTTAGTTTCATACCAAAGCAAATTAGATTCACTGGGTCATATTTTCATATATAAAGAGATATATCATGGATATCAGTGCATTCGAGAAAGTAGTCCGGCCCCTTTCCCTTTTTCCACATTTTGTTACGTTACAGCCTTATTCTAAAATGGATTAAATAAAAAAATGTCCTCATCAATCTACATGCTCCCCATTCAACCTGACAGAGCTTGAGAGGATCTGCAGAGAAGAATGTGAGAAACTTCCCAAATACAGGTGTGCCAAGCTTGTAGCGTCATACCCAAGAAGACACAAGGCTGTAATCACAGCCAAAGGTGCTTCAACAAAGTACTGAGTAAAGGGTCTGAATACTTATGTAAATGTGATATTTCAGTAAAAAAAAGTATGTACTTTTACAAACCTGCTTTTGCTTTGTCATTATGGGCTATTGTGTGTAGATTGAGGGGGGGGGGGATAACAATTTAATCCATTTTAGAATAAGGCTGTAACGTAACGTGATCTGAATACATTGCATTCAGAAAGTATATCATATCTTATCTGTGGATTTCTTTTTTACAATTTGTTTGACTAATAACTAGAGATATGAACATTATTAGAGGCTAGGTTGTTACTATAGGTTGTTCTCAACACCCTACCTGGTTAATTAAATAAAGATAATAAAAGAAAAAAGCATAAGCTTTCGCTAAACCACTCTATATGCTCTATGCAGGGCGTACGCAGCGAACAAGGAGTCCCACGCCACGCTGGTGTTCCACAACCTGCTGGGGGAGATTGACCAGCAGTACAGCCGCTTCCTGCAGGAGAACAACGTGCTCTACCAGCACAACCTGCGGCGCATTAAGCAACACCTGCAGTCCAAGTACCTGGAGAAACCTATGGAGATTGCCCGCATTGTAGCCCGCTGCCTCTGGGAAGAGCAGAGGTTGCTGCAGTCCGCCACCACCGCCGCACAGGACGGAACGGCGTCTCACCCGTCTGGCACTGTGGTGACGGAGAAACAACAGATCCTGGAGCACAACCTGCAGGACATCAGGAAGAGGGTGCAGGTGAGACTACATGTTTAGTCCAAAGAATATGTGGTTTTACACAGGCATATTATTTAATACCTCATTTGATTGACATGCTTTGCTTGTTACTTTGCTATAGGATATGGAACAAAAGATGAAGATGCTTGAGAATCTCCAGGATGATTTCGACTTCAACTACAAGACCCTTAAAAGTCAGGGTGGTAAGTTTCACTTTTAATATTACATAAAATTCAATAAAAAGAAATATAGAATATTATCGGAATTTATGGATAGGATATGAGTCTGTTAGAGGCTCTAATTTTATACTCTACTACTGTTTATTTTGCTTGTTGTTTTGAAACTCTGACCCACCATCAAATACTACCAAATATCACTAACTCTTAAATCTACAGATAACCCACCCAACTCCTCTCCTATTTGCTCAGAGTTGTCCCAGGACATGAATGGGAACAGCCAGGCGGCAGCCACCAGGCAGAAGATGTCTCAGCTGGAACAGATGCTGAGTGCTCTGGACCAGCTCAGGAGGGTAGGGCCCTTATACACCCCTCCTTAGTGTCCATCTGACCCTACATCGTACACCCCTTCTTGGAGGGTCCTAATACCCTGAATCAGGATAGTCAGAATTTCTGTGATAAGTAGGCTAGGCTAGTTGACATTCTGCTCGAACTACATACAGTAGTTGATTTTGCTGATTTTGTACGTTTGCCCACTGACAAAGAAATTATCAGTCTATAATTTTAATGGTAGGTTTATTTGAACAGTGAGAGACAGAATAACCACAAAAAAATCCAGAAAAACGCATGTCAAAAATGTTATAAATCGATTTGCATTTCAATGAGGGAAATAATTATTTGACCCCCTCTCAATCAGAAAGATTTCTGGCTCCCAGGTGTCTTTTATACAGGTAACGAGCTGAGATTAGGAGCACACTCTTATAGGGAGTGCTCCTAATCTCAGTTTGTTACCTGTATAAAAGACACCTGTCCACAGAAGCAATCAGTCAATCAGATTCCAAACTCTCCACCATGGCCAAGACCAAAGAGCTCTCCAAGACCAAAGAGCTCTCCAAGGATGTCAGGGACAAGATTGTAGACCTACACAAGGCTGGAATGGGCTACAAGACCATCGCCAAGCAGCTTGGTGAGAAGGTGACAACAGTTGGTGCGATTATTCGCAAATGGAAGAAACACAAAAGAACTGTCAATCTCCCTCGGCCTGGGGCTCCATGCAAGATCTCACCTCGTGGAGTTGCAATGATCATGAGAACGGTGAGGAATCAGCCCAGAACTACACGGGAGGATCTTGTCAATGATCTCAAGGCAGCTGGGACCATAGTCACCAAGAAAACAATTGGTAACACACCACGCCGTGAAGGACTGAAACCCTGCAGCGCCCGCAAGGTCCCCCTGCTCAAGAAAGCACATGTACATGCCCGTCTGAAGTTTGCCAATGAACATCTGAATGATTCAGAGGACAACTGGGTGAAAGTGTTGTGGTCAGATGAGACCAAAATGGAGCTCTTTGACATCAACTCAACTCGCCGTGTTTGGAGAAGGAGGAATGCTGCCTATGACCCCAAGAACACCATCCCCACCGTCAAACATGGAGGTGGAAACATTATGCTTTGGGGGTGTTTTTCTGCTAAGGGGACAGGACAACTTTACCGCATCAAAGAGACGATGGACGGGTCCATGTACCGTCAAATCTTGGGTGAGAACCTCCTTCCCTCAGCCAGGGCATTGAAAATGGGTCGTGGATGGGTATTCCAGCATGACAATGACCCAAAACACACGGCCAGGGCAACAAAGGAGTGGCTCAAGAAGAAGCACATTATGGTCCTGGAGTGGCCTAGCCAGTCTCCAGACCTTAATCCCATAGAAAATCTGTGGAAGGAGCTGAAGGTTCGAGTTTCCAACCGTCAGCCTCGAAACCTTAATGACTTGGAGAAGATCTGCAAAGAGGAGTGGGACAAAATCCCTCCTGAGATGCGGGCAAACCTGGTGGCCAACTATAAGAAACGTCTGACCTCAGTACTTGGTGGCAAAACCCTTGTTGGCAATCACAAAGTCATGTTTTGCAGAGGGGTCAAATAATTATTTCCCTCATTAAAATGCAAATCAATTTATAACATTTTTGACATGCGCTTTTCACGATTCTTTTGTGGTTATTCTGTCTCTCACTGTTCAAATAAACCTACCATTAAAATGATAGACTGATCATTTCTTTGTCAGTGGGCAAACGTACAAAATCAGCAGGGGATCAAATACTTTTTTCCCTCACTGTACGTGTGTGCAATAAATTACATAAACCTGCATATTTACATGTTTGTTAAATAGTAAGCTATAGAATTGGGTTAGTCATTCCCTAATTCTCAGCAGCAAGCTCAAACTGTCTGCCCCAAGCAGCCTGCTTCCCTATCCGTTGCAGCCCCGACATAAACATTTGGACTCAGCAGCAGTACCTTTCACTACACATGCAGAGATCTGTGATATGTGTGTTGATATTAATGTGTGCTCGTTCATTCATTTTCAATTAAGTTAAATTAATTTTCATGCTGCTGTTAGGCACTAGATATTTATGAGCAAGATGAGGAGGGTGATAATAGCTGTCAAATTTTGGAGACTGTGGGGCTGGGGACTATTTAGTTTAAATTTCCCTGAAGCCAAAATGGTCAAATAAATGCACTAATCATGTTGTCTAACATGATAATCATCCTAAGAATCGTGTGCAAGATATAATCATAGCCTTGACGTTCGAGAACCGGGCCAGCAATCGGAGGATTGTCGGTTCGAATCCTAGTGCTGGCAGGGAGTAAGCTGGCAACCGGTGGGTTGCTGTCATCAATATCTCCGGTGCAAGGAACTTAACCCCCTAAACTGCTCATTGGGCACTGCACTGCGGCTGATGTCCATCTCGTGTGGATTAATAAAACATATCTTAAAAAGTAATTCCAGAGCCCCCAGAATATCACTTTAACACTGGTTATATCAGTATCTGAAGGATGTGCTGTTGTCCCTCTCTGTTGTAGCAAATCGTGACTGAGATGGCAGGGCTGCTGTCAGCCATGGACTTTGTCCAGAAGAACCTGACAGATGACGAGCTGGCTGACTGGAAGAGGAGGCAGCAGATTGCCTGCATCGGAGGACCACCCAACATTTGTCTGGACCGCTTGGAGACATGGTCAGTTACCAATTAGTAGCCTTTACTTTCCACGTTAAAATCATTTTATGTGCCCTCCCCATGACCGTACACTATCTCCCCCAACACTCATGTAGAGTAAACGTCAGAGTGGCGAAGAAGGAGAATTTGCTGTTATTGGTAGTCAATACAAGACACCATAATATTAAATTGTAGTTCCAAATTTGTTTAACAAACAAAGTAGCACTGCCATAATGACTGACCTAGATTAACCTTTGTGACCTCTAGGATTACTTCCCTGGCTGAGTCTCAGCTGCAGATCCGCCAGCAGATCAAGAAGCTGGAGGAGCTCCAGCAGAAGGTGTCCTATAAGGGAGACCCCATCATCCAGCACCGGCCCGCTCTGGAGGAGAAGATAGTGGACTTGTTCAGGAACCTCATGAAGAGGTGGGGAGCTTCTCTTTTAGCTTCAATATCTATCACATGTCCAGATGGTTTGGATATTTATTATAGGACCGAATTTGCATAATATTCAGATGTTTTGGATAGCCTTTGGCAAATATGGAGATATTTTGTCATTTTATTATGATGGGCATTAGATGAGGCTTCAGAGTTTTGTCTATCACAGACTTCCACCATTGTGCTCTAATGCACCGCCTCTTATCTGGTCATTGTGTTGCAGTGCGTTCGTGGTGGAGAGGCAGCCTTGTATGCCCATGCATCCAGACAGACCGCTGGTCATCAAGACAGGTGTGCAGTTCACCAACAAAGTCAGGTAAGAGGAGCTGTGGGACAACTCAATGCCACCAGTTGATGACTGTTTAATACAAAAACTGCCTTATTTCATGTCTTTGGCGTTGCTTTATGTGCTCTCACCAAGTGTTATTTTCCAAATCTTTTCCCTCTTTTCAGATTACTGGTGAAGTTTCCAGAATTGAATTACCAGCTGAAGATCAAAGTTATTATTGATAAGTGAGTTTTGCCTGCCTTGCGTCCGTCACTCCCACGATCATGTCTGATTTGCGTAGAACACAACGATCGACTCAGTCCCAGGGAAGTTGTGAATTGACCTCTATTGTTTGTTTCTCAGGGAATCTGGGGACGTGGCTGCCATTCGAGGGTAAGTGACTTCTATGTTACGTTGAAACCCTTTGTCTCCTAAGCTATCAATCTTAGAATGTCCCTTTTGCCATGGAGCCTGTGAATAACCTACCCTACCTACTCTACTTCTCCCAGGTCCCGAAAGTTCAACATCCTAGGTACCAACACCAAGGTGATGAACATGGAGGAGTCCAACAATGGCAGTCTGTCAGCAGAGTTCAAACACCTGGTGAGTGTCTGTCTGTTAGTCAGTATCGTGGTGAGTCTAGTGTGGTACTGTACAGTATGTTGCTTGACTGATAACTGCCCTTCTCTTTCAGACCCTGAGGGAACAGAGGTGTGGCAATGGTGGCCGGACCAACAGTGATGTGAGTCCCACACTCAATCTTGAATGCTCCTTTTCTTATGGTGACTGATGTAGCTATACTGTTAACTTAAACTTATCTTTTGGGGAATTGATAGTACTATTGTCATCAGTATTGATAGTAGCAGTAGCATCAATCGACCTATAACCCTGACTGTCCTGTTCCTCCCTAGGCCTCCCTGATCGTTACAGAGGAGCTCCACCTCATCACCTTTGAGACAGAGGTCTACCACCAGGGCTTGAAGATCGACCTGGAGGTGAGACCTAGCTCAGCTCTCTACCTGTGTGCACACAGGCATCTTGGAGAGTTGCTGTTGTGCTTCCTAACTCCCAGGTGGTCTTTGTCAAGTCTCATTATGGCGACACCAAACACTCAGCATGTAGTCCCCTAACTCCACCTTAATCCTACGTCAGCAGTAATTACATGGAGATTAGATATTTAAGGCCACGAGTTAGCTCTAAGGCCACGAGTTAGCTCTAAGGCCACGAGTTAGCTCTAAGGCCACGAGTTAGCTCTAAGGCCACGAGTTAGCTCTAAGGCCACGAGTTAGCTCTAAGGCCACGAGTTAGCTCTAAGGCCACGAGTTAGCTCTAAGGCCACGAGTTAGCTCTAAGGCCACGAGTTAGCTCTAAGGCCACGAGTTAGCTCTAAGGCCACGAGTTAGCTCTAAGGCCACGAGTTAGCTCTAAGGCCACGAGTTAGCTCTAAGGCCACGAGTTAGCTCTAAGGCCACGAGTTAGCTCTAAGGCCACGAGTTAGCTCTGCCACACACGTGAGCCAATAGTCATTATTATTAGCTTGATGGTGTCCTAGGCTTCCAGGGGCCTGCCTCTGCTCTCCCCATGCACAGAATAACAATGAGCTTATTCAGTAATCACACTTGTTCTCCATGCTTCCTACTGTTGCTTCTCCTCGCCCAATCATCCCTCCCCTCAATCCCCCGGCCAGTGGAGCGTGTCCAGGGGTAATCCGTCTCTGACCCGCTTTACACCTCCCTTACCACCACCATGGTTCCTCCCTCTGATATCACCGTAGCTAGCCCAAGCCTCCTGCTGGGACACAGGAATCATTCATCTAATGGTTATGTCCTGCATGGCTTAGTGCTTTGTGTTGAGCTCAACACTGCGGCGATGCCCCACCCTGAACACAGCAGTGTGAAAATGCATTAGCCAGGATATTTAACACATTAGCATTGAGAAATGGAGGGAAATTAGCGTGCGTGCGTTTGAGAGAGAGGGTTTGGCACTCCCACGTTGTGAAATCATTTATCACAACACTCCGTCTTCTATAAACGACACCATTTAGCGAGGCGAGGGGTGCTGCTGTGTGATTTAAGACTTCATTCTCAGTGAGGGACTAAGCACTCCATGTCTCTGCCATCTCACTCAGAACATGGACAGCTTTTCCTCCCATACGGCCGACTACTTTGTCACAGAAATCCCAAAAAATAATAGAATTAAATAAATGTATTAAATGGCATTTCATGTCAGACTTGAATAGAATGACCGAACAACCTAGGTTAGTTTTGAAAGCCTGGCAAAAGGTGCTTCTGCTCCATACGTATATCCTAATTGAGCCTAGGTCCAGGTTAACCATTCTTCATGCGTTTTCTCTATGGTCCATTAGACCCATTCTCTACCAGTGGTGGTCATCTCCAACATCTGCCAGATGCCCAACGCCTGGGCCTCCATCCTGTGGTACAACATGCTGACCAACCACCCCAAGGTAAGACGGCTATCGCCACCTCGCGTTAGACCGCTCTCCTGTAACTTCTGGCCCCCAAATACAGTCTCATTGATATCATCTTTACTGTCTCATACATTCTTTGCATTGGCATCTGTCTTGGAGAGGGTTAAAATGTGTGTGAAATCCACCTTGACCTCCTCTTCCTGTTGTCATGTCCTATAGAATGTGAACTTCTTCACTAAGCCTCCGGTGGGGACGTGGGATCAGGTAGCGGAGGTGCTGAGCTGGCAGTTCTCCTCCACCACTAAGAGAGGCCTGACCATCGAGCAGCTCACCACCCTGGCTGAGAAACTACTAGGCGAGGAACCTTTCTGTCTGCAACTCTACCTTCATCTGGATTGGATGGCTCCATAGCAATAGAATGATGTCTATCACAGAATATTGAATGAGAGTCGGAATGAGTGTCCACTCCAGTAAATATACACTGCTCAAAAAAATAAAGGGAACACTAAAATAACACATCCTAGATCTGAATGAATGAAATAATCTTATTAAATACTTTTGTCTTTACATAGTTGAATGTGCTGACAACAAAATCACACAAAAATAATCAATGGAAATCCAATTTATCAACCCATGGAGGTCTGGATTTGGAGTCACACTCAAAATTAAAGTGGAAAACCACACTACAGGCTGATCCAACTTAGATGTAATGTCCTTAAAACAAGTCAAAATGAGGCTCAGTAGCGTGTGTGGCCTCCACGTGCCTGTATGACTGCCCTACAATGCCTGGGCATGCTCCTGATGAGGTGGCGGATGGTCTCCTGAGGGATCTCCTCCCAGACCTGGACTAAAGCATCTGCCAAGTCCTGGACAGTCTGTGGTGCAATGTGGCATTGGTGGATGGAGCGAGACATGATGTCCCAGATGTGCTCAATTGGATTCAGGTCTGGGGAATGGGCGGGCCAGTCCATAGCATCAATGCCTTCCTCTTGCAGGAACTGCTGACACACTCCAGCCACATGAGGTCTAGCATTGTCTTGCATTAGGAGGAACCCAGGGCCAACCGCACCAGCATATGGTCTCACTAGGGGTCTGACGATCTCATCTCGGTACCTAATGGCAGTCAGGCTACCTCTGGCGAGCACATGGAGGGCTGTGCGGCCCCCCAAAGAAATGCAACCCCACACCATGACTGACCCACCGCCAAACCGGTCATGCTGGAGGATGTTGCAGGCAGCAGAACGTTCTCCACTCTTTCTCCAGACTCTATCACGTCTGTCACAAGTGCTCAGTGTGAACCTGCTTTCATCTGTGAAGAGCACAGGGCGCCAGTGGCGAATTTGCCAATTTTGGTGTTCTCTGGCAAATGCCAAACGTCCTGCACGGTGTTGGGCTGTAAGCACAACCCCCACCTGTGGACATCGGGCCCTCATACCACCCTCATGGAGTCTGTTTCTGACCGTTTGAGCAGACACATGCGCATTTGTGGCCTGCTGGAGGTCATTTTGCAGGGCTCTGGCAGTGCTCCTCCTGTTCCTCCTTGCACAAAGGCGGAGGTAGCGGTCCTGCTGCTGGGTTGTTCCCCTCCTACGGCCTCCTCCACGTCTCCTGATGTACTGGCCTGTCTCCTGGTAGCGGCTCCATGCTCTGGACACTACGCTGACAGACACAGCAAACCTTCTTGCTACAGCTCGCATTGATGTGCCATCCTGGATGAGCTGCACTACCTGAGCCACTTGTGTGGGTTGTAGACTCTGTCTCATGCTACCACTAGAGTGAAAGAACCGCCAGCATTCAAAAGTGACCAAAACATCAGCCAGGAAGCATAGGAACTGAGAAGTGGTCTGTGGTCACCACCTGCAGAACCACTCCTTTATTGGGGGTGTCTTGCTAATTGCCTATAATTTCCACCTGCTGTCTATTCCATTTGCACAACAGCATGTGAAATGTATTGTCAATCAGTGTTGCTTCCTAAGTGGACAGTTTGATTTCATAGAAGTGTGATTGACTCGGAGTTACATTGTGTTGTTTAAGTGTTCCCTTTATTTTTTTGAGCAGTGTATTTCTATGGGTGGTCTATATGGCATCAATGCCTACTAAATGTGTTTGTGTCGTTTGTCTAGGGCCGTGTGTGAACTACTCTGGATGCCAGATTACCTGGGCCAAGTTCTGCAAAGTATGTTCTTGCCCAATCAGTCTCTATTGATATGTTGTTATAGCTATCTATCTGTCGTAAACAGCTTCACAGTTTGAATTGATTAGTTCCTCCTTTGTCCTCAGGAGAACATGGCGGGTAAAGGCTTCTCTTTCTGGGTATGGCTGGACAACATCATTGACCTGGTCAAGAAGTACATCCTGGCTTTGTGGAATGAAGGGTGAGAGGTCGCTTCTGTTTGTTTACTGACTTGTTACTGGAACAGCTGGGCAAAATCCAAGTTGGAGGGAGTTGAGTTCATGACATTGAGATTATATGAGCACTGCTGAGAACTGTAATACTGAGCCGTTGAACCCTAGATAGCGGGAAACTGGATTGAGGAGGAGTACAGGTTTTAGGGTTAATGCATAAGTGTAATGCAGTTAAATTGTATTTCTCTGTCTTATCCGGTGTTAGTGACAATAAAAATGTCATTTTTCTCTCTGCAGGTATATTCTGGGTTTCATCAGTAAGGAGAGGGAGAGGGCCATCCTGAGCCCTAAGCCTCCTGGCACCTTCCTGCTGCGCTTCAGTGAGAGCAGTAAGGAGGGAGGCATCACCTTCACCTGGGTGGAGAAGGACATCAGTGGTAAGAGGACAGTGTGTTAGGCTGGCTGGCGCTCTGTCTTTGTCGCTTTTCTATTGTGCATGTCATTTGGTCTTTGTCTGAACTAAATAATGTGCAACATAATCTCATTATTGCTCTTGTGACATGGTTTCATATCCCTCTCATTCTCTCTGTGTCTGTAGGGAAGACTCAGATCCAGTCGGTGGAGCCGTACACCAAGCAGCAGCTCAACAGCATGTCCTTTGCGGAGATCATTATGGGATACAAGATCATGGACGCCACCAACATCCTGGTGTCTCCGCTGGTCTACCTCTTCCCAGAGATCCCCAAGGAGGACGCCTTCGGGAAGTACTGCCGACCGGAAGCTGCTCCAGAGGCTGAACTCGGAGACCCGTGTAGTAGTAAGTCAATCAGGAAGTTTAACATATTGTCATGAAAACTGTCGGATGAGTTAATGGTAGAAGATCTGGAAGTACCTCCATAATGAATACTTCTTTACTGTTTTGGAGGTTGATGCTTTGTGAGATGGGGAATATTTTGATCTGTGTGTAAGTTAAAAGGTGTTTTGGTTTTCTCCCACAGCCATTCAACCATACTTAAAGACAAAGTTCATCTGTGTGACCCCGTAAGTATCCACTTTCCTTGAGAGCTGTTAGTGTTCAATTCCCTCATAGGAGTTAATGCTCCTAAGTGACTTCACACTAGTTTGTGTAATGGAAACTGGGACAGTCATGTTGCAATTTTTTACAACTTTTTTCTTCTACATAATGTTTGAGTGTCCTCCACAACATCCCCTTGTTGGCTTCTTGTAAGGGTGGGGAGGGTGGGAGTTTTACCCTGGAAGAGATCGTTCCTATATAGTCATCACCAACAAACTGACAGACGGATTCACTATTAGTCCGTGTCTTTCCCTTATTTATACAGTCATTGGTCTGGCCTGGGGACAGTAGAACAGGAAGCACAGGACTGTAGGCAGGCAGGAGCAAAGTGTACACATCTCTCTAGACAAAGCAGAGTGGAGGAACCAAGTAACGATCCCCAGACAAGCATACAGATCACTTTAATACGAATCGCTCAACACTAGTAGAACCAAAGAGAAAGCTTTCCTTGTACTTCTAGGGGGAACAGACAGAGTGTGTGTGAGGTGTTCTGAAGCCCATGCAGTGCTCTCTATTCTGGGACGGAGAGGGTGTGTATGAGTTTAGCAGAGGGATCAGAAGGGTGTGTATACTGGCTAACCCAGGGGTGGAGGTACTGTTTTCGGGGGGGTGTAGCAGCGTTGGAGAGGTTTGCTCAGTGAGAACCTGACCTGTCTCTGTAGGATTAGATGAGTATGTGTACTACATAGGTAGAGGTGTCTGTTTAGGTGGAGGGGGGTGTTGGAGAGGTTTGCTCAGTGAGATCCTGACCTGTCTCCGTAGGTGCCCTTCCGTGTTCATGGACTTTCCGGACAGCGAGCTGCTTGGGAACGGGATATTCCCTGGGTAGGCAGTGGGGGGGTGGCATGTAGAGCTGTGTGTGTGTGTGTGTGTGTTTCTCTACTTATATGTGTGAGACTCAGACAAGGAATGGAGTAATAAGTCTCTCGGCCTCCCTCCCCCGTTTTGTTTCCAACTCACTGACACTCTCTTTGGTTCTAAACACCACAACATCTTCCAGTCATATTGTATGCAGCCATTTTGAGTTGGGTTCATTCTACTCAAACATGGCTTCCCTTTCCCAATCACATCCTCAGTAGATCATTCACCTTTCAAACTCCATTTTAAGTCTACGTACTGGTGTCATGACCACTCCATTAAAAATCAGTCCAGACTGGCCATGTTTAGTTTACAGCTTGATAATGGCATCAAAACGGTCTACATTTCAGTCATTATGAACGGGCTAGAACAGCAGGAGGGGAGAAGAGGCTGTGGATTGATAGGCTGTAGACTGAAGTTCTCATTAGAAGTGCCTTCAGTGGAGATGAACTCCTAAAGCCCTAACGTTGGTCCTTCCTTTAGCTCTCCAGCGTGGGAAGTTGGTGTCCCCTTAATTGGGGAGGACAGGCTCGTGGTAATGGCTGGAGCCGAATCAGTGGAATGGTATTAAATACGTCAAACACATGGTTTGATGCCATTCCATTCGCTCTGTTCCAGTCATTATTATGAACCGTCCTCCCCTCAGCAGCCTCCGCTGTTCTCCACATGTGACTTTATAGTAGTAGGTTGTTGTGAGACGTCATTGCACTTTTTAGAATGGAATGTCTGTCAGGGGTGTAGAGGGTTATGGTGTGTTTCTGCCCACTGGCCTGCTCTAACAAACTAGATTGTCTAGAATACTTGTCATTAATATTCCCACTAACTATCCCAGCATCCTTATGTGACAATGTGCTCAGTGCTGCCCCCAAGAGGAGACGTTGTTTCTCTCTCTCTCTCTCATTCACACATCTACTGCTCTCCTTTCCCCCTTTCTTTCTGCTACTGTCGTCTAACTTCAGTCATTCGTTTGCCACTGGGAAGCACATTGACACATAGTGGCTGAACTGTCCTAACCTGTCACTAATCTGACCCAGTCAACACTGAACTACTTGATTCATGTATTTAAACCTGTAATAATGTTGTGTATTGTCCTTTTCTATGGTGACATAACAGCAGTGATGATGATGATGAAAATGACTTGCGCACTGGAAGTAGACTGACAGTTAGCTAATCGCATGTGGTAAAAAGGACATAGACGTCTGTGTGTGACTGTATGCGTGTTAACATGTAGTCTTGGTGTCTCTCTCTTCTCCGGGATTGTTGCAGCACTAACTCTGGTAACACCAGTGACCTGTTTCCCATGTCCCCTCGCACCCTGGACTCGCTGATGCACAATGAGACTGAGGCCAACCCTGGCCCAATGGGTAAGTCCTAACACACACTAATACACACGCACACACACATGCACATACTCGTACTGTGCTTGCATGTGAGGCAAGTTTTAACTTGTTTTAATGGCAGCCCTCTTGCTTTCTGTCTTCCCAGACTCCCTCACTCTGGACATGGAGTTGAGTTCTGACGTGGCGTCACCCATGTGAAGAGACGAATGAGCCAGACTAATTTTAAATCTTTTAACTCCCCGTTTTCTTAAAAAAATATATCATCCACAGGTACCTCTGTCCCATATTGTGAAAGGGAACAAGATACATTACATTTAGCCACTTGTTTTGTTCTTTACCTTTCACCTTAACGCCTAAAAACACACCTACAGCGTCATTGCGCAAAATGGTACGCAGAATCATCTGGATATGTGTGCAACAAAAGTTCAACATTCACCTTCTGCTACCATTTCTGTCAAGCCATCGACACATACAGTTTGATGCATACGTTAGGTAAAGGCAAACGCAGCGTTCCATTGGAAAGGAATGTACTTTTGGTGTACCGAAATGCAATGGCGCTATCGGTGTGATCGAGGCGTTGGTGTCAATGTTTCGAAAAGCCATGTCTCACTCCCTGTGGGTGTTTCACAAAGTACCTTATTTCAATTGTAGATTTTTGAATACAAAAGTATATTTTTGTTTCCTTGACTTTCTATTAAAATGGGTTTGATATCAACCTTCATTTATGAACCAGCGCTTTTCTTTTTATAAGACTGTCTAAAGAGGAAGATTTGCTGTCTAGCTTTTCAAATATAATAAGTTATTTGTTAGCTTCATAGTTCTCAATGACCTATTATATGATAACCTTTTTGGTAGTCTGTCTGTCTCCCATGTCATTCTCTATTGAAGGGGACACTTGTATCTTTATTTGATTGAGAAATATCCTGGTCCATTATTTCCGATTGTATCTTATTCCTTATTACATATTACAAAAAACCTGTATCTAGATTCTCACTGTAACACAATGAGTCAGTAATATGATGTGTCTGTAAAAACCAAGGAGATGAGAACCAAGGTGACCAGTGAATATGTGAATGGCGCTAGTTTTTGTTTTAGGTGTCTGAAATGGCATTGATAATGGCAGGATATTTCTCTGACCTTCTCTCCTGTCTCAGCCTGGGCTCAGCCCCACTCTCAGCTGGCAGGCAGCATGTCTCAGTTGAAGGGAAAATACTGATTCCTTCCCTGGATTGTAGAGCACGTTGATGTTTGTCATGAATCTTGCCTTGAGCAATTTTCACTAGTTGGACCAGCTGCAAATTCAAAATTGGCGATGTAAAAATGTATGAAAAGACAAATTCACTTTTTTTCCTTAATTTAAGGTTGGGGTTATCAGTGTGGGTTAGGGTTAGGTTTGAAATCTGATTTTATGACTGTGGCTCTGCCAGTTAGTGACCACTGCCGAGCTGCCTCCAGGACAAGATTGATGACAATGAATGCCAACCTGTTATTGTAGATAGAAATGTACATTATTCTTTGGTGTTTTGAATTCATACATACCCCCTTGTCATAATGAGAATACCATTTGTTGTTTTCATTAAACCATAACAATGGAGATTATCATTGTCGCAGTACTGCACTAGTCTTTGCCTAAATGGTGTATGTAGTGCCTTTCTCATACCGTATGAATGATTTATTTTAAGCTAACACTTCTTGTATGTGTTGACTTAGTTTTTTTTGTAATTTGCATAATGTTAGTATCAGTTTCAAGTGATATTTCACTATTCTGTTTGACTGTATAGGCGCATGATGTGATGCCACATCACACACACCACACTTGTCCATCACTTCCTGACTTAAGTGCTCAGTTGAATTGGTAATTGAGTTCACTCTGTAGATGTTATTTGAAAAAAGATTACTGTAAATGATGCTGTAATTAATCTTATATTTGTTTAAAAATCATAAAAACCAAAAAATGTGTATCTCATGGACTCACGTTTGCCTATCTTGTTATTGGATTTTCCCTGTTTGATTGAGGTCTTAAGATTATTTTTTTTTACCCGTGAGCCAGTTGCATATCTTAAATGTATCTTTATATATGTGTTTGCAAACAAGCTCCCGCTCTGCCACTCGGTTGAATATGGTAGTGAGAAGATGGAAAACGAGATGGATTTTGGCCGAAATTCTGCAAATTTTCTCATCGATTTAAACATTTTATCTCAATACAGTTTGATGTTCCCAAAACTAGAATCTGTTTGAACAAAGGTTTGTAGACTTTGCCCTTTGCAACAACAAAAAAATCTAATTATTTAGAGCGCAAAGGCGAATTGCACACGCGCACTTCAAAGTAGGCGTTCCCTAAAGGAAATATGCAGATGATGGTAGACCGCGCCAATAGGATCTCGCTAGCTCGTGCTTAGCTCTGCCCACCTCCTTGCTTGTTTTGCCCACTGGCTCATTTGTTCCTGTTAGACCACATCCTGTCGTTTGTATTTTGGTTTAGTTATACAAATCTTTGGTGGTGCCCCAAAGTGGTGATAAGCCCAGTCATTCTGGACAGAGGCTAACTACTGTTTAGTCTAAATTACGCTATAGTGTCTGGAAATAAGATGACATTGCAAAAGTAGTCAAATATTTAGTAAGAAACAATTTTGCCAGCATTACTTTAGGCAGTGTTGTCATTTGCTAGCAGTTGGTCAAAAATAGCTAACAACAATGCAAACGTTAGCTAGCTAGAATCCGTTGGCCTCCCTTCAACTTTTGCTAGCTAACATTATACTGCATCTAAAGTCAATCTGGTGACATCTCAATGATGACAAAAGGTTTTCCTACTAATTAGTTTGAATGTCATTGTATTTCCAAACCACTAATGCACTTGACAGAATCTTCATCAGTGCTCACTGACAAGGCATTGAGTAGAATGCTCAGTCAGCCATCAGTCCAAAACAATATTGTGACGAAACATGCAAGTCGTGAAAATGCAGAAGAACAATTATATAGCTACACATCATTTGTCTCCTGACTGCATTTCCTCTGAGTATGACCTATCTATTAAAACACATCTTGCTTGATGCTTAAAGCGTCCGCATGCTTCCCAGCCGAAACAGTTCGGTAGAATTCGTGCATATTATTATGACAACGATATTTTGTGACGTTTTGGACTTCGGTGAGGGGTTTTTCAGCTGTTTGGGCACACAATATTTGTTGGGGAGGCAAGCCGAAATCTACGCCCCTTCGTCGGTGATTGGTCAACAGTAGTATTTGTTGGCATTCAACAAGAGACGATTCGTTTTCATTTTGTAAATGACATTGCCAAAGTCGAGGGTCGGTAGGATAGCCAGTTTTACGAGGGTATGTTTTGCGGCGTGAGTGAAGGAGGCTTTGTTGCAAAATAGGAATGCCGGTTCTAGATTTAATTTTGGATTGGACATGTTTAATATGAGTCTGGAAGGAGAATTTACAGTCTAACCAGACACCTAGGTATCTGTAGTTGTCCACATATTCTAAGTCAGAACCGTCCAGAGTAGTGATGCTAGTCGGACGGGCGGGTGCGGGCAGCGAACGGTTGAAAAGCATGCATTTGGTTTTACTAGTTTTTAAGAGCAGTTGGAGGCCACGGAAGGAGAGTTGTATGGCATTGAAGCTCGTTTGGAGGTTAGTTAACAGTGTCCAAAGAAGGGCTAGTGTCTTCACTGACATTTTCAACATGTCCCTGATTGAGTCTGTAATACCAACATGTTTCAAGCAGACCACCATAGTCCCTGTGCCCAAGAACACAAAGGCAACCTGCCTAAATGACTACAGACCCATAGCACTCACGTCCGTAGCCATGAAGTGCTTTGAAAGGCTGGTAATGGCTCACATCAACACCATTGTCAAGAAACACTAGGCCCATTCCAATTTGCATACCGCCCCAACAGATCCACAGATGATGCAATCTCTTTTACACGCCATACTGCCCTTTCCCACCTGGACAAAAGGAACACTTATGTGAGAATGCTATTCATTGACTACAGCTCAGCGTTCAACACCATAGTGCCCTCAAATCTCATCACTAAGATAAGGATCCTGGGACTAAACACCTCCCTCTGAAACTAGATCCTGGACTTCCTGACGGGCCGCCCCCAGGTGGTGAGGGTAGGTAGCAACACATCTGCCACACTGATCCTCAACACGGGAGCTCCCCAGGGGTGCGTGCTCAGTCTGCTCCTGTACTCTCTGTTCAACCACGACTGCATGGCCAGGCACGACTCCAACACCATCATTAAGTTTGCAGACGACACAAAAGTGGTAGGCCTGATCACCGACAATGACGAGACAGCTTATAGGGAGGAGGTCAGAGACCTGGCTGGGTGGTGCCAGAATAACAACCTATCCCTCAACGTAACCAAGAATAAGGAGATGATTTTGGACTACAGGAAAAGGAGGACCGAGCACGCCCCCATTCTCATTGACGGGGCTGTAGTGGAGCAGGTTGAGAGCGTCAAGTTCCTTGGTGTCCACATCAACAACAAACTAGAATGGTCCCAACACACCAAGACAGTCGTGAAGAGGGCACGACAAAGCCTATTCCCCCTCAGGAAATTAAAAAGATTTGGCATGGGTCCTGAGATCCTCAAAAGGTTCTACAGCTGCAACGTCGAGAGCATCCTGACTGGTTGCATCACTGCCTGGTACGGCAATTGCTCAAACCCCAACCGCAAGGTACTACAGAGGGTAGTGCGTATGGCCCAGTACATCACTGGGGCTAAGCTGCCTGCCATCCAGGACCTCTACACCAGGCGGTGTCAGAGGAAGTCCCTAAAAACTGTCAAAGACCCCAGCCACCCCAGTCATAGACTGTTCACTCTAATACCGCATGGCAAGCGGTACCGGAGTGCCAAGTCTATGACATAAAGGCTTCTCAACAGCTTTTACCCCCAAGCCATAAGACTCCTGAACAGGTAATCAAATGGCTACCCAGACTATTTGCATTGTGTGCCCCCCCACCAACCCCTCTTTTACGCTGCTGCTACTCTCTGTTTATCATATATGCATAGTCACTTTAACTATACAAGTTCCTTGTATGTACATACTACCGCAATTGGGCCGGCCAACCAGTGCTCCCGCACATTTGCTAACCGGGCTATCTGCATTGTGTCCCGCCACCCATCACCCGCCAACCCCTCTTTTACGCTACTGCTACTCACTGTTAATCATATATGCATAGTCACTTTAACCATATCTACATGTACATACTACCTCAATCAGCCTGACTAACCGGTGTCTGTATGTAGCCTCGCTACTTTTATAGCCTTGCTACTGTATATATACTGTTATTTTTCACTGTCTTTTTACTGTTGTTTTATTTCTTTACTTAACTATTGTTCACCTAATACCTTTTTTGCACTATTGGTTAGAGCCTGTAAGTAAGCATTTCACTAAGGTCTACACCTGTTGTATTCGGCGCACGTAACAAACTTTGATTTGATTTATACAGAAGGGTGTCGTCTGCATAGAGGTGGATCAGGGAATCACCCGCAGCAAGAGCGACATCGTTGATATATACAGAGAAAAGAGTCGGCCCGAGAATTGAACCCTGTGGTACCCCCATAGAGACTGCCAGAGGTCCGGACAACAGGCCCTCCGATTTGACACACTGAACTCTATTTGAGAAGTAGTTGGTGAACTAGGCGAGGCAGTCATTTGAGAAGCCAAGGCTGTTGAGTCTGCCGATAAGAATCCGGTGATTGACAGAGTCGAAAGCCTTGGCCAGGTCAATGAAGACGGCTGCGCAGTACTGTCTTTTATCTTTTATCTTTTATCGATGGTGGTTATATTGTTTAGTACCTTGAGCGTGGCTGAGGTGCACCCGTGACCAGCTCGGAAACCGGATTGCACAGCAGAGAAGGTATGGTGGGATTCAAAATGGTCAGTGATCTGTTTATTAACTTGGCTTTCGAAGACTTTAGAAAGGCAGGACAGGATGGATATAGGTCTATAACAGTTTGGGTCTAGAGTGTCACCCCCTTTGAAGAGGGGGATGACCGCGGCAGCTTTCCAATCTTTAGGGATCTCGGACGATACGAAAGAGATGTTGAACAGACTGGTAATAGGGGTTGCAACAATGGCGGCGGATAGTTTTAGAAAGGGAGGGTCCAGATTGTCAAGCCCAGCTGATTTGTACGGGTCCAGGTTTTGCAGCTCTTTCAGAACATCTGCTATCTGGATTTGGGTGAAGGAGAAGCTGGGGAGCCTTGGGCAAGTAGCTGCGGGGGGGGGGTGGAGCTGGTGGCCGGGGGGGGGGGGGGTAGCCAGGAGGAAAGCATGGCCAGCCGTAGAGAAATGCTTATTGAAATTCTCGATTATCGTGGATTTATCGGTGGTGACAGTGTTACCTAGCCTCAGTGCAATGGGCAGCTGGGAGGAGGTGCTCTTATTCTCCATCGACTTTACAGTGTCCCAAAACTTTTTTGAGTTAGAGCTACAGGATGCAAATTTCTGTTTGAAAAAAAGCTAGTCTTTGCTGTCCTGACTGACTGCGTGTATTGGTTCCTGACTTCCCTGAAAAGTTGCATATCGCGGGGACTATTCGATGCTAGTGCAGTCCGCCACAGGATGTTTTTGTGCTGGTTGAGGGCAGTCAGGTCTGGAGTGAACCAAGGGCTATATCTGTTCTTAGTTCTACATTTTTTGAAAGGGGCATGCTTATTTTAGATGGTGAGGAAATTACTTTTAAAGAACGACCAGGCATCCACTACTGACGGGATGAGGTCAATATCCTTCCAGCATACCCGGGCCAGGTCGATTGGAAAGGCCTGCTCGCAGAAGTGTTTTAGGGAGTGCTGAGATCCTGATTGAAAACAGCAGAGGTGAATTTGGAGGGCAAGTTGGTCAGGATAATATCTATGAGGGTGCCCATGTTTACGGATTTAGGGTTGTACCTGGTAGGTTCCTTGATAATTTGTGTGAGATTGAGGGCATCTAGCTTAGATTGTAGCACTGCCGGGGTGTTAAGCATATCCCAGTTTAGGTCACATAACAGAACGAACTCTGAAGATCGATAAGGGTCAATCAATTCACATATGGTTTCCAGGGCACAGCTGGGAGCTGAGGGGTGTCTATAACAGGCGGCAACAGTGAGAGACTTATTTCTGGAGAGATTAATTTTTAAAATTAGAAGCTCCAACTGTTTGGGCATAGACCTGGAAAATATGACAGAACTTTGCAGGCTATCTCTGGAGTAGATTGCAACTCCTCCCCCTTTGGCAGTTCTATCTTGACAGAAAATGTTGTAGTTGGGTATGGAAATCTCCGAATTTTTGGTGGCCTTCCTAAGCCAGGATTCAGACACGGCAAGGACATCAGGGTTGGCGGAGTGTGCTAAAGCAGTGAATAAAGCAAACTTAGGGAGGAGGTTTCTGATGTTAACATGCATGAAACCAAGGCTTTTTCGGTTACAGAAGTCAACAAATAAGAGTGCCTGGGGACACGCAGGGCCTGGGTTAACCTCCACATCACCCGAGGAACAGAGGAGGAGTAGGATGAGGGTACTGCTAAAGGCTATCAGAACTGGTCGTCTAGTGCGTTGGGGACAGAGAATAAAAGGAGCAGATTTCTGGGTCTGGTAGAATAGATTCAGGGCATAATGTACAGACAGTATGATGGGGTGCGGGTACAGTGGAAGTAAACCCAGGCACTGAGTGATAAGAGGGGTTGCATCTCTGGACGCGCTAGTTATGCTGGGTGAGGTCACCGCATGTGTGGGAGGTGGGACAAAAGAGGTATCTGAGGCATGTTGAGTGGGACTAGGGGCTCCACAGTAAACTAAAACAATTATAACTATCCTAAACAACAGTATACAAGGCATATTGACATTTGAGAGAGACATAAAGCGAGGCATAAATCAATCACAGGTGTTGATTGGGAGATCTAGCTAAGACAACAACGGGTAAGACAACAGCTAATCAGCGAAGACAATAACAACAGGTAAAATGGGGATGAATGGGCAGAGAGGGTCGGTTAACTACACACAGGGCCTGAGTTCTGTGTGTTTCGTTTAGGAGTTAACCGAACGGAAGCATGCTAACACCTGAGTTGATCAGAAAACACTTGTATGAGTGATAGTCTGTTGGACCAATAGGCAATTAATCAGGGATGTCTACCGCTCTGCCTTTGCTTAACACTGCCTTTACCCTGGGCGGTCATCTATAGCTGTAAGACTAGCAAAGTCTCAGACAAAAACAAACCACCAAAATGACTGACTTTTTATGTGCGATAGCGATTCTGAATAAAATGTAAATTCTTTGAAATGTTATTTGTCAATTCCTCTGAGTTTTGACTCAATCAATCAAAACGATACTGAGTGGTCTTCCCTTGCATTTCTGTACGTGGTGAAACTGGAAATCCCATAATATGACAGCACGTTGAACATGTGCGTGCTGCTTCACTACCCTGAGGAAACCCATCTGCTACGGTGTCTCACATTCACTGCATAGTAGCATACTGTATGCACACAGGTCTGGTCTGGGGCTTCCACCGTGGTTTCACTTATTTACATTGTCTATAGTTGTCCCGTTGAGTCACTCCTTGGTGTAAACTGGTCTGAAATGGCAGATGTGAAATATAGTATTTTTCGTATCATTCTAGTCTTCTCACATTCTTAATGTGTCTGTCAATGTCGCTCTCTTCCTCTCTCTCTCTATTTCTTCTCTCTTTTATCTCTGATAGGAACTAGCCTTCCCCCTGTCCTGCTTAGCATGAGGAGCTGAGTTAAGGTGAATGGTGAAATGAAGGGGCGTGAAGAGGCAGAAGAAGACTGAGAGCCTTGCCTTTTATCAGCAGCTGCTGACTCAGTTTCTGAAAGCAAAATGTCACCCCTCCAGCCTGCTTTGCCAGCAGCTAATCCGTTTGGAGAATCGATTCCATTTTAACGGTGTGCTGTGGAGTGGCCTGATGTATGGCTGGAGTTGTGTGTGTGTGTGTGTACACAGAGGGCCTAGTGGAGTGTGTGTTTTCTGTTGTTGCCTTAACAACGTTTTTTGTGTGTGACACCAAAGTTAGAAATAATAAAAATGTGTTCTAGTATTGCCATGCCTTATATGTTTTGAGAAATGTTGGCTTTCTGCAAAACACTTCCAATTCCAGCTGCTGCGTTTGGCCAAGAGACAGTCGTTAAGTCGGAAAACTCTCATATTTCAAATGCCTAGCAGCGTACCGAAGGACACTTACTTACAGAGGAGGAAAATGGACTGTGGACCAAATTCTGCTTCATAAATTAGTCATTAGTCACTGAATAGTTTATGTGTTTATGCAGTATCAATCACACAAGTTAACATGTAATTTACTGTTCAGTCTCTAGGGACCAACACTGCTGGGATTCAGTGCATGTAGGCCTTTCTATCTGTAATGGAGGTTATTCAATGAGATTCATATTTCCTGATTGTTTTTTGTCTCCAGCCATGTTTTTTGTCTCCAGCCATATACTTAGCTATGTACAAACATACACGCACATAACTACCAAAACTTGCTTTTGTGTGTAAAGGTTACCAGGGCCTGAGGCTTACACGGATCTAAGATATGACACGCACACGTCTCTGTCTCTTCTACTCCCTGTCAGTCTTTCTATGCATCTCCCTCGGAGGGGACCATTCTGTGGTTGTTTTGTTCAGTCTGCTTGTAAAGCTGGTAGACGGCTGCTGCTGGCCCTCTCCCAATTAACTCAGTTTAACCTTTTTCTCGCTCTCTCTATCTCTATTAGAAAAGCAGGTGCACGTGTGAGCTCACAAACATTTAGTGTTTTTTCTTTAAATCTGTTTTTTCCATCTTTAGTTGTTCTGCCAGATTATGTCACTGCCATCACTCATCAACTATTACCCTGTTATGGAAAATCTGGTATCCTATATGAGATCCAAAACATATCCACTTTAACCCTGTCTGTCCCTCTACCACAAGGTGTCACTGTGCTCCTCCAGCTAGAGAATATGTCAATATTACAATGCACAACATTTTAAAGTTTGAGAATACATGATGATCATATCCATACATGATCACTTTGAGGACTAATAACAATGGGATGTTTTACAGTCAATCGAAAGGTTTTTGTAATCTACCATGCAGCGTTTTTTTTGCAGTTGGTGTGTGTAGATCTGTGTGAATAGCGTGCAGCACAGATTTGACCATTTAACTTATTTACAGTTGGAAAGGGCCTAGAAGAATAGTCCCTCTGGGAAGTGACACACACACACACCCTCTCTCTGCTAACACCTATCAGGCTCTGGTGCTGTCTGCAGCTAAAACATTATATTCATGTGCAGGGAGAAGGATGCTGTGCTTAAATCTACTGCCTGCAAGGACCTAGCAAAAGATGAATCACTTTAATTTTGTCTTTCACTCCACCATGCATTTTACTATAAAGTGCTTTGCTTTTAGTCAAATGAGACAAAAGCCACTGTCTATTTTGTTCACAAACACAGTACTTATAAAATAGATTATATTTTCCATCTGACCTAACAGAGCCTTAGCTGTGTGTTGAAGGTCTGTCTGTCAGTGGCTATATGAGTGCATAGCAGAACATAGAGGGTACAAAGGCCTCCATCTCTTCAACTTCCCATTGGTTTTCACCACTTTCTTCCCTTTGAGACACATTGAAGGCAACATGTGCACATGTTGGCCTATTCTTGTGAACACCTGTTATGTGGTTCAATGTTGTTCATCAATAGGCTATGTACGGACTACACATATGCTATTTAGAAATAGATCACATTGCTCTTACAAAGGCTACTTCAGTTACTACAAGACTACTTCTAATGATGATTATAACAATAGCATATAACATGATAATATGTAGGAAAATAATAATAATAAACTTTCTCCTTCATCTATTTATTATTATTATTATCATCATCATCATCATCAATACAGAATTAGATAATTAGATAATTTAATTGCCTTACATTTATTAGGTTAGGCTATATTATGCTGGTAAATTAACTTACTGAAGTAGGAACAATATATTGCACATGTTAATGTTTTCATCTGACAATATTCGCCTGTCAAACAGAAAACGCCGGAAGTGGGCGGTTAGAGAGAGGGAGAGAACATAGAGGCTTCCTGCTATCTGGGATCCTTGGGAAGCCCCTTACACCCCCCCCCCATCGAAGTTGACATTTAAAATGGTTAAGGCAAGGGTTAGGTAAGGGTTATGGTTAATGTTAGGGTTTAGGATATGGACGTCCCAAGGATCCTCTATTGCACTGACCGAGCCTTGAGGGGAGAGCAAGCGAAAGACACGAAAGAGAGAGATTGAAAAAAACTGCGTAGCGAACAGTTAGAAAGAGACGGGAGAGGTTCATTTTCTGGGTCGTACGTACGTTGCGGAGCTTTCCTTTACTTTTATGCAAAAAGACAACTCAATTGATCGTCCCGTCAAGGTAGGTTTGTTAACTATGTCAGCTTCGACAAGGTTTTGGACAAGCATATTTCGTGTAGACGGTTCTATTGTGAAAGAATGTTCTGACAGCGCTTTGTAAACAAACTATGGTTAGAGTTGTGCGGCTCTGCTGTCTTTTAGGCTAGCCAAGCGTGGTTATGTCACCGACAATACCACATGTGAAGCTACAAATATATTTTTTTCCAGTTTACAATATTGGTTGAGTGTATTGTTAATATAATATTTACTTGTTATTGGTGTTTGTTAACCCTTTCTCCTATATAAATATATATTGAATCAACAGGCTGAGTCCAACCCCCTCCTGGGAGTCAAGCGAGAACTCGAATACGCTAGATCATTTATTTTCTTCAACATTGCACAATGTTTTTTAACATAACATCATAAAGACTATATTATTAACATAATTTGCATGTAGGCTATAACACATGTTATACGGATCATTGAAATAGCGTGTAGCCTAGGTCAAACGCAAATTGGAATAGGAGTTTATTCTGTCAAACCGTTAGCCAGCGCGAGGCGCATATCATTGTATAATGAATGTGCGTGTGGAACTCCTCTCAAGAAGTTGTGTTGTAGCCTAACAGGTGAA
The DNA here is from genome assembly GCF_965601325.2 of Salmo salar. NCBI lineage: Eukaryota > Metazoa > Chordata > Actinopteri > Salmoniformes > Salmonidae > Salmo > Salmo salar. Next base: position 63,112,808 of record NC_138293.1, on the reverse strand, counting down.
AGTTCAACTTGTATTGCACATCTATTTTAGTTAGGTAACTTTCGAATTTAGATAAGAACTAGATAAATAAATGATCAATGCCGATGTAAAAAAATATGGTGTCTGCCTGTCAATGTAAAAATAAGCAGTTGTATTATTATTTATCTTAGACAAGCAGTTATATTTTTTTATATATATGTTGAATTTAGACAAATACGCTATATATTATTGGAATGACTTTCAGTGCAACAAAGAAACTATGAGTAATAATCCACTCTAAAGATTTTGTGGAGATGGCACAAACACTTATGAGTGGATTGGGCAGAATATTTTTCTGAGATGTTTTTTATTTTGTCCAAGTTCGCTGGTGAAAATGGGCGCCTATCGTTTTTAAATTAAAGGAATAATTTGACAAAACGTTAACAACCATGTGATAATACACTACTGTGCACAATTGCTACTGTAGGCTATATTGGCTGCAGACTTGGTGTTGATATGCTGGTAAAGTAGTCCAATGTTTATTTTATTGCACCTGGAGAGCAAGGCAGCCTGGCTATTGGCCAGGTGATGCAGTCAAGGTGTGACATTCTCTCCTCCTGTTTATTTGAGTGCTTTATGCCAGTTGTTCTCCAAGCCTCCTTACCACAACTGAGTAAACATGGGTGTTTGGAACACAAACAATGGATTTAATTTAAGAGGCTTTATGTCAATGATTCATAATTAAATCTGGAATAAAACAAGCCACTTCATCTAGTTGTCCTAATAGTCTCCCAATCCCTCATTGATATGTGTCAGTTAGTGTTTTACTTGTTTTATAACAAAACGGCCACACAGGATGCTGTGTAAAATGTGGTCAGTCGTCATAACAATGAAAACAGACATGAAAACAAATAACAAAACAGGTGCTATATGAGTAATCCCTTTAGTACCAAAACTGTCATTCTGTTTGCTTTCTTATTCCTCTCTTATGAGAAATGAGCTCAACATATTTTGTACACAATGGGCTTCAACTAACCTGAGATGAATGGATTCACACTGTGTTATAAAGGGAGCTCATTCACTTGTTTTCCATCACATTTGTTGCTATTTGGGGTTAGAAGAAGCTCCATCACAGTATCGATGACGTGGACATCGGTTAAATGCGGAAGGCACATTTTGGTGGAATACATTCAGTTGTGCAACTGACTAGTTAGGGAAAGGTAAAGGGGATACCTAATGTCACAGAAGCCACTGATGTGTTTGCATTAAAATGCCACTGAAAGCAGTGCTGTGTGGTTGTGGTTGTTGTCACTGAAGACATGGACATGTCCCGTAATAGTACAATGTGTGACTCACATGTAAAGGTATGCAATTGGAAACATAGTTGTTGGTGTTTAGCTGAAATGTCACCACATGCATTGATGTTATAGTGTATGACTAGACTGTCATATGGCTCAACCTTACAAGCACAGACAGGTCTCTGTATAAAGGAAATACCCCTAAATTGTTGATGTGTTGATGACTAAAACGTCAATGTCACTGCGAGCTTTGAGTGGTGATAAGATTTGTGTGTGTGTCCGCGTGTGTGCACGTTACAACCACACTGAGTATGGACAGTCATTACTTCCTGCGATGCAGTTTGATTGCACCCCACTTTGTCCCTGTGTATTCTACCTCTTTCATGTTATGATGACATTATACACACACCAACTGACAGCAGCACAGGTCAGGATGCTTTGATGAGTGTTTTGCTAACCAGGGGTAAAAGTCAGGTGCACTACCAGACTTCCTTGACCCAACCCACCACCCCTTGAAAATTAATTGATTTGATAGATGTTTTCATTATTCTGACGTCCTGCAGTTATAGTTTTGCCTGACGACTCATTCTGAATTTAACTCTGCTGCTCTATCGATCGCTCCATACATTCATGGTGGAGAAGAAATTATACTGGGTGTGGTGTTTGGCCGAAGTGATGTGGATGGGTAGTCAGGCTAGTTATAATTGGAACATGAAGTGTAAACTCTAACATAGCCTATTAGCTGGAAATGTATCTCCAAACACATTTTTGCTAGTAGAAGCTGTTTAGCTAGTTAAACAAAGGTTAGCCATGTGTTGGCAAAAACTAATGTCCAAGTCAAGAAAGCTTATACCAGCAGCCTTACTTGCTTTTTTCAGTCTGTTAGATACTCCAGTGAGTGTAATTAGCTCCAATTACTGTAATTTGCTCAATATTAGGAGTTCAGAAATCAAGTTGACATAAAAATGTGTTTATTCTGTTGTTGCTAGTGATATTCATTTTTAATATCCATTAAAAAAAGGATCCCCAGTTGAATACCCCTGATCTAGCTGAATTCTCTGACCCCATATCTCCTCCACAGCATAATGTAGCTTCCCCTGATAATTCACTACCCACAACCACTCCTTATTCCTCCTCCACCACCCACAACCGCTCCTTATTCCTCCTCCACCACCCACAACCGCTCCTTATTCCTCCTCCACCACCCACAACCGCTCCTTATTCCTCCTCCACCACCCACAACCGCTCCTTATTCCTCCTCCACCACCCACAACCGCTCCTTATTCCTCCTCCACCACCCACAACCGCTCCTTATTCCTCCACCACCCACAACCGCTCCTTATTCCTCCACCACCCACAACCGCTCCTTATTCCTCCACCACCCTTTCACCATCCAGGGCTCTCTGACTAGTTGGGTACTCAACATCAGGTCATCTTGCCTGTTTGGTTTGAAGTAGAGATTGAAAGAAGGATGCTTGCAGTATTGATGTTCCTGAACTGAGTGCTCCTGTCTTACCATGTTCACTGCTATCTACTACTTCACTCTGGGGCTGCATGCTCTTTAGCAGATAAGGACTTTTGACAAAATACTGTCGACTTTGGCTCTATATATGTTTTATTACTTAGATTGGATTTTTGAAAGGTTTCTGTGCCACGCTGGTATGAATGATTCGGGAGACAGGCGCAGGAATGCGTAATAGGGGTTTTATTTACACCCAAATTACGGCGTGCCGTGTAAAGGCATGGGGATGAAGACCAAACAAACACTATACAAAACACAGGTTTGAACCCCAAACAAAAGAGCGAGGAGTACCTCGAATAAATAACACACGCGCACAATGATTAACACACGGGACGAGACCCGTAATCATCTGTGCAATCCACAAGAGCACGAAAGCCAAAACACACAGCACAGGAACTCACACGAACCAACGGACATTGTAACAATAAATCGACAGGGCAATGGTAAACCAAGGACACACTTATACAATTACTAATCACTGGGAATAGGGGCCAGGTGTGCGTAATGAAAATTCCAGAGGAATCCGTGACATTCTGGCTCTGTTCCATTTGCTCTTTGGCTGCTTATAAGTTCTGCTGTATTGGGCTTTCTGTCCTGATGCCTGCAAAGTATGTGGTACTAGGTCCGGTAGATTTTCCTTAATGGATTGTCTGCCCAGCTTCATCTGCACAATTTGGGATGTGTTTTCCCTCTCTAAAATAAATAAGCACTTGGTCAGACATCAATGGAAACCGTTATGGTTAACCATCAAGGATTGTTTGCACCATTTAACCCTGACCCACTTGACATTATGTGAAGCACTGCCTGGGGAGCCCACACGGTTAATTCAACTGGACTATGTAACTGTCCGTTTCCACTGCCAAGACAAAGTTTCAGAGGTCGTTTTGGGTCTGGCTGGCACGGACAATTGGCATGCTGGGCACACAGGAGTTGGACAGCACAACCTGTCCCAGGCAGGGAGGGAGCAGAAATAGACAGAGAGACAACCCCAGAAACAGCAGGGGAACAGGGGAAACCCTATGCTTAAGGATCCCGTCTCTCAACAGGCAGGGCAGGCCTGTTGAGATGCCCGTGTGCTTAGCTAGAGTTCCCCCACTATCTCCTTCCCTGCTACCAGGTAAGCCATGCCAGGGATACTGACCTGATGGGTCTTTACTGGAAGGGGTGGAGGAAAGAGGAAGATGAGAGGTTTTGGTGCATGGGTGGGTTGTTCTGATGCCGGTGAAGAGGGATGGTTAGTTGAAGTATTCCATGCATGCCTGTGATGAATTCATGGATGTAACACATTTTAATTCTGTGGTTTCCATGGCGCTGTGAGGTCCCCTAGGCAGAGAGCTCTGTACATATTTTAGGGCTGACCCCATTTAGTCGTCTGGTCAATTGTTTGGTCAATAGGCTGTTGGTTGGCTGAGATTTCTTTAGTCGAGCAGTCACAATTTTTTTTTTTTTTCCTGGTGCACAAGACACCTGTCTGATTCGCACCTGTCTCAGTGGACTAATCCAATGCGGAGGCCACAGGGATGCCATAGTCCATCACTCTACGACATGTGATACTGATATTGTATATGCTTATATTATGAAAAATAATGGTGCAACACTAATATATCTAATATTATTTTATAACAAATGTGCTTTCTCCCGTGTTGGGTACGGTCGCTGTCCACAATTCTGAAAGATAATCTTCAGTGTGCCTTTCCCTATGTTGCCATGTGCATAATAGCAAAGTTAACAGCATATTGGGATTGAGAACAATGTGGCTGAGGCAGCCGCAGCAGAGGCAAGGAAACAGCCCTTGCCTTAGCCTAATTGTCAAAGAAAATTGAGTAGCGAGGAAATCCCAACTTCATTTGGTCTATAATCAATAGCCTAACTTAAATGTGCCTGGCTTTATGAATGATCCATATACAGTGCATTCGGAATGTATTCAGACCCCTTGACTTTTTCCACCTTTTGTTACGTTTACAGCCTTATTCTAAAATTGCTTAAATATTTTTTCCCCTAAGCAATCTACACACAATATCTGTCACGTCCTGACCAGTAAAAGGAGTCATTTGTCATTGTAGTATGGTCAGGGCATTTCAGGGGGTGTTGTTTTTGTGTGTTTTGGGGCTGGTTTGTTTCATGGGGATTTGTTCTAGTTTCCATTTTCTATGTTCATTTTCTATGTGTGGCCGAGTATGGTTTCCAATCAGAGGCAGGTGTCTTTCGTTGTCTCAACACGCTGAGCACTCAACACGCTGCGCTTTGGTCCAATCCTTCAAACAGTTGTGACAGAACCACCCACTGACGAAGGACCAAGCAGCGTGGAAGGGAGCAACTGGAGAGGTATCTGGAGTCCTGGACCTGGGAGGAAATCCTGGATGGGAAAGGACCCTGGAGTCAACCTGGAGAGTATCGCCGCCCGCCGGAGGACATAGAGGCAGTGAAGGCGGAACGGCGTTACTGGGAGGAACGGCTGGAACGTCAGGAGGAGGCTGAGAGGCAGCCCCCCCAAAAAAATTGGGAGGGGCATACGGGTAGTTTGGCTCAGTCAGGGGGGAGCCCTGACCTAACTTCCCGGGCGTACAGGAGAGAGCCGTGGAGCAAACCAGTGCCAGTCATGGAGTCAACCACGGAGCTTGACACGAGATTCCGGAAGGAGGTACTGGCGGAGAGGGCACGACTGAGCAGGCGTGCAGAGGGGCGAGCGATGCATTACGGGGTGATGCGCACTCTCTCGCCCATCCACACGCACAGTTCGGTGCGGTCAGTACGGGCTCCGCAGCGTTGCCGTGCTAGAGTTGGCACTCAGCCAGGAAGGAGTGTGCCTGCTCAGCGCATCTGGCCGCCAGTGCGTCTCCTCGGCCCAGTTCATCCTGCGCCTGCTTTACGCACGGCAGCCCTCATTCCCCAGCACAGCCCAGTTCACCCTGTGCCAGCGCTCCGCCCGTGTCGGGCTACAGTGACCATCGGTGGTCTGCAGCCAAGAGCCTTCAGCGGTGGTCTGCAGCCCAGAGTCTTCAGCAACGGTCTACAGCCCAGAGCCTCCAGCGGGGGTCGGCAGCGCAGAACGGGAGCTACGCCCGGAGCAAGAGCCACCTCCGTAGTGGGAGGATTGGCAAAGGGGGGGCGTAGCACAGGAACCGTCGTTGACGGTGGCCACCCTCCCTGCCCTCCCTTTAGGTTTGGGGTTGTTTTTTTTTTGTTTTTTTGCTTTGAGGTGCAGTCGGGGTCTGCACCTTCGGGGGGGGGGGGGGGGGGTACTGTCACGTCCTGACCAGTAAAAGGGGTCATTTGTCATTGTAGTATGGTCAGGGCGTGGCAGGGGGTGTTGTTTTTGTGTGTTTTGGGGTTGGTTTGTTTCATGGGGATTTGTTCTAGTTTTCATTTTCTATGTGTGGCCGAGTATGGTTTCCAATCAGAGGCAGGTGTCTTTCGTTGTCTCTGATTGGAAGCCATACTTAGGCAGCCTGTTTTTTCCTGTGGGTTGTGGGTGGTTGTTTTTCGTATAGTCAATGTTACCTTACGGAACTGTCGTGTGTCATTTTGTTAATTTTTGTTTAAGTGTTCACTTGACTTTAATAAAAGGAAGATGAGCACTCAACACGCTGCGCTTTGGTCCAATCCTTCAAACAGATGTGACAATATCGCATAATGACAAAGCGAAAACAGGTTTTTAGGAATTTTTGCTAATTTCTTAAAAATTCTAAACAGAAATACCTTATTTACGTAAGTATTCAGACTCTGCTATGAGACTCGAAATTGAGCTCTGGAGCATCCTGTTTCCATCGATCATCCTTGAGATGCTTCTACAACTTGATTTGAGTCCACCTGTGGTAAATGCAATTCATTGGACATGATTTGGAAAGGCACACACCTGTCTATATAAGGTCCTAGAGTTAATCGTACATGTCAGAGCAAAAACCAAGCCATGAGTTCGAAGGAATTGTCCGTAGAGCTCTGAGACAGGATTGTGTCGAGGCACAGATCTGGGGAAGGGTACAAAAAAATTCTGCAGCATTGATGGTCCCCAAGAACATAGTGGCCTCCATCATTCTTAAATGGAAGAAGTTTGGAACCGCCAAGACTTCCTAGAGCTGGCCGCCCTGCCAAACTGAGAAATCGGGGGAGAAGGGCCTTGGTCAGGGCGGTGACCAAGAACCCAATGGTCACTCTGACATAGCTCTAGAGTTTCCCTGTGGAGATGGGAGAACCTTCCAGAAGGACAACCATCTCTGCAGAACTCCACCAATCAGGCCTTTATGGTAGACTGGCCAGACGGAAGCTACTCCTCAGTAAAAGGCACATGACAGCCTGCTTTGAGTTTGCCAAAAGGCACCTAAAGGACTATCAGACCATGAGAAAGAAGATTCTCTGGTCTGATGAAACCAAGATTGAACTCTTTGGCCTGAATGCCAAGCATCACGTCTGAAGGAAACCTGGCACCATTTTCAGGGGCAGGGACTGGGAGACTAGTCAGGATCGAGGCAAAGATGAAAGGAGCAAAGTACAGAGACATCCTTGATCAAAACCTGCTCCGGAGCCCTCAGGACCTCAGACTGGGGCAAAGGTTCACCTTCCAACAGGACAACGACCTTAAGCACACAGCCAAGACAACGCAGGAGTGGCTTCGGGACAAGTCTCTGAATGTCCTTGAGTGGCCTAGCCAGAGCCCAGACTTGAACCCAATCGAAAATCTCTGGAGAGACCTGAAAATAGCTGTGCAGCAATGCTCCCCATCCAACCTGACAGAGCTTGAGAGGTCGGCAGGGAAGAATGGGAGAAACTCCCCAAATACAGGGGTGCCAATAAATTAGCAAACAATTTAAAAAAAAACAACGTTTTTTGTGTTTTACTATGGGGTATTGTATATAGATTTTTCAGAAAAAAAATCTATTTAAAACATTCTTGGATAAGGCTGTAACGTAACAAAATGTGGATATCTACAGAAATAAGACAGATTTCGCTTCGGTTAGCCTGTTTGAGTGTTTGTTTAATAGCCAACTTATTCCGTGAGCACCAAGCCCCTCATGCAACGGCAAAATGTCAGATGAAGCAATTTCACAGATTCTGCTTTTTGATCTTTGCTATGCTGTAATAAAGGCTTTACATTTTCTTTTTGTTAGAACAGACTGGTTGTAACGGCTCTCGTCGGAATGAGTGGACCAAAGTGCAGCGTGGTAAGTGTTCATGATATTTATTGATTAAAAAAACTCGAACAAAGTAACAAAACGAAAAGCCAAAAGTTCTGTCAGGTAACAGAATACTAAACAGAAAATAACCTCCCACAAAACTCAGGTGGAAAACAGGCTGCCTAAGTATGATTCCCAATCAGAGACAACGATAGACAGCTGCCTCTGATTGGGAACCACACTCGACTCAAAAAACAAAGAAAAAGAAAACATAGATATTCCCACCCGAGTCACACCCTGACCTAACCAAACATAGAGAGTAAATAATAACTCTAAGGTCAGGGCGTGACAGTACCCCCCCAAAAGGTGCGGACTTTGGCCGCAAACCTGAACCTATAGGGGATGGTCCGGGTGGGCATCTCCACTTGGTGGAGGCTCTGGTGCGGGACGCCGATCCCCCTCTGCTTGGGGCTCCCCCCACTTTCGTGGAACGGACTGTGGATTGTCGCCGGAGGCTCCAGACCCTGGATCGTCGCCGGAGGAACCTGACAGTAGATCGTTGCCGGAGGTTCTGGACTGGCAACCCCCACTGGAGGCTCCGGACCGCTGCTGGATGCTCCGGACCGCGGACCCTCTCAGGAGGCTCCGGGCCGCGGACCTTCGCTGGAGGCTCCGGGCCGGGAACCGTCGCAGGAGGCTCCAGACCCTGGATCGTCGCCGGAGGAACCTGACAGTAGATCGTTGCCGGAGGCTCTGGACTGGCAACCCCCGCTGGAGGCTCCGGACCGCGGACCGTCTCAGTAGGCTCCGGGAACCGTCGCTGGAAGCTCCGGGCCGGGAACCGTCGCCCGGCGGCTCCGGGCCGGGAACCGTCGCCCGGCGGCTCCGGGCCGGTAACCCGTCGCCGGAAGCTCTGGACTGGGAAAGCGCACTGGAGGCCTGATGCGTGGAGCTGGAACAGGTATCGCCAGACTGGTGACACGCACTTCAGGGCAAGTGCGAGGAGCAGGCACAGGACGTACCTGACTGAGGACACGCACTTCAGGGAGAGTGCGAGGAGGAGGCACAGGACGTACTGGACTGTGGAGGCGCACTGGAGACCTGGTGCGTAGAACCGGTGCAGGATATACTGGACCGTGGAGGCGCACTGGAGGTCTGGAGCGTAGAGCTGGCACAACCCGTCCTGGCTGAACGCTCACTTTAGCCCGGCAAGTGCGGGGCGCTGGCACAGGACGAACTGGGCTGTGAATGCGCACTGGCGACACAGTGTGTAGAGCTGGCGCAGGATATCCTGGACTGAGGAGGCGTACTGAAGACCAGGAGCGCTGAGCCGGCACAACCCTTCCTGGCTGAATGCCCACTCTAGCACGGCAAATGTGGGGCGCAGGCACAGAGCGCACCAGGCTATGAATGCGCACTGGAGATATAGTGCGCATCACAGCATAACACGGTGCCTGACTGGTTACATGCTCCCCACGGTAAGCATGGGGAGTTGGCTCAGGTCTCATCCCTGACTCCGCCAATCTCCCCGTGTGCCCCCCCAACATTTTTTTTTGGAGCTGCCTCTCGGGCTTCCGTTGTTGCCATGCTAGTTCCTCGTAGCGTCGCCGTTCTGCTCTCGCTGCCTCTATCTCCTCCTTCGGACGGCGATATTCCCCGTCCTGCCTCCAGGGTCCTTTCCCGTCTAGGATCTCCTCCCATGTCCAACTCTCCTGGCCACGCTGCTTGGTCCATCTTTGGTGGGAGGTTCTGTAACGGCTGTCGTCGGAATGAGTGGACCAAAGTGCAGCATGGTAAGTGTTCATGATATTTATTGATCAAAAAAACACTTGAACAAAGTAACAAAACGAAAAGCCAAAAGTGCTGTCAGGTAACAGAATTCTAAACAGAAAATAACCTCCCACAAAGCTCAGTTGGAAAACAAGCTGCCTAAGTATGATTCCCAATCAGAGACAACGATAGACAGCTGCCTCTGATTGGGAACCACACTCGGCTCAAAAAAACAAATAAATAGAAAACATAGATATTCCCACCCGAGTCACACCCTGACCTAACCAAACATAGAGAATAAATAAGAACTCTAAGGTCAGGGCGTGACACTGGTATTACTTAGAATTTATTTAGTGTTGTTTTCACCTCTAAACAGTCAGAAAAATTATATTGTAGTCTAACAGCACCTGTCGTTTATTTAATTTTTTTAACCTTTATTTAACTAGGCAAGTCAGTTAAGAACAATGATGGCCTAGGAACAGAGAGTTAACTGCCTTGTTCAGGGGCAGAACGACAGATTTTTACCTTGTCAGTTCGGGGATTCAATCTTGCCACCTTTCAGTTACTAGTCCAACGCTCTAACCACTAGGCTACCTGCCATTGCTGTAATGAAAAGCACCATACAAATACAATAATAATAATAATAATAATAATAATAATAATAATAATAATATTGGTGTATACTGTCTATGGGAAAAGTTCCTGGCTTGGTGATCAGTCACTAGTCCCTTGTCCTGTCAGGATGCTGTGAGTCAGGAGTCACTTATGAAAGAGACCGATGATCTCATACAGTTGAGGAGAGGAGGGCAGTAGCGGTGCGTTGTGGAAAATCACGAAGGAAGCCATGCAAGCCAGGTAAAAAAGCCATTTTACAACCTGTGTTGTGATAATTGCATTGTTTGCTCTATAACCTGTTAGTTCATATGCCCTGACACCGTGATATAGGCCTAAGGTCGAGACAATAAGAAGACAGTGGCAGAATAAATTCAACCACACCTTTGTTTCATCACAAAACCGGAGAGCAACATCTATCCGGTGAAGTCCACAAAGCATATTGCATTTAACAAACAGCTACATGACCTACAGCATGGTCAAGCAAGTTAATGTTTCTGACATTTTCGAACCACTAAACAACTATTGATTTAGAACCATGGAGAGTTAGGCTACCACAATTAAGTCGCAAAGAAATCAGGAGCTGCCTCCACTATTCCAGCACCATTTCAACTTCAACATTTCAACATCATCAAATCACTTCTGCTTAGTCTAATACGGTGACAACTAAAAGATACCAAAAATAATTTAGTCCAATCAATGAAAGCTAAATATGATGTGGCTGTCCATGGTTCTGATTTCCATGTGTGTGTGTACGCGTGTGTATGCGTTTGTGTGTGCAAGTACAAAAAAAAACATGTCGACTCACCCTACTTGTAGAGAAACAACCAATGCCATCCTCCTCTCTTTCACGAATCTATCATACAGTGCACGCTTTTAGTTTTTGTTGTCGTGGGCTACCTGGCTAAAATGCTTGCTTGCTAGCCTAACTTCCTTTCATGGCCAATGATGCACCAGGCCAGCTAGTTAACATTAGCGTTCTACATTTAGCTACATGTTGAACTTTCATCCTCTCAGTCCAGGGGCACAATGTATGAATGTATGGTTAGATCAGAATCGTGGTTAGAATCATTGTCCAATACGGAGAATTAAGTCTAACCACAAGTCCAAATCCCTATCTCCATCCATGGCTAATTTAGGAAAGGGCCCATTTTAGCGAGCTAGCCACCGGAGGACAATGACAACAATATTTGTTTTACTGTAAATTACGTGTTGCTTCGGCTGTGATGTGATTGGTGTGAAGCTAAATCCAAACTGGCTTCCCTTGACACTTTTTTTTGGTGCACAGTTGAGCTCACTCAGTATCTCTCAACGTTGATTGGCTATTATTTTATTCTTTATCAAGAGAAGCCAAATGCTCGCTGGCTTCCCTTGCTTTCAATCCTACGGGCGGCACCAATGTCATACTCTTTTAAACCAGACAGCATCAGATAGATGGCCTACACATATTGAAGGAAAATTATGAAACACAGAGAGACCGAATATGGAGGGGGGGGTCTGGCATCTCTTGGCGTCCATGAATACATGCCGCTGGAGGAGGGAGGGAAGGAGGAAGAAAAGGGGAGGAGGTGTTGTTAGCAGGTTGAAATTGTCCATGTTTGACCATTGAAAATCATAAAAGCTGTTATTGGGGTAGGATAATCAAATCTTAGATTAGGACTAAGAGGGGGTTCCAATTTGAGCATGAGGAAGTGTTGCCTAATCAGAGTACGGTGTCATGTAGGCTACAAGGAAGTGGGTGCGTTCAACATTGCAGCCGACTTTAAAGGCGAGTCGAGACTGACTGATCTACAAATCACCTTGCATCTAAAAAAAACAACTCAATCTTATTTGTAGATCAGTCAGTCACGATTTACCCATGATACATCGCGGTGTTAATGATCTCAAACACAGCCAATGAGTACCTAAGTGTGTGTCGTGGCCTTTTTAATATGGCAATGGTGTTGATTGGTTTCTTTTTACATTCTCTTCTCTCTCTCTGCCTTTAGCTGAGTAACAGTGTGTTGTCCAGTCCAAGCAGAGATTAAACCTCACTAGGGTGAGCGTGAAACGAGTTGAAAATGTTTTCAAGCAGAGAGAGGAGGAAGGGAGAAAGAGAGAATGACAGTTAAAGGGAAAGAGATCCTGTAGTAGGGGAAGAGTCCCTGGGTCTATGAGAAAGCATGTGGTGGTGAAAGCAAGGCGAACACTAACCCCTACCCCCACTAACCCCGCCCCTTTCAGTTGGGCTCAAACTAATCCTATAGTCACATGACCTCCAGAGCTCTCAGCCTTGCCTAGGCAACACTGATCGGTCTGTCAAATACATCATGTAGCCTGGGTCACGATTGACAGCTACATTACTCTGAAGTTTGTATCTGGTAACACTAAATGGGCTATATTGTTAACAAGAGGTTTATCATCCAACTAAAATCCGTCCTTTTAAAATGGTTAAGATGGTCCAAATAGTCATCAATACCCATAGAGTTGATTCTCTCTCTCAAAATATATGTATTTGAAAGATTTCTCTTCCTCTGTGTTGCGCATCACGTTTTTCCTCAAATGTCGCCTGTGGATATTTTTGTTTTTGCTGGGATTCTGAGTTTCTGACTGAGTTAAGCTGACTGGGTTAAATGTAATATATATTTATTAAATGTGATGGTCTTTGGCTGTACCTTACTTAACTTTTATTTCTGGTTAATTCCTTCTTAAATGTCCATTGGCATTGTTTTGTGGTTGGGGGTTGGGGGATAACTGGTGTTATCTATCCTTGTTGCAATATGCAAATTGTATTGAAATAGTTGGAAACCAGAATATCACCCTATTCTCAGTTATTTTCTGTAAAGTAAACACACATGAGCAAAATGCTGTTCTATGCTACAACCACTTCACCAGAGTTACATTCAATAGACTCTAACAGGAGCAGGCATTTTCACATTGATGAACCAACAGGGATGCTCATTTACATTCTCATAACATTTAAAGTATATTCTTAATTTTTTGGGGTACTTTTTACCCCTTTTTCGTGATATCCAATTGATAGTTACAGTCTTGTCCCATCGCTGCAACTCCCGTACGGACTCGGAAGAGGCCAAGGTCGAGAGCCATGCGTCCTCCGGAATACGACCCTGCCTAGCCGCACTGCTTCTTGACACAATGCTTGCTTAACCCGGAAGACAGCCGCACCAATGTGTCGGAGGAAACACCGTACAGCTGGCAACCGAGGTCAGCGTGCATACGCCCGGCCCACCACAAGGAGTCGCTAGAGCGTGATGAGACAAGGACAACCCAGCCAGCCAAACCCTCCCCTAACCCGGACGATGCTGGTCCAATTGTGCGCCGCCTCACGGGTCTCCCGGTTGCGGCCGGCTGCGACACAGCCTGGGATCGAACCCGGGTCTGTAGTGACGCCTCAAGCACAGCGATGCATTGCCCTAGACCGCTGCGCCACTCAGGAGGCCCTATTTACAGTATATTGTAATTGTTTAAATTATTGTAATATCATATGACTGTGATATAATTTCGTCCAGCCCAACATATTATTTTCAAAGTAATTAATTAAAAGCTACCCAATCTTCGTAAGGCATGCTCACCTCCTGCTGGGTTGGCACCGGGGGATATGAAAGAAGACGTTTTAACTGTAACGTTTGGTCAACTCTACAGGAGGTCCAGTCTGCTGCAGGTCACCTCCTGCTGGGTTGGCACCGGGGGATATGAAAGAAGACGTTTTAACTGTAACGTTTGGTCAACTCTACAGGAGGTCCAGTCTGCTGCAGGTCGCGTCATGCTGGACAGCAGAATTCGTTCATATGTTAGCAAATATCAATACCACTTACATGCCGCTCAGAGCAAGCCATAGCTACCACGCTAACCACTTTTGGCCCTGACGTTGAAATAATTTACCTGTCCGTTGGAGATAGAGACCAGAACAGCCTACTAAAGGTTCATTCCCAACCGATCACTTGATTCCACATCAGTGGTTCCTAAACTTTTGTTTGCAACAAAAATTGCCACAAGCCTAAAAATCTTTCTTGATACCCACCAATCCAACAAATTCTCACCTAGCCTTCAAGTGCCACAGTGTCGAAGATACAGAATTTCTCATCCTCCACTCTTTAAACTTCTGGCTACATTGTCCTGTCAAGACAGGTACAGATCATAGATTTGTAAATGAAGAGAAAGATTTAACAGAATGGGTGTACAGCTGAGTGTACAGATGTAGAATCTTAATTTAAGCCAGTTTGCAACAACACGAAAATAATCCTGCAGCAACAGGAAATGTGAATTATTATGTGGATTATAATGAATGGAGATTTTCTCCTGTAATAGGGTGATCAAATTGAAATCTTACATCTTTAGCTAGCTATACTATCTACAGTATGTTGTATGCATTTGTATGACCAGTGTTCCTGTTGTTCAGTGGATAAGATGAGGCAGTGATATCCCCCCAGATAACCTGGAGGAGAGACTCTAATCTAGTGGCTCCGGTAATGCACTAGAGGTCAGGGGTCGTCTGCTCTGCCCTTATTGCCATAAATCAGCCTGGCATTAGTTCACTGAAAGGTCAAGCCTTATAAACTCACACATGACTCGACCAATTGCTGGCTGCTACACTGAAGATTATTATGTGCTCCAGTGGTGATGTCATCTAAACTCTTACGCCCTCCACTGATGATTTCTCTTTCTAAACCTATTGGGTCATTTTGGTCTGGTGTTTGGTTTATATTTTGCCTCGTCTTTCCTGGTTTTGGTTATGTTGAGGATTGTATTGGTTGGTTAGGGTTTGAATTGGCTGTATTTTTCAGCAGATGGTTTTGTTTTGAACACTGGCTGGTTATGGAGTATAATTCTACAGTGCGTTCTGCAGAACTCAACTGTATCCTTTCAGCTTTCTGAGGCATTTCTTCTTGGTTAAAGATCCTGGCAGAGAGTAAAGGGGTCAAGCCCTCTGTTTCAATGTAGTTTGAGAATCTCCCTGTTAAATGTAGTGTAACTTAAAGCAGGATGAGGCCTAACCGGTAGTCGATCACCACTTCCACGTTCAAACCTATTACTGGT